>NC_051176.1:133488361-133788361 GCF_013339695.2 Rhipicephalus sanguineus | reverse complement strand
ACCAATGTTGTTGAGGTCATGTCCGGCTTCTTTGCCGTATTTGCGCAGGTAGATATCCGTGAGGGAACCGACGATTACGAAAGATATACACGAGGCCATGAAGTACCTGCGCACACGCACGAAGCAAGGGAAAAGTCGAGACGATGGATGGCTACCCTTCGCATCGCACTTTTCGCCGTGGCGCGAAGGTTTTCGTTCTTTTCACTCCCTGCACAAGCACGAGAAATGCTCCAAGACTTACATGAGCGCTTTCTCCGTAGTGTTGAGTGGCGTCTTTTCCTTAATCACGCATCCTTTGACGGTGGCGTCAAAGCCGTGCTGGCTAACCACTGCGGCGTAGGCGGGAAAAGAGTGGCATTCATTATTAGTGCATGAACAGGAAACTGTGCTTCGTTGTGTGCAAACGCAAAGGCCATGTCTGGGAGCATAGCGCAGTTACCTACAATACGATTCGCACAAATGCTGCGCACAGGCGGTTTCCTGAAGCAGTTTCACACGTCAGTTAAACGTGAAGAAAATTGATGTCATGCACGATAAACAAGAAAAAAAAACACTCTTTGCTACCCTGTTCAAGAGATTGCGAGGAGGGAAAGGGGGGAATGTAATATAGCCGTGTGTTCCGGGTCTTATATAACAGTCATCGCGTAATTTTTGCTTGTGTGCCATCGCGACTGCGAACAGGAGATTCCGCAATGTCACAGAGCTGTAAAATATTGCTCATATTTTTCTCGCTCTCTGCGCACCATTAATGCCACTGTCGGATGCCCTATTCAATATAAAGTTCTGAGCATGCGGTGAATTATTCAGTATGTATGGCTCTTACCTCCTGAAAAGTTTATACAACAGTTAGAATAGTCGCCTGTGTTTTTTTTCGGTTGATTATGAGCACTATACAATGCATGCAGTTTGATTAATTTGGCGTATCGTTTGGAGCACGCTCGGTTATGATTGTTATTCGAGGACGGATGTCGGCAAAATGCGTTATCACCAACGAATTCTACTTACGAAAGCACTCAGCAGGATGATTTAGTTTTACGCGTAAGTTTTATCTAATATGACAGCAAATGCGTAATAGTATTTCTGAAGCAGCCGTTTTATTTTCTTACAGTAATTTAACATAAAGAGACCTAGGTTACGCGGGAGGTGGGAAGCGCAATAGCTTCACTTTTGACGACACCCCAATGTGTACACGATTTCGTCTTGTGTGTGTTTATGACATGTTTCTGAGCCAATACGTAAGTTACATTTTTTTTCATTGCTCATGTCTTTTGGGCGATCTTTCTGCGATTCCGTTGAGCATATCTAGCCGGGAAGGCTTCGAATCATTTTACAAATACTGTGCTTAAAACGTGAAATTCCTTGCCGTTGCAGGTTCGCGCCTACATTTTTACAACATGGTGAACAACATTTTGGATAATCAGTAGTCAGAGATCTAAAATATTTTATTTCAATAAGCGTGTTTTTATTCGTGTACCAGCTGTAGCCTAATTGAAAATAGACAAAAGGAATCATTGCCTCGTCAGTGACTACGTAAGATAGCGCTGTCATCGAAGTTAAATTTGACTCAACTAATCACGCTATCGAAAACGCGAAACGTGTATTTTGCATCAAATACTGTGCTGGATAACGTTTAGGGTATCCGTCGTTTCTTTTACTTTGCATTCCCTAACATGAGTGCTAAAAAATGAAACCATGTGCAGCTTATCGAGCAGCACACCGCGGGCCAGTATTAGCAGTCTGGCCTTCCTGGCTATTTATGAATTTCACTGACGCTTATGCATGCTATATGCAATGCGTAATTTGGCCTAGTCGCCACATGGAAGTCGAATCTTTCGAAAGGCACTCACGTGGATGGCGTTTCAAAAGACTTTGGCAAAAATAAAAATAAAAGAGAACTATTTCGCAAATGGAAGCTCATTGTGAAACACTGACGCCAAGATTTAGTCACGTAACAAAGGACGCGTGGAAAACATTTTCCGCTTCGATATCATTTATGTTGTAAGCATTTCTAGTACAGCAGGCGTGGTTTTCACGGCAGCCTTTCTTGCCGCCTTGCAAACCAAACGGTCAATGCAGCACTCTTTCAGAATTTTCTGCTTTCAATGCTTACTCGACAGAGTTAGCGACTCCTCATTTAATTTCCCAGTAAAAACAGCCTGCAGCCAGAATTTTCATTACACGTTGGCTGGTTGCTAGTGGAAGTAATGCAAGACAAATTGTGAATGTGCTTACGCGATCTGATCAAGAACTGGAACTCGCGTGCAGAGCAGGCTGATGGGAAACAGACTCCCAGGCGAAGGCCGTGCGCCATGTCGTTGTACATGAACCTGAAGAAATCGAGCTTTGCCTGTGAATAAAATTGAAAGGGAGTCAAAATCTGCTTGATCACATCAAAAGCAACAACCGGTAGAACAGCGTGAATTATTTTTTTTTCTAAGTAAATAGTGAATAGTGGTACAAAGCGTTGATTGAAGCCACGTGTGTTCCATCGGAATCCAAAATGATGATGATGATGATGATGCAAACTTTAATTGGGTCCAGAGAAGACGCAGGGGAGACCCCGCGCCACCCTGCTAGTCCCACGTAAGGACAGCCAAGCCGAGCTTGGCGGCCCGTTCGCGGGCACTCTGGACGGCCAAAATGCTCATAATTTTAAGAATCAGAGAAGTTAACACGGCATCAAAAGAAAATAAAAGAGTCCAGTTCGTATAGAAAAGCACAGAGGGCACTACGGTGGTATATATGTATCAGATAAGAAATTCTCGAGATACGTCAGGATTGTGCGTAATTAGGGGCTGATGATGGATGGCTAGCGTTAGGTCGTGTTGCACTCGTGTTGCAAGGTTATCAGAGAACTTCATTGAAGCGTTTAATTAAGTGCGTTCTTGTGAGTACTCCTAATTTTAGGAGTACGAATGTGCTTCATTACAAGCCATCTTTCTGCATATATGCGCTTTTCGATAATTCCGAAGCATGTTGCCGCATACCTCACCGGCTCCACCGCCGACGGCACCTGGCTGCGCGTTCCGCGGGCCTTGTAAGGCTCTGTTGCTGATTGTTCTTCGAGATCGCGGTTCTGGATTCCGAGCTATGCCCTGGTTATATGGTTTCCAAGCGCGCTGACGGCAAAGGCTGCGTCGCAGGCAATTTTTTTATTGACATTTAATACCGACCATGTCATAGCACGAGACACGTTGTAGAACTCACCGTAGTAGCATCGCTAGAAAATGTTCCTCACGTGTAAGTAGTAGAACGTTTTAACACGGAAGTGTTTTATGCCGGGGTCCACCAAGACTTCAGTGACATATTTCCGTCACGGATATGACGTTGATAAAATGGACGCTAACATATTAGAAAGAAAATCCCATAAGAAAAAGTTCCACCACCCGGAATCGAACCGACGACTTCTCAGTGCACGACAAGTGCCCGGCGCTTTACCGACTAAGCCACCGCGGCAGTGCACGACACGCCACAAACGCGCCTTATATGTCTCACATATTCTCTACCGCACGATGCCCTCCGGTTGTCGGGTCTCGGCGGGGCGGGGCGGGCGGTGCCGTCATCTGTGAGCGGTGGCGCGAAGTAATGCGTCATGACACTAGCGCCGATACGCAACGATTCGGCGATGAAGCAGTTAAAGCATGGCCTCCGAGATTCCACGCAAGTTCGGAGGTCGTGGTTAAAGCGTCTCGATGCCAGTGAGAACACTGGCCGCGCTGGCATCGAGGAGTCACCCTAGACGTAGTTACGATCTTTGCCTTTCGTTTCGTGTTAGCGGGTGGCGGCTCGTTGTCGGAGTATTGTAACTTCCATATGCACCAACGGTGTTTCTCCGCCACCTACTATTTCGAGTGTGATAGCACCGACGAATAAAACTGCAGAAATAAACGTTGCAGAAAGGCAACGATGTCGGCGGGCGATAACCGTGCTTTGGTGGAGTGAGACAGAGGCCAGCGGGACGTGGATGCACGCGTTCGCGGCTCAAGGTGCGAAACTCTGCCTCCCGTGTTGCTGAAGCGCAGCGCGGTAGTGTACGCATGAGCACAGGCGTAGGTTACCCTATTACTCGGGAGCTCCCATCGTGCCATTTCTCTCCTTGTGACGACGCTTTGAAGAAGCGCATATCGAGTAGAAGCGTTTATTATTTACTGGAATAACACATCTCGAGATAGTTGGTTGATCATAACGAAGCGAAAACAGCGCACACTTGACGAGAACGGACGGAGGGAACACAGGGTACAGGCGCTTGTGCCCTGTGTTCCCTCTGTCCATCCTCGTCAAGTGTGCGCTGTTTTTGCCTCGTTTATTATGTGCTTGTTGATGTCATCTTTGCGTGGGATTCACGATACGTTCTGTCCAGGTATATGTTAACAACTTCATCTACCACAATGGTTAAATCATGATCATGGGCGTTAGTCGTCGCGATGGAGACGCGCCACTAGGCGTTAAGATGGGTGCATCCGCGTCAAACGGTGTTATAGCAGCCACACACCAACAGACATTATACGAGCTCTCATATATCACTACACCATAAGCACTACTCCTGTGAAGACACGTCTCACTTTCGTGTTATACCGATTCCTATGACAGAGGGATCAGTCGTGTTTTTTTCTAAATATAAAACGACAGGAAACTTTGAATAGTTATCCCGTTGAGGTCGCGCTTACGACTAGGCTGCAAGAAATTTCAGTCGATTGAAGAAATGCTTGAATAACTGTTAGCTTACGGTAAGCAGTGACCTCACAGTATTCAATGTTTAGGTGAAAGTATGTCCGGCATAAACCGAGCAAAACGGAGCTAGAAACGAGAACATGATGCTGAGAAGACAAAAATGGTGCCGTGTTTGTCTCCTCTCGTCATCGTGTTCTTCAAGTTCAGTTTCGTGTGCCAACCAGCCCAAGCCAACGCGCTACTCATGTTCGACAGATCTTGTTAGAGCAAGCTTAATTTATTACATCCTCATTACCTATTAAAGCATACCACAAATCCGCATAGTACTTAACCCAATTCAATCGAATCTTGGCGAAATAAGCTGCGACAGTAATGTAGGCAGTCTCAAATGTCTATGCGCCTGTTTTCTTTTCTCTACTCCATTTATGAATTCTTTTCACTCTAGGTGGTGCGGTCCGCATGAGTGTGCGAATTTACCCGTATTCCTTCTTCACTGACTCTTATTTTTATTTTCCTTTCTCATTTTCCAGCGCAGGGTAGCCAACCAGGCGTGTTCCTGGTTACCATCCCTGTCTTCTGCCTTTCTGTAACGTTTCCTTCACTATGTAGGCCGTTTTGTCCTTCCTTCCATGCAGGGAAGCAGACCTGTCCAAGTACTCGTTGACCTCCTTTTTGCTCCCTATTTATTCGCACCCCTTCGTATCCCTACCTCCCTTGCAAAACGCAGTCATCACGGTGTCACTGATCACGATGAGCGACAACGCGAGTCAGAGAAAAAAATGTGGGCTGTGAAACCGATGACTACAGTGGTCATCGCTTGCAAGACAGTCTTTTTCCAGCACTCCAGCATACGTTTTCAGGACTACGATAAAGAAACTCTAACTAACTCCTTGCCTCTAGATTCAAAATAACTTTATGTGTCGCTAATAAATGCAAACGTCGCCGCTTCACCATCATCGACGTGAGACATGCTTCATTCATAGCGAGGGTCTCGTCCTAGTAGACATGATGCCTTCAGGTACTATGCGAGGGTCAGCTGCCAGCTCGTAAAAAGATCACGTTCTACGTGACGCCAACAGGCAGAAAAAGAGTGTTCCACACTAGCCGCAATGGCTGTGATTGGCGCTGACTAACACTCCTAGGTTTAAATGCACATATACACCCCATAAGGTGGACGTGAGGATGACCGCCGCCGTAGCTCAGTGGTAGAACATTGGACGCGCTATTCGAAGGTCGCAGGTTCGGTCCCTGCCGGCGGCAAGTTATCTTTTCGTCCACTTTACTTTCTTCACATTTATATCCTAATTACTACAAATAACATGCCCTATACTTTCCTTGGCATTATTGTCCGTTAGTCCTGATTAATATCCCATCAAAGAAAAACGAGCCCTAAAAAGTCGTCTTCTTTCCTTCATGCAAAAATTCGATAGCACAGTTAGAAAACATCTTGAAAGACCTAGCCAACGCCGGAAGAAAGCGCGCTAACGGCACCCGCAAACGCGCACGTGACCGGAAACCAGCCGAATTTCCCAATTGCGCTGACGTCTTCGTTGGGTTAATTTTCGGGCGCTCCAATTGGGATTTTAGCGACCTGAAAGAGCCAATGCAATGTAGTCCGAGTGCTCTTTTTGAGCTACTCGAATACGGCGATTGCCTTTAGAACCGAGGTCTCCCTAACGACCACCAGAAGATGACATATATATGCAACGTGAACGCCGCATCTAAACTATCGACAACACATCACCACGACTATACCCGTAGCTTATATTTTCTTGAAAAATTCGCAGCATCATTTTAAGTGGTAGACGGACTGGTCATGTTTTGCATGCGGCATATTGGCGCTTGAAGTATGTGGCAGCCTCGCGGAGTTCATAACAACAAAACACATTCCACGCCTAATCTTCTTTGGTAGTTATCTAAACGATGCGCAAGCTCCGTGCTTGCTATAGTTGCGAGAAACACTGCACAATAATCGCGAAACCGAGAAGAGCGGTTGCAACACCGAGATGTTAAGAGAGACCAGCATGAAACGACCAAGAGGCGAGCAGTGCGGTGTCTGTTTTCGATGACGTCCAGTATCACGCGCTTGTATGTACTTCCCGCGTCTGTTCTGCCTTGAATCCTTCCCTGGAACTCGTTGTTGTCGACACGGCGCTTTTAGCCTTAATTCTTTCATCAGAGCTTTGCTGTAATTCAGCACTCTGCGCAGCCTCCTTGATTTGCTTCTGGCGTAGCCTATATCGATGTGTGGCATTTCAGGCGGTGAAGGAACGTCTTAACGCAAGACGCATCCCGTCCCGTGACCAACGAAACGCATCGGGGATGCGGTGTGTTTGTCATTAAATTATTGCAAAGTCGGAATTTTCCTGATGTCCACAATGTTCCAACTCAGCTTTGCTTGTTGTCCTAGAAAGGAATTTTTTTTTCCACCTTCCCGAAGTCTTTCTACGAAGCCTTTATAGGAAGTGTTCTCCAGTTTGTGCTAACGGTACAACACGTTTATATGGTTCAGATATAATCACCTTCTGCAAGCGATTTCTTCTGTGAATAAATACCATGAACAAACAAACGAACAAACGAGTGGGTGTTTAACCCAGTGAGTTTAACCCAGAGGCCTTGTTTAACCCAGGTCTTCTGAGCATGGGGTCATAGGTTCGAAACTACCCACCGGAACATCTCTTTCCTTGCGAGGGTTGTCATATCTTTAAGGCGAAGCTTTATGTCTCACTAATTCGTCCATGAGTGCCGCAGACGCACTGCAGGACAGCCAACTTGCACAATGGAACTATCTGCGCATCTGCGCACCCAATAAAACTGTGGCGCACGGCATACGTATCTACGAACACTACAGCACGGTGTTAGAAGTATTATAGGTGGACCGACGGCGCCTCCGGAAGCGGCGAACTTCTGTCCGCGGTTTGTGGCGTCTGGTTCACAGGGCCCTAGATGGCGCTACACTACTGGTGGCTCTAGAGTTACTGTATATGCTACCTTTAGGTAGCAGAGTTGCGCCAAGGTACGCCATCTTGGGCTCCGAAGTCTTGCGGGAAAGCCACTCACCACCCGCGTAGGAGCCGCGCTCGCGCGACAGAGTAACAGTGTTGATTTAAACAGACCTTCATAGGGCTTTTACTGCGCTCGTCACATTCTAAAACAGTGAACGCAAGCAAATATACAAAAAAGTAGTAATATTGCGTCGTGCGGGTATACAGGCGAGAATTCTCAGTCTTTTCTGTTCACTTTTTTTTTAACGCATTCACCCTCCTCTAGGTGGCGCCACCGTCCCAGCTTGGGCACGTAAGCGCTATTCCGCTGAACTAAAACACGCTGTCCACAAGGAACGTTTGCAACGGTAATGATATTCCCTTAACCCCCGCTATCACGCTAACGCTAAACTAATAACTGTGTAATAACAACAGCGCCGATGTCAACCGCCCTTGAGCCGCTGGAATCAACGGAGTGTCGGCGTCGCCTGCGAAGTGTTGGCAGTGTTGGCTTCTCCGCAGCGCAAAGGAGCCACCTATGACCACGTGACGGCGCTCGGCGAATAGCGTTGCTGGAATCATCCAAGGCAGAGCGAGCGGCGTCCGGAAAACAGTGGCGCAACTCTGCTACCTAAAGGTAGCATATACAGTAACTGTAGGTGGCTCAAGAGCGGTATCAGGCGTGGTCGCTTCGGAGCCGCGACCGCCCCTCGAAATGATTAAAAAACTGTGCGTTCGCGCTATAACGAGGGCAAAAATAAATAAATAAATAATAGCTTCGAATAAATCGAAATTTGGACGATACAGCCGCTACCTGTTGAATATATTGAATTTGCCACCGCGAAGGTTGGCGGTGGCAAATTCAGCATATGCTTTCCTCATTCGGACAATTAAAGATATGACAGTGACGTCACGCTGAAATATGACAAAAATTAGTTCTATTTGTAGAAGTATAGTTTAGATAGTACCGCATTAGCCGTAGTATTACAACAGAAAATACTGTCTTTGCTGTCGCGAACATTCGAAGTAATTTGCGGTCGTTGATCGCGGATAAAAAAATGTGTCACGAATACGACTTTTTAGCTGATCGTGCATAAAATACTGAATTTTAGCGAATGCCAGCAGCTAAGTTTGAGGCACCGACGAAGGATATGAAAAGGCATCCTGGTTTGGCACTGCGAGAAGGGCGAGACATTATGAATGGTGGATATATGTTTCCAATTCTTCTCTGTTGCGAACTGAGGAATATATTTCACTGTTTATGCCTCGCATAGTCACCCGAAGACAGCGTTACTACTTCGTCTTTCAAGGAACACGTCGATCGCGGTGTGCGGAGTCTTTACGAGCGTAGCCAGTCAACGGCGATGGTACACCGGTTACGGTACTCGGCTGCTGACCGAAGTTCCCTGGTTCGATCCCAGCCACGGCGGTCGCATTTTGATGGAGGCGGCATGCTAGAGACCCGTGTACTCTACGATGTCAGTGCATGTTAAATAACACCACATCGCCGAATTTGTGGAGCTCTGCTACAGCGTGCCTCATAATCATAACGTGGTTTCAGCACGTAAAACCCCAGATATTCTCATTGTTAACAAGCGTAGCTTTCGCACGGAGAGAGAAATACTGCACACGCACGTAGGTGTTAAAAAAAACGGGCCAACTCACGGCGTGGATGAACTCAAGACGATGAACTCAAACGAACTCAATACTTCGTCGGCACGGCGTCATTAGCCAGAGCCGCCTTTCGTGATGTGCTCACAAGAACGTGCCCTTTGTACACTGCTTCCGACGTCTTCGTTATGTACCTCGGCTCGAAGTGCTTCTCGCACACGTAATCAGTCGACTGCAGCACGCGGTCCTTGCGCGGAATCGCATGGCGCCAAACATTCAGGCGTTCCGCATCTCGGGGTGCAGAAAAATCGACTTTTCAGTGCAGGTCTTGTACACAGAGCTGCACCGCGGCACAAAACACTTTCGGCCCATTTCACGGCTTTCTCACTCGAATAGCATGACCTGCCATCGCACAAAAAGAATTAAACGAGGAAGCAATGTGGCGACAACTGCTTCGTCACCGTGGTGTTGTCGGAAGAGAGGCCGGCGCGCGCCGCTGTGAGCCTCTTGACTGCTCCTGCCATCTCGCGGCGTGACGTCGCGGAGGAACCGAAGTTCGACGCAGCGAGCGCATGGCGCCGGTGCTGCGTCGTCCCACCTGTACTTCTAACACCGTGCACTACAGTTTATATTCGCAGTTGTACCGATAAGGACACTGGGAACTGCAACGCCGCGTTCACCAGACGAACTGTACTTTCTGTATTGCATTACGTGCGACGTTTGCGATCGAATCTGGTTCGATCAGATGTCCTCGCTGTTGGGCATTCGCTCGGACGATCAGCGCGGCAAGGCGTTCGACGTGATTCACGAGTACCATCCGGATCTCGGCGATCCAGCTGGAGTTGTGCGGCACGTGCAAGGACACCTTGGTGTGCGGCAAGCTACCTACCTTCAGCACCGCGAACGGTTACGTGTGCCCTCCGATTCCTGAAGGTCTAATCAAGCTGAACGCCGTGGAGGAGCGACTGCTTGCGCCTAGACTGCCGTTCGTGTGTGTTCGTGTGTGTGTGAATGATGTACGATCTGTCCCTTGATGCCGCACTGACAGCTCCTGTGAGTCAGGCACCGGATGCACATGAGCGGCAGTTGAAGCGCGACCAGTCGCTTCCTCCACGGCGTTCAGCTTGGCTTCAGCTTCGGGCATAGGAGAGTACACGCAGCCTTTCGCGGTGCTGAAGGTAGGCAGCTTGCAGTTGACCTCGTTGGCAGTTGGCCACGTTACGATGGCAGAGCCTCTGACCGTCTACCCCAACTATTACAAGGCAACACTGTGCAAGTGTAGAGTCGTCCGTGAAAGTGTGAGTGTGTGTGTGTAATCAACGGCTACATGATCTAAAATAAAAACTATTCAACTTAACGAATGTGCTTTAATTGAACTTCAACGTTCAAAAAATACAATCCTTAACAAGCAATGAAATCGCATATGCATCCCATCAGGTCGCTCAGCATTTATTTGGTTCATTCCGTGGTTAAACTTTGACTTTGATTCAGTTTGCATGGGAGAAAGCTTCGCATTCAACCATCTTTAAGAAAAGGGATTTGATTTTTTTACATTAATTTATTCATAGCAATACGTTTTACGTGACAGACGTACAGGTTTCGTCCTTGGGTCGTCGTACCAATACATAAAAGAGTATTGACACGATTTTGAGGCGCCCCAAAAGGGACATTTTTCGTGCACTATGAAGGCCCTCCACACACCGGAGCCGGACAACACGTATAGAATATTTTACATTGATTTTAAAGTTTTCGTCAACCAGCATCTGCAAGCCAGCCCCACCGCAATGGACATTATCACGACAAGTCAACACAGGTCAACACGGGTTTGCGAAGTCTGCGTCCTGCATGCAGCCTAAATCACAGAAATCGCTGTCGGAGTCACTGGACGACAACGCACCCATCGTTGTTTGTGAACCACGTGCGACTGACAGTAAATGGCAGAGCTAGTGCTTGTATTTCGCGAGTTCCAGCCTTCCCGTGACATCATGCTTGTGTTGACACGTCACTGCGAAGCCGCTCCCTCGAAAGCGAAATCGAGAGTGCTTTATTATGGCGGCGGTATTAAAAAGATATTCAATGCATCCCCAGGCACTACGACACTATTTTTAGGGTTCTCGACACCCGTGTTTTTATTTAGAGCAACAAGCCGAAAATATTTAAATTTCGTGTCAGTACTCCTTTAATAAATATAAAAAGCTATTCTCCATACATGCCTCTCTCGTCAGATGACGGGCAGCATGGAACTGTTTAGCAATCTGTCCCATGTTTCAATTAAAACTAAGCGACGCGTGAATCTTCCGAATACTTCGTTTTGAAGAAGAGTGCAGTGAAGAAGCCGACCAAGAAGGATATACTAGAGGGAAGGCAAGATAATAACTACAAAAATGCCTCGGTTTATTGATTTAATCATAAAATCAGAGAGACAGGACGAAGAGGTGCATGAGTGAAATGAAGCGCTATATAATGAGGAATATGGGCCTTTATTTAATACCTGCGGCGAGACATTCCGTTTCCCCTTTTCAATACATTTGAAGCACCCACAGTAGCCTTAGCAAAAGGCCACTCTTCCTTGTGAACAAGAGTTGAAGCTTGAAGTAATGAGCGTCGGCTTAGTCCGCGAAATACAAAGTATACCCTGGGAGCGGGAACAAAGTGAGAGAATCGGACTGCACCACAATGAAGAGCGTCCATGGAGAGTAAAATGAGTGCAAATCTCTCTCTTCTAGATCTGTCACAACGGCCTCAAGCTTTATAATTTCAGGCGATGTATACAGTGAAACGACTATTCGTTCAAGCACAGTACTTACGCCATCGTTGACCTCGTCGTGGAGGCGGCGCACGATCTTTTCGAAAAAAGGGAGCCGTCTCGGCTGGAGGTACAGCGTGCAATACTGGCCCGAGAAATGGACGCCACCGTCGGCGTCGCGTGCCGCCGTGGACAGGCACTGGTCGTAGGTGCCCAGGTCGTTGAATGTGCCCGAGATGAGGCCCCCTGGCGGACGCGAGTTGGCGTCCAGCACTGCGCGCAAACACGGCAGCGAACGTTACCGGCATGCTCTTTGGCTCAGCCACAGTATAGCTGCACGACCAGCCTCGGGCTGCAGAGCGACACCCGTACAGCCTATGTTTCAGCGGTTCCTGTCACATGACAGAGAGTAGGCAAATTGTTCGAAAAAAGAAAAGAGAAAATAGTCTCTTTTTTATTATTTCGAGCGATTTGAAATGCGCGGTCTCTTCTGCATAACCTTCAGTCACTCAAATGCTAAGGCGAGCGATTTTTTTGCTAGTAGTTAACCTTTTACAGAACATATCAAGCTGCCTGCAACGACCCATCTTTTACACTTCGCTGCCTGCAGCCATGGGTATCTACGCATTCTCCACAAAGGCAATGCGGAATTTGCAAAACTTTAGCGAGATTGTTAAAGTTCGCATAACAACATAAAATCGTTACAGGACCAAGTCTAACCCTAAACGCTGTCTTTTTTACCGGAGCAAATTGTTTACATGTGCGCTCGTTGGTCGTCATATTGTTACACAGTGACTGCTTCCGGTAAGAGCTCACAATATGAAATATGATGAGAGAGTCAAATCAAAGAATGTTTTCTAGGACAGTCTTTTCTGCATCAAACAGTATGCCTTCACTAGTCATGGTAAGGAATCCCGGCAGTGCTATCGACGCGCTGCACAGCGTCTGCAAGCTTGTTTTCTTTAAATCTTGCGTGAGTTGCGCGTGCGTCAATAGAGATATGGCGGCATTTACCGACAATCGCTACCCTTTGCTTGACATATTGATCTGTTATATGCTGCTGTCGCAAAAGTTGTGCGTGTAAACTGCGGTGGGTATGGTTCAGATTGTTACAAAACGCAATGCATTCACCTGCCGCCTCCATACAGGGTGTTTCAGCTAACTTGCGCCAACTATTTTTTTTAAATACGAAGCATTTCTCAGCGAACCAAAGTCACATTGAACATTTCTATTTATCTATTTAGCTCAGTGGTCTAAAAAACGTGGCCCGCGGGCAGGATGCGGCCCGCAGACCTATTGCTAGCGGCCAGGGCAGTCCTGCACATGATTGTCTTCGTCCCATATATTTTTTTTTCTTATTATCACAAAAGAACAACCGCAATCCATGCGGTCACTATGTATTGAAATATAACTGTAGAACAAAAACTCTATATTTCAGAACCAGCATCCAGATTTTAGCCATACCGGCGATCAGTAACGATATGTTTCTCGAATCCTGACGCCAAATCCCCTATCGATGGAGGCGAAAATGCTTAAGGCCCGTGTACTTAGATTTATGTGCACGTTAAAGCGTCCCTCATAACCATATCGTGGTTTTGGGACGTTAAACCCCGACAAGTATTAATATAAATCCCCTACAGAAATGACCCATATATGTGATATTAGAAGGGGCTTCCCATATCACATCTGAGTGTCATATCTAACATGGCGTCACGTCAAGGGTGGTGGACAAAGTTGGGTGGCGTCTCAAACCAGCGGCATCATTTTTCATTTGTTTGTCGTTCCACTGAGTGCGAAAGCAGGAAAAGTGCAAGAAAAGTGTCAGAAATTTTTACTAATGATATTTTTTAGAGCCTTGGGCTGTTTAATTTCATTTTTATAGCGTTTAATGCCTGTACTCAATATTATTTAGAATAATTAGTACCGTGGCCACCAAGATTAGCTCCGGCTGAGCCCCTTTCAACAGCACGCGGCCGAAACTAATCGCCGAGGCCGCGTCTATCATCACCATGATCATCATGATCGGCCTCTACCTTCTAGCGCGTTGCTCGGCCGATGCGTGCTCTCTTCGTCTTCAGCTCGCTCCCCGAATACGTGCGCCCGGCTGATTAGCTAGGTGGTAGATAAATAAGCCAAGACATGCTAATTGACTAGTTAAATAAGCCATGACCAAGCTAATTAAACCAAATCATGCGAAGACCGAGCTTATCAGGCCACGCCTTGCTAAGAGCATGCTAATCAAGGTCAGGCTAATTAGGACTACGCTAATGAAGCTGTGTCATTCTCATGTTAACTCAGGCCGGGCTAATTATGACCATGCTAATTAAGATCTTCTCAAGTAACGTCATGCTAATTAAGGTTATGCTAATTAATTCTATGCTAATTAAGACCTTGCTAGTTAAGCACGAGCTAATAAATGTTATGTGAATTAAAACCATAGTAATTAAAACTAAGCTATTCAATATCGTGAACTTACTAATTAGGACCAAGTTATTTCATTCATGAGAATTGAGACCTGTCCGCCGCGGTGATATAGCGGTTACGGTGCTCGGCTGCTGACCCGAAGGTCGCGGGTTCGATCCCGGCCGCGGCGGTCACATTTCGATGGAGGCGAAATGGTAGAGGCCCGTGTACTTAGATTTAGGTGCACGTTAAAGAACACCAGATGGTCGAAATTTCCGGAGCCCTCCACCACGGCGTCTCTCATTATCATGTCGTGGTTTTGGGACGTAAAACAACAAAAAAAGATAATTGAAACCTAGCTGACACGGTCTTCACTCCGAAGCAGCTAAGCAGACCGAGCAGATTCAGTTGACGTTGAGCCATGTAAAAAAACCCGCATTTCCCCGAAGGGGAGTATGAGGAAGTGCGAAGCACGGGGTGATGTTATGAGGGGGCGCGCGCGACTAAACTGCAGAGCCGAGCGAAGGAGACGGCAGCGAGAGAGCACGCGCCAGCCGACCCACGGAGGTCTGGCCGTTTTTAAGTGCAAAGCACTTTTACTGATGATGATGATCTGTCTTCCGAACTCGTTCCAAAGAACCCGCAACGCGTTCAACTTGTTGGCGGCGTTGCGCACGCCCGAGATGGGGCTCAGGTTGTTGTCGAACCACAGTCGATCGCACACCGCGCAGCTATATCCGAAGCTGCGGTCCAGGAAGTCTCGCTTGAAGCGCGCGTCCGGCCGATCGAATTCGAGGGCCCGCGCTCGCTCACGCATCGCGCGTCCCCGCGCCAGATCGGCTTCGGGGTGCTCGGCTCGCTTCGCACGCTTTCGTTCGGCGTCTCGCCGCCGGCCTTCATCACCACAGGCAATGCGCGGGGCGCGCGCAGCCACGGAGCGGAGGGCGGAGCGCGCGCAGTCACGTGGGGCGTGACGTCGCTGCGCCGTTGCTACAGACGCTCCTCTCCGCTCTTCGCGCCGTTGCTATGGGACGGCGGATTCAGGGTCGCTTATAAAGTGCATTCGCACTTAAAAGCTGGAAGAAGCTAGACGATCACAGGCTCCGCTGATGTCTTCAGCCTTGCACCACTAGTGCAAGCTGACCACATTTCTTTATATGCATAGAAGCTGCTACTTAGCGTCCACCACATTAAACGCTTGACAGGCACACCGGCACTATGACAATCACGAGTTGAACTGGGGCCTTCCCAGAATCAACTAGTTTCAAGCTGAGTTCGCGTGTTAATCAGTTCGATTGACAGACGCCCACGGTTAGGAACGGGCCCGCCGACAGCGTTTGCTCTCGTCGAGGCGCAGTGCTCACGCCGCAATGCCAGCGATCGGCACGATTAATCGCAAAGACGACAAGGTCAATTCATATCGGTCGCGAGACTTGGAACGAAAAGTGGTCGAAAACCTGTTGTCACAGACATCAACGCTCTCGGCACGAATGAAGCGCGACTATGTGAGGTGGGGACAAAATAACGAAAACAAAAAGCTCAATGAAATTTTTTTTCGAATATTCTTTATTTTAGGCATGCCAAAGTAAGTTAGCAATTTACGGATTATCTCGCACTTGACTAAATAGCTCACTGCCTAATTTTTTGGTCGAGTGCCAGAAATGGGGGGCGTGTGCTGGCAGTCTGCTAATGTGGGCGTGTGTTTAGTTCGGCGCATTTTCGGGTCAGTGACGTATTGCTCACTTCTGTGCAGTGGTTTCGCGCGTATCTTCCGTAGGTTATTTCTTTGCTTATGTGTTGTTAACCTGCGTCACCCTTCAGAGAAGCTGAACTACCTCACAGAATCTGTAGATAACCATTCTTGTGATTGCCGACTGCTTTCACTGGCGCACGGCCAGCGTTTCCTCGTTAGAGCGTACTGTACCCTCGCCTTTCGTGACGGTGAATGCGGCACGCCCTAAACAAAGAAACACTGCTCTGTGTAAGGCTGCCAAGGTGATACTTTCACGGCTGCTGTCTCGCTGCAGTGGTTTTCCTCGATTGGGCAACGTGAGTTTTAAAACTATTGTGTTGTTGTGCTTGTGAGCCCTTGTATCATATTTTTTTTATCTGCAAAGTATTTTGGTGTTCTTTGCAAGTACACTATTAGGCTAATAAAAGAAGCTTGCTTCCCAAATCTTTCTTGTTGATTTTCCTTTTCTCTCGCACACGCAATTAGTAAGCCACAAAGACGCAATAAAAGCGCGTAGTCATGAAAAGCATGTAAAAGAGAAGCAATTTAAAAAAAAGACAGTTTCGCGCCATGGAACGCAAGTGCGCGACGTCGCTAGCGCTT
Organism: Rhipicephalus sanguineus; assembly: GCF_013339695.2. NCBI lineage: Eukaryota > Metazoa > Arthropoda > Arachnida > Ixodida > Ixodidae > Rhipicephalus > Rhipicephalus sanguineus. The sequence goes on along the minus strand of NC_051176.1, from coordinate 133,771,611 downwards.
CCGGTTGTGACATCATATCTAATTGTTATTTTTTGCTTGGTTTTAGTTGACCCCACGATACGTATAGATGGCGACGGCGGCAACGAGCCGCCTACTGCATGACACATGGTCTTGTATGGAAGTTTCGCTATCAGTTTACATGTATTCCTTGCAGACGATGCACACACGCACGAACTAACGGTTTTTTCATCACGCGGCTACGATGCCTCGCATTTTAATTTCACCGCGCTCATGACACCACTCACAGCCGCGTTGCTGCCATGAAGCGAGCGCACTGGTGACATTCGCGGTATGAAATGTTACTATTTTGCTTGTTTGTGCAGACATTGTTTCTACCGATTCGTTACCGCAGAAGAATCTTCAGACGTGTATTGTAACTAACAGTAACCTGTCCATTTATTTATTTGTAATATTCGATACAAGCGAAACGAGCTGCACGAGAGTGCTGCGTGTGCGCCCTTGTCGCCTTCGAGAGCGTAAATTTCCATGCTCCAGGTGAAATGAAAGAACTTGCCTGAAAGAGGACATACGTCCACGAACACGATTACTTTAACACGACTATGGGAGGTGCGATGTTTAGTTGGCAAAGACATAGTGCGACAGTTACGCTGACGTTGCTGCACTGTTGAAATGTTCAGAGTGGCGGCGCTGACGCGTTCGCACGCTGTGTTCCTTTGAAAACCGCCGCAAATGCCGTACATGCGTTTGTGACGCCACGCGCGCTCTTGTAGCCGTTTTTCTCAACGCTGCTTTCGCGCGCTCCGCACTGTCTTCCTGTCATGACTGCCGTCGTGCGAGCTCGGAGCAAACTCGTGTTCACAAGATGCTCGGGCCATTCTGCATAGCACTCCTGGCCCTCGTGTCACTAAAATACATAAATGTGGCCTGCTAGCTAAGATGAGTTTGATACCCCTGGTCTATATCGACGCAGAAACGGCGAAAATATACATTGTAAATCTTAATGCGATGGCGTTAAGAAGCCCGTGCCAAAGAAAAAACGGTGCCAGCGTCGGCAGCGCTGTCGGTGAGCGAAAAATCCTGATTACGCCAAGAACAAAAATCATGACTCGAGTTGGAATCGAACCCAGGCATTCAGCGTGGCAGTCAATCATTCTACCACAGAGCCAGGTCAGTGTTTGAAACTGTTTAGGAAAAAGATAATATACTTGCCTCATGTGGCGGCAATGTCAATTCTGCTCGCAGTGTTCGTTATCGGATTTTATAACATTTCAATAAACAATGCACATAATAAACATTACACAAATTCTCCTATGACTCGGCAAGCTATAGTCAAGCGTTGCTCCATCCCGGAGGAATACGCCAACGATCGCTGGTGATGACATGCACATCATCGCAAGCGGCCACTTTGTTTCTACAAGGAATGAAGGAAGGAAAACGGGAGAGAAGAAAGACAGGGATGTTAACCAGTTTGGCATGACCGGTATGCTACCCTGCACAGGGGGAAGGGATGGGGGAGATTGAAAGAAGAGTAAAGAAATAGAGAAAGAGAGGGGAACACACACGCACACACATAACTTCACAGCGCAGAGCGGCAGTCTTGTGCGGTATGCGGCATCATTAAAAGTCTACAGCCGCTCGTGTAAGTCTGTTGTCCTTAGGAATTTGAGCAATGCCTTGGTTGCTTGAATTCTCGATGACTCTTCAGGATGACATTGGAGAATTGTTTCTAGTGTCATCGTTCTGTTGTGAAGACGAGCGAGAGCGAATATGAGGGATCCTCTCTGCGCAGCGTAGCGAGGACAGTCACAGAAGATATGCTGCAAGGTCTCCTCGGTGCCGCAGGCGTCGCAAAGAGCGTTGTCAGCCATCCCTATTCGGAATGAATATGACTTCGTGAAAGCCACTCTTAGCCATAAGCGGCATAGCAGAGTGCATGTCATCTCTTCGGCGGAGTCCAGATGGTATTTGAAGTCGCCACAACTCGTTTAGGTGGTGTTGCCGATAGGTTTGGCTTCTTGGGGTATTCAGTGTTGAGTGCAAAATATTCTTTGCGATCCTTTAAAGCATGGCAGCAGCATCAGACCTTGAAAGGGGTATAGCCTCTTCCTTGTCACCTTGCAAAGCTGACCGAGCAGCATTATCGACATGTTCGTTGCCAAGCACGCCGCAGTGACTTGGCAACCATTGAAATGTCACTTGGTGTCCCTTTTCGAATGACGTATGAATGAGGTGTCATATCTCGAATACCAGTTGTTCGTATGGTCCACGCCGCAGGGCTGACAAGAGAGATTGTAGGGCTGCTTTGGAGTCACTAAAGATTGACCATCGCTGCGGTTGTTCGCAATTGATACCACAAAGTGCAGCGCGAAGAGCTGTCAGTTCAGCAGCCGTTGATGTTGTTGGGTGGTCGGTCTTATAGCTAACAGTTACACCTTTCGCTGGGACAACTACTGCACCGGACGAATCACGGATGGTCGTTGAGCCGTCGGTGTAAATATGTATGTGGTCGGTGTATTTCTCATGCAGTAGAAGCAGAGACAGCTGTTTCAGGACAGGCGATGACAAATCAGTTTTTTTCTTGATTCCTGGTACACTGAGGTGCACTGCAGGACGAACCAAACACCAAGGTGGAATCGATGGTTTGGATGCGGGGCTGAAGCCTTACGGTAGGTTGGCGGAGTAGCTCCAGGTTGTTGCGCAGTATGATGCTAGCGGTCTTTCTGAGGGCAGTGTTGCCAGGTGGTTGTTAGGAGCTCGAGCAAAATGCCTGATGTGAGCTCTCAAGTCTTCTAACGCAATGTGCGTTTGTATCGAAACTGGTAGACAACTGCCGCTGACTGCTTCTCATGAAATCGATTCACCCAATGCGTAGGATTTGCAGAGTTGTTTTTTTTTTAATTTCGCGCACTTTAAAGAATAGTATAGTATAATTGTCGGAGTTTTACGTCCCAAAACGACGATATAGGTTATGAGGGACGCCGTCGTGAAGACCTGCAATTTCTACCACCTGGGGTTCTTTAACTTGTAGTAGTGTAGGGTAGCCAACTGGAAGTTTTCCTGGTTAACCTCCCTGCCCTCTCTCTTTCTGTTTCTTTCCTCCTCCACCTAAATCTAAGCACACGGGCCTCTAACATTTAGCCTTCATCGAAATGCGGCCGCCGCGGCCGGGATTCGATCCCGTGACCTTCGGGTCAACAGTGAAGCACCATAACCACTAGGCCACCGTCGCGGGGTGTACGTTAAAGATTGGCTGGAAAAAAAATTTAAACAGGCCAGTTACCTGAGCATAGGTGGAAAAATGTCACACTTTCACCGCAAGGGCTAAGCAATGAATGCAATGGCAACAAACTGGAATGCTAAGAAGAAAAGATAGCAGCTCACTCCTTTAGCAAATACGGCCGCTGCAGCGAGCGAAGTGACCTTCGGCGGTCTATGGCTTCAACGCAAACTTTTCGATGAAAGCACAACTTGTACACACGGAATCACACTTGTCTAGAGCACCCTGCCGGCCGCTTCAGCCGCCGTTTTCTGCATAAATTCGCAAAGACCGACGCCGTAATGATACCTAACATACTTATACTGCATGCTAGGTCCTTGTGCTATAATTCAAGCATGAACGGAAGCTTGTAGCTAACGTGAGGTAGCAGCTGCGGACCACAACAGCGTCCACAGCCACGCGCTCCACCACTCTAGACAAGTGTGATTCCTTCTGTACGAAGCTATGAGCCATCTGTTGAACTCCCTCAAGAGATAAGCGCGCGGGCACAAGTGAATGCGCCCTGTAGGTCAAAGTCCAGGGCCGGAGGCCAGCAGCCCCACTCCGGCGAAAGACGGGCGGGGCGACGCCGTTTAAAGCGCGCACTTTGGCCCTTTGCGCGATCTTGCGGGTGGTAGTGAACAAGCCGCTGCCACGCTGAAGCACCTCAGAGATATGCGTACCACCAACGGTAAATGGTGTATACAAATAACTCTCCATGAGTATGCTGGAGGAAGTATGCGTTTATGGCCGAGCGGCTTAACGCCGTGCGAGGGGTGGCAGTTCGAATATATATATATATATATATATATATATATATATATATATATATATATATATATATATATATATATATATATATATATATATATATATATATGCTAGAAGATGTTGTGACTGGGGTGAAGTCAAAAAAGCATGCCCATTTGGCAGTGGCTAGAGAATCGGGCTTTCTCTAAAGGAGGTCCATAGATCGAAAAACATTCTAATACGCAGGAGTATTTGGCGAGTCGGTTCGAAAAGTTCGTCTAGCGTCTGTACGGCCGTGACCATTGAAAAAATATCAAGAAATTGGGCAGATCCCACATACCAGGGCTGGGTAAAGATACTTTGAAATTGTATCGCGATACGATACAAGATACTCGGGCAAGAAGTATTGGAGATACAGATACAAGATACTAGCGCAATAATTGTATCCGATACGATACTTCCCAATTGTATCTTAAGATACTTCCGATACATTTGCAAATTTGCTATTATAGATCGATATAATGAAGCAGAAAAGACCTACTTACAAAAGTGTTTACTGGAAAATTTCTTAATGCGACCAACTCTGTATAATTTTATTGAAATGCCTGTTTGTAACTCGAAAGTTCTATCCTTCTTGCTGAAAGTATACTAGTTTCATTCCGAAACAACTTATTCAGATTTGTTTGGCTGCTTAACATAACAGCTCCTTATAAACTGCGCTGTCAGTGGTTCTTGCTTGACACTTTTGTAATTGATGGGTGTCGCTGCTCTACTTGACGATCAGCTAGCGCGTTGCCATATATTTGCAGGAACACCATTAAGAAGCCCCCGCGCGATGTCGCGATTGCCGCTGTGCAGTCTTACCTTGTCCTTAAGCGTATTACCGTTTTCGCAATACCGTATCACCCGACAGATGTAGAGCAGCAACGCTGGTAGCGATATTGTGATGCATCGTTTGAATACGATAACCAGAGTCAGCGCTCAAAATTCATTGAGGACATAAAACTGCAATGAGTTTTCATATTCTACTTATCAGCTGGCGTAAAGCGTCCGTTAGCAACATATTCACTAACGTGCAATCTTGTACCATTTCTTCTCTGAGAGGAGTTGGGCCACCCAGAAACGTATAGTATACCGACACAAAGCGTCGCAGGATATCACTGCTATTCACATTATTGCCACTTCTAACTCTGCTACCTGCTGATTTCTAAAAGTAAAAAAACAAAAAAAGTTACGGTGACCTAAACAAGGAAAACGAATATAAGTGAAATAGCAGAGCAGTTCCGTATTAAACAATCAAAGTGAATAAGTATACACGCTTGACTTGAGCAGGACCAAATATTTAAAAAAATAAGTGGTTAACAGCGACTGAATGAAACCGACAGCATATGGTCTACCACCATGTGGTGCTCGTTGTAGTATTTTTATATTGCGCTGAATTGGTTAATTAACTAACGGCAATTATGCAACATTTTCAATATTCTCTTTTAGGGCCAAGTGCGCTTCGTCACGTAATAGAGCGCATTTAAAAACGACCGATAAAACTTTTTGGGGGACGTACATGCTGCGTGGTGATTGAAATCAAACCACGTGACTGCACTCATGCGCTACCGTACGCCAGCGCTCTCAAACGTGCTTCCACCGAAACAACCGGCGCGCGAACCGTGAGCCTATCGCTTCTCAGGGATGATGACGTTTACTTGATGTATGCGGCAGTCAGAAATGCGGACGCACTGTGGAGCCGATGCTTAGAGCAGCGGCCGCTCATTTTGCCGCGGTCCACTCGCCGGTCGTTGCGCTCGACGCACGTTTGAGAGCGCTGCAGTACGGTGATTCTAGCCACCCTAGTACGGTAGCGCATAAGGTCCCTAGATAAAACTTAGTAGCACACGAAGGCAGTAACGCGGTAATATTTCTCCGGCTTTCTTTAAACGCCGGAAGAGGTCACTACGTACAGTGGGAATGGAAAGAAATTTGAAGAGCGCTGCGCGCGGTTTTCCTCACGCTGCGACCTTGGTGACAATAAAAAGATGCTAGAATGGTTCTTGATTGCATAAAGGAAGACTCTATTGGCTTTTATTACCATCCAGGCTACAATCGCTTGAAAAGAAATGCGAAACAGTGGAAAATGTAGACGCCGCACTGTCCGCGATTCTCCCCCCCCCCCCCCCCCCTGTACGTTTCCACAAAAAGTTGGATCGGTCGTTTTGGAATGTGCTCTACAAAGTAACGAAACGCACTTGGCCCTAAAGTGAATATTATACATTTTGCTTAATTCATCTCAGTGAATTACCAAATTAAGCGATATATAAAAATACGACATGGTTTACCACATCACGATAAACCATGTCGTTGGTTTTATTCAGTTGAGGTTAACCACTTCTTTGTAAATATTTGTTGGCAATTACGAGAAGAACTCTGTATAAACACGATACAGGCGGCACCCCTAAAAAGTATGGCGATAGAGCATGATGTATCGTCAACTTAGATTTTAAGACGAGACAAGAAAAAACTCAGTGCCTATGAAAAATAGCATGAAACGGCTCGTGGGGACGCTCATGAGAAAAACGGAGTACTTGGTATTACGTTTCTTAAATCGCCTTCCTAACATTTTTGATTTTTTTTTATAATTTCATTTATTATATTGCAAACTCAATTTCGCTATTTTACTAAATTGTAAGCAGAATTTTTGTTACGGTATACTCTAGGCAGACTCAGATTATTCTACCTTTGTCCTCATCATCACCTTTACATAATAGTAAACTCACATGGAATTTATATATGTGAATAGTAGCAACGACGCAGGCAGTTCAAAAATAAAAGTAAAGCAGAGAAGGAATTTAGGACCAGGGTACAAATGACATATTACAGTAAACTGGTGGGCAAAAACTATACAGAAGCCCATGTAATGCAAACGGAAGACAGCAAAGAGAGCACTGTGCTACCGGTCAAATTTTCATTAAAATAACTTCTTGAATAATTCGGCAGGAAGCCCAAAGATACAGTACGCCAAAATATCTTCTGTTTCGTAAATGCTCGTTCTACTGCATCTAGCATCGGCAACGGGTGACGGGGGTGCGACGGTTCTTATCATCTCATTTGCATATAAGTGAATCTCGTCGTACGTAAGTGAAGCTTACATCCACGAGATATCGCTAATCGCTGATGTGTGAAAGCAGCGAGACGCAAAGGAACCCCATTCTTGCATCCTTGAGACTGCAAACGAAGCACCACGCGATACAAGCTTCCATAACGACACTATAGCGGCATCAGAAATTGAGCGGAAGACGCCGCACGCATTGGAGTACGCAACACAGTACCGTGGCTACGAACAAATGTCATAACACTGACACAACTACAAAGAAAGTAAACATCGAGAAAACAAAAGGTCGTTTTCGGTAGTTTTCGTCGAGATGGCCCGAGTGCCATCACGTGACTCTGCCCCACCAATGAGGACGCGTAGACTTAATAGCATGTGCTCGCTGAAGCACTCTGGCGGAAAAATAATAGAATGTCAATGTCGCCTGGTTTTATTCTGGTGGCTTAGTGGTAGCAGTATCAGCTTGAGAAGCGGAGTTCAGCTGACGTTTACTGTTTTGCTCGGGGGTGTTTCTATAGATGTATCTTGTAGCTTAAGATACTCGATACATTATTGAATGTATCGGAAATACAGATACAGATACCTGTTTCGCTGGACGTATCGCGATACAGATACAAGATACCCAAAGAGTATCTAAGATACATGTATCTTCGATACTGCCCAGCACTGCCACATACCGTGGGAATCGATGTTATTGTGATGTTGCGTTTGGGTTCAGGATTCGCTCCAGAAAGAATGACGCAGCACGCAGGTGGACAAGCACACGTAAGACATCTTTACACATACGAAAGGACTCAACGAGTAGTGAAAGTTACATTGACATTAACGGCTGCTACGCGAAATAGTCAAGCAGTGGCGTACAGTTTGTTGTCGGAGCCGATGGCGTGGCCGAGTCGAAGGCATCGTGCGTAGACCTCTGTCGATGCCGTAGCTCGGTGCTTGGTCTGCGCGCGTGAAGTCCCGGAGGTCTACTCCGCGGCCGCTGATGCCGGGACTCTGCGCCCAAGGGACCCGCTCCACTGTTAACGCCCTCGGCTCGTGGGCCTGGCAGGCTCGCCAGTTTGTGATGTTGTGTTTGGGTTCAGGATTCGCTCAGTAACAGTGAAAGAAAGCAGTTTCGCTCGTGTACCAGCACACGTTCGGACTCGAACATGGACTTAGAGAAGCTTACCGCTGTAGGTATTCAACTCGGGCAAACTGTACGCCACTGCTTGACTATTTCGCGTAGCAGCCATCACGTCGCATATGTAACTGTTTTCTATATTCGTTGAGTCATTTCGTGTGTGTAAAGATGTCTTACGTGTGCTTGTCCACCTGCGTGCTGCCTCATTCTTTCTGGAGCGAATCCTGAACCCAAACACAACATCACAGTTATGCGAAGCATGCGCGGGATGGTGACTGTGGCGTAATTTTTCACATTGAGCGGAACGTTACGCAATGACGTTAGAGAAATATGGAAGTGGTATACGCGCACTCATATGTTGAAGAGTCGAATATCTATTATATGACCAGTTGTTTACAGTTACGTAGCGATGGCAACGGCAACATGGGTGTTACCAACACCAGACGCGGTGAGCTGATATGCAGTGCTTATATTCATCAATACTGGATAGCGCGAATCCGAACAGGACAAAGAAGGAACACAGACGCACAGGACAGGCGTAACTCGCAACTAAGCTTCATTCAGGAAAGTTTCCCTAGATTTATACACAGCCGAATGGCACGCGCAGGCGCACTGCACGTACGTTAGGGTCACAGTTACAGTTGTAATGCTTAAACGTGTCCGTTGTGACGGAGAACGCACGCACATTTCACGAACTCTTGTGTATGTGTAGAAGGGCTTCTTGACAGTTCTCGAACAAGGTCATCATCACAGTGATCAGTGAGCACTAGCAGCTGGACCGGACTTGTTAATCAGATCTGTTCGTGATCGCGGTTACGAGGGGTCTAAGTGTGGTGAAGTGCGAGGTATAGTACAGCTAGTGGAAATCCTGGATGCCTCTTACGATGAAATGATCTATGATGCCTCCTGTCGTGGACGTCGCAGCGAGGTCTTTTCATGCCCTCTCCACATCCAATCCGTCCTTCACGCAGTATAAGGACCAATCATTTTTGGGTCTTGATAAATCAATGTTGAAGACACCGGTAATGATGAGAGGCCTGGTTCTCTCAGCAGGTTTATTGTTTGAAGCATTGACGCCGGTTTTTGCGTAATCCACATGGTCCACGTTGCAGACCACGTGGATGAGTGGATGGTAGTTGAGCGTCTTCCAGGGGTGTTCTGTCTTCAGTTTCCTCACTTTCCTTGCGTCCGCCGCGGTGATGTAGCGGTTAAGGTGCTCGGCTGCTGACCCGAAGTTCGCGGGTTCGATCTCGGCCGCGGCGGTCGCATTTCGATAGAGGCAAAATGCTGGATGCCCGTGTTCTGTGCGATCTCGGTACACGTTAAAGAATACCCAATGGCCAAAATTTCCGGAGCATTCGCTACGGCGTCTCTCATATCATATCGTGGTTTTCAGACGTAAAACCCCAACAATTATTATTATTATCACTTTCCTTGCGTGTCAATGTGTGTGTTCGCAGATACTGTGTTGGTTGAGACTCTGTATCACCTGTGGCACATACCCGCATAACATGAACTCTGGTTTACGGGTATGTGCCACACGTGACTGAGAGAAAGGGTTTCATGACGTACGCGACAGGTATTTTGCGTTATTCATGTCGTGACCAGGGAATCGTGTTCGTCATACACTGGTCCCCTGCTAGGCCAATTTTGGTATATTACAAGTTATGGAGACGACCAGGAGAGCGCCCAGACGTAGGCGGATAGATAGATAGATAGATAGATAGATAGATAGATAGATAGATAGATAGATAGATAGATAGATAGATAGATAGATAGATAGATAGATAGATAGATAGATAGATAGATAGATAGATAGATAGATAGATAGATAGATAGATAGATAGAAACGGTCAAAGTGCCTGAGGTTCGCTAAGAAATGCTGCGCATTTAACAAAACGAGATGTAGAAAGTGCTGTAGCGAGCCGACCGTCGGTATGACCCCTTTTCCAATACCGGGGCACGATTTGCGGTTTAAGCCCGCTGGGAGCGCGCTTTGCAACGGTTAGCAGGTGTGGCGCGATCGCGACGCATGATTACGTGTATAGCGTAGCACCCACGTACCACTACTTAGTATGTTGATACCAAACCCGTATAACTCGAAATACAAGGAAGAAGTACAAGACACACAGAAGCGGGAAAAAGGAAACACCACGCAACAGCAGCAGAAGCAAGCCAAGCGAATACCGCTACCTACGTCTTGGATAATCCCGTGTAAATTTTTCAGGTTGACGATCCTATTGCTAACACGATAATATGCTGAGTAGAGCACTGCACGGGCCGTGAATCTCGGCCCGGCTCCGGCATTCCTTGAATTTTACCCGCCCGAACCCAGCCCGGTTACTGAAAACGAGACACGGGCCTGGCCGGAACCCGAGAAAACATTACACCTACCCGGCCCGGCCCGGCCCGGCCCGACCCGACCCGACCCGACCCGACCCGACCGCAGATCGGGCCCTACAGGGGGCCCGAATCAGTAATCTAGTAAGTAGGATTGGCAGCAGGTGAACGAAGACATTTCAGTATATTTTCGGGGATCGTTCCAGTTTGGTCATCAAGGCGCGAAAAAGCTTCTCGACGCTTTCTCATTAGGTGCATATGATTCGAGGTAAGGAGACATCTGCTGGCACGGCATTCATAACTGTCTTTCTTCGAGCCAGATATTTGGCCAAACGAATATACTCCCCCCCCCCCCCCCCACCCATCTTGTTTAATAGACCTATACTACTCCTGCACATTGCACCGCTGTTGCGGCAGTATCATGTAGCTATCGCACCATATAGCGGAATAAGACGAAAGCTCACACATTAACAATGCGGGTACGCAAGGCAGGCGACGCATGCCCATTTCGCGTTGCATGACTACTGCGTGACGGAGGAACGGAAAAAGAATGTTTTTCTATAATGATTCTACGTAACGACACGCCGCACAGAGCTTTCGTTTTAGTGGACGGCTGGAACTTTCAAGAACGTTTCCCCGCTTTGGAGTTCTGTGATCGCTCTTGCGATGATGAGTGATATGTATAAATTTATTATATTACATTTATTACTGCGTTTACAAAAGAATATTTGGGATATCAAATAATAACGAATGCAAATAGAGCATTGACAGTGATGCTACCGAGGACTTCCGATTTGGAGCAATTTTTGGAGCAGCAAAATTTCCGTTTTGGAGCACTTTGGAGCAGCAAAATTTTCATCTTGGAGCACTTTGGAGCAGATATTGTTGCATCTGGGAGCACTCTGGAGCAGCGAATTTCACATCCTGGAGTGCACTACAGAAGCATATTCCAATAATATTCAAGCACCGGAATATTACTATGGGGCTCTTGTGAAGGCTAGAAATATTTCGATTCATTGCAGATCTCATGGAAAAAATCATCTCAGGAGAACTCCATACTTCACTCGCTAATGTAAAAATAAGGGCTCATGCAGTTGAGTGTTCTGAATTAACCTCTTCGGCGGTTATTTTCGACACTATCAAATAAACAGAATGCCAGATCAACAAAATTGCACTTTATGAAATAACACTCTAAATACATCTATGTGGTTATCAGCAGACATTGTAGACAAACGCCGTGACGTACAGCAGTGCCTCAATGCCAAAGAGCCACACTGTCCCTAAAGCATTCCCCTAAGAAAACTCCAAGGCGAAAGCCAGGTTCTTTTTCTCGATCGACGGGTTGATCCTCCCCCTCTTCTCTGCAAGCTATCTGCACCTCACCTGGTTTTGCGCTAGCTCCATGATAGGCGCACCGATTACGGAAGCAGTGTAAAGCGACGATGTCGTGATGGCGCCATCACGTGACATCACGATATATGACGCCATGATGACGTCACAAGTTTTGACGATCTATGACGTGATGAGGACGTCATCACATGATTATTTTTTGCATTAATCGATTGACACCGCCAACGGTCAATTTTCGTGTTTGATGAAGCATCTGATGCTTTCGCATTAATATTGCGTATTGAACGTTAACAACCTGGCCTTACATACAAAACTGTCCTCCACCATGTCACCTCCTTGCCATGCGCGAAACAGCTTCGCTTATCATCCACTTCACAGAGTGAAATGGCTCCTCAACTTTTTCTAAATGTTTATTGTGATAACAATTATATGGACGCTCTCCGCGGATTTTGCCGTCGCCATTGCCGTAATTTTCTGTATAAAGACCAAATTAATAACATCACCACGCACATTCTAGCCGCGGGTAAAAGCTTGCGACCGCTGGCGACGAACGCGGCTGAAGCGGAGATTAAGCTAGCCGGCTGTCTGTCTCCGTCGCACGGACAGCGCATGAGATAACATCTTCCCGCGTGTGGGCCTGCCGTCGATTTCTCATCAAACAGAGAGGAAACGCCCCGCCCGTCTTTCGTAAGGAGCATGAAAGGACGCCAGAGGAGCGGGGGGGGGGGAAGGGGACCGCATCGTTCGAAGGGCGCAGTAGCTTGCACGGGCGCCAACTCGAGGCATCAGGAGACGGCTCGGCTCGTAAGCTTGCTGTGCTCTCAACGCTGCTTACTTGGTGTTTAGAGAACTCAGAGCAAGAAAACGCATTGGTTCCTGGAGCGTCCATATTCCCTTAAACCAGTGTTTTGTTGAGTTACGCGAGATCGAATCCAAAAGAGTCAGCTGCTAGCCTTACATCGTTTAACAATACAATTTGTTTGTATCGCATTCATTGCTTCGCCCTTAAGCGAAACTGAGTTTTTTTACCCGTCAGCTGTTGACCCCCGAAAGCGAGGGGCGGACGTGTAACATGGGGTAACCGCTTCATTGTGGGCCGTCAGCGACGGGCCCGCTACTGACAGCTGCGCATTTGCGGCTGCTCCGACCAGGACATATGCTTTTATTATTGAGATGACATTTTTAAAAAGCAAGCAAAAAATTCGAATTGGAAACCTAGCACGTGAGCTCGAAAGAACAGGGCCTTTTAGGGGGTATTTACCGCAGAGTGATTAAACTCGGACGTGCTGGTATAAGCAATTACGAAAAAGCTCTTCCGAATGAAGTATATCCGAGGAAAAGTGTGAACGCGTTTCCACCGTTCGCGTGCTCTTCCATAAACGCGAAGCAAGGAAAATTCAATATTGTTCCATATATATACTTCTAGCGATCCCAGATTTCATTCCGCGATGTCCGGAAACAGAAGTGACAGACATTTTAGCAGCACACATGTAGATAATACTGAACATTGCTTTCCTTACATGCCGTGCGACGCTTGAAACGAGCTATCAGCAGCGTTTCTAGAACAGACGACGTTCGCCGATGAATCGCCGTCGCCCTTTCTCGCTACCGAGAGGCCTAGACGTCACGAGCCTCTGCGGAGAGCACGTTTGGCTGTCGAGCCGACTTGCAGAACAGAAGCTGCGTCGGCACCGTGCATGGCATCGCGGCTTATTCGGGACGCACGCGCGAGCGCTATTTATTCAGCGGAATAATTCTTGGTCCATGGTTGCGTCTTTGGCAGCCCCAAGATCAAGCTGCACATGTTCTGACGCGCCGGCCGTGCGATTGCCGGTGATAGACGGCCCCAAACCCGAGACTTTGGCGCAGTTTGGCGCAATTTTCGTCGATATTATCAGGATGGCGCAGTAAATACAATTTGGCGCACTTTGGCGCAGTTGGCGCAGGAGTGGAATCACTGCATTGAATACCGAGATAACTATATAAGCACCTGGTCAAATTTTAGCTGGCCTGTTTCACATAAATCAAGTCGTCCAATATGCAAAAAGCAAAAGAAGTTCATTATTTCGCCCTCATAAAACTTCTCCAAATAGCTTACCTCATACAAAAACAGTGTTTTTTAGATAAAATGTGTGGAATATATATGAATACACAACGTATGTGGAACGATTTGAGCAAGGACCAAGCCCGGCCCGACCCGAGCCCATTATCTCAACCCCGGGCCTGGCCATAAGCCTTGAGCGTCAGACCCAAGCCCGGCCAGGGCCCGCCGTGAACACTACGGGCCGGTCCCAGCCGGGCCCGGGTTTTCGGGTAGGCCTGAGCATGTGCAGTGTTCTAGTTGCGACAGTAAAGCAAAACGACCAATAATTGTAAGTCTTTCATTTTTCAAGGAAAAACGAATGATTCTGTCGAACGCCAAGAAACTTAAAGGGACAGAGTACGGTATAGGGAACCCAAGCTCGAGTTTGGGCACGACGCTCGCGGGGCCGTGCTACGCGTTACTGGGGATAGGCGCTGCCGGCGAACGCGGTTTGTCGCCGGATTTGGCAGCATCGGTGGCAAGGACATGCGCGCATGCGCTCCTCATTCGGGCCGGAGTGCTGCTAGTCAGCAATAAATAGTTACACTGTGAGGCACCACAGATGCAATCCTAGAGCTCTGCGCGTGCGCGGAAGCGGGGGCGGCAGTGTTGTGGCGAAAGACGCGCCGTGGATATTCCCAGTTACGAAAAGAGCAGTGGCGCCACTCGACGTTGCTTTGGAAGCCTATTGACTAAGATTACTCAGGTGAAACGCGCGGTATCAGAAGAAACTATGGCAATGTGCTGAAGTTAGAAAGGTAGACAAAAAAGTTATACTGAGCTTTGATAAGCTTATCATAAATAGTAGGGCTTTTCATTGGGATAAGGACAGAGAGCAGGTTGTCCCACTTTCGAAATCATGGCCAACGAATAAAAGCAGTGACCAAGAATACAAAGCTCTCGTCTGATTAGTTAACTGCAGAAGCATAATAAATAAATTAAATCAGCTTGTTGGTTTGATAGAGTCGATAGAAGAAGATATTGTAATGGGCACTGAATCTTGGCTCAATCTAACTATTAGTGATAGTGAAGTGTTTCCACAAGATTACGCAGTCTACCGTAAAAATTGGCCTCGCCTCGGAGCGGACGCTTTTCTACTTGTTTATTTAACACTGCAGTCTTGCGCTCTAAATATTTGTCACGATTCTATTGAAGCAATATGCTGTAAAATTCAGCTGCCTAACAATTCTAGTTTTGTTTTTGGCGTGGTTTACCGTGCGCCGAACTCTGATTCGCGCACAATCCGGGCTTTGTATGAGGTTGTCTCTGAAGTGTCTGGAGAAGTCATTTTGTTCTGTGGTGATTTTAATCTGCCGGATCTGGGCGTGCGTGATGATCATTGCGACATTATTAATAGTTGCACTGCGAATACTAAAATGAAAAAGGTCGTAGACACATTCGGCCTAGTACAATACGTAAGGGAACTAACACGCGGGAGCAATGTCCTAGGTTTGTCGTTTTCAAGCTCACCTTACATAGTATATATAGCTGTACCTGGAATTAGCGATGATTCGGCAGTTGCTGCGACAGTGAAAACCAAAATTTAACGATTTACTACTTGCGAGAACAGCAAGGTATTTTTCTATGATAAGGGATATTATGAAAATATAAACGAAAAACTTCTTCAATACCTGCTGCTCTTGAGTGTGTGGTGGACGAATGTGATTTACACGAGCAGTGAAATACGCTCAACCTTGCGAATGAATATATAGCGAACGTGCACCCTTCCAAACTTAAAAAGCGTAAAAATCCTTCGGTTACAACAGCCATTATACGAATAATATAAAAAAACGGATTTTTGCGCAGTATAAAAAAAAAACGAAGAGTAAAGCTCATCACGAGAGGTTGGCACGTTTAACGCGTGATTTTAAACGAAGTAGCAAGATCACAAAAGAAGACTATGTCAAAGGACTAAATGACAGCCTGAAAACAAATCCTAAGCTTTTTTGGTTGTATTTAAGGGGTGTTGATCAAGTGATATGGGCATTCCAGAAATCGCATGCAATAACCAAGACGTCACGGATGACGAAAATAAGGCAACGTTTTAAAATGAGATTTCTGTTCGGTATTTCTCCCAGCAAAATCAGACCGTTTAAAGACCCCTTTTAACAATGTGCCACTTATGACACCGGTGGAACTCAGCGTGCCCGGTATCAAAAAGTTGTTGGAGCAACTGGATAAAACCAAAGCAGTTGGTCCTGACGGCATCTTGCCTCGCGTGCTAAAGCGCTGTGCTGCATCTTTCTCACTTAATCTTTTCGTTGTCTTTACACATTCACTCTGCGCCAGTGAACTGCCGAACTATGGGAAGATAGCACACGTTGTGCCAATTCATAAGGGCGGTTCAAAAAAAGATGTCCAAAATTACAGGCCCGTTTAACTGGCATGTATCATATGCAAGGTAATGGAGCACATCATCTACGTGGTCACCATGAGCCACCTCACAGAGAACAATATCCGAATTAAAGAAAAGCATGGCTTTCACAAGGGCTTTTCCTCCACTAAACAATTTGTGGAATTATATCGTGATTTAGTATGGGAAATTGATGCTGAGGGCCAGATGGATTGCTTATTTTTAGATTTTCGGAATGTCTTCGACACAGTTACACGCTCACTTCTTATTTACAAACTTAAGCAGCTAGGCATACGTAATGATGTCATCAAGTGGATTGAGAATTTCTTGTCGGAGCGCAGCCAGTGTGTGAAGTTATTGGTAAAAAGTCGAGTTATGTAAATGTCACCTCCGAAGTCCCACAGTGCTCTGTATTGGGACACATGTTATTTTTTATCTGTATTAATGATATAAATTTACGTATTACGTCATCCTTCTTACGTCATTTGCAGATGAGTGCATGGTGTATCTAAAAATATCTCGTGATCAGTAAGTGACAGCACTTTAGAGAGACTTGAGGAGAATACATGACTGGTGTAAACAATGGGACATGTGTTTGGACGTTAAAAAGTGCATTCATATGAGCTTCACTAAAAAACAAAAAGCACTGATAAATAACTACTGTATTAGTAAGGAGGTGGCGACCACAGTTGATGTTTTCAAGTACCTAGGTGTCATGTTTTCCGCTGATTGTTCATGAAATGCGTATATCAGAGAGATAGTTGGTAAAGCTGGAAGGGCGCAGAACTTTGTTAAACGAAACCTGAGATGTCGCGAGTTTGAATTAAACTGGAATGTGTTTATACTACATTTGTAAGACCGATATTAGAGTATGCCTGCGCACTATGGGATCTACCGGAAACCACTCTCATTTCTCAGATAGAAAGCATTCACAACAGAGCGGTTGGGTATGTCCTGGGCAGGTGCTGCGCAGGTACTGAGAACAGAGGTGTTGCAATGATGAAGAAAAAATTGAACTGGGAATTGTTGTCTTCACGCCGATAAAAATTTAGACTGAAACTGTTTATTGAGACATATCTCAAAGTTGGAATTAATAAGGAAATTTACCTGAAGTCACCTTTTTTACATTTCTAAGCGTAACGGCCATAAACTCAAAATCCGTGAATACTGGCCCAGGACGTGCATGTTCGCTAATTATTTTTTTTAAAAATGTGTAGCGGAATGGAACAAGCTGTCTGTAGAGCAAGTATGTTGTCAAAATCAAGAAATGTTTGTATCTGTGTTGTCCTCTAAGCGTCGTCCAAGTTTTTACATAGGTGTTAATAAAGCCGTTTTCGTAAGCTGTGCCAAATTACTGACGAGTGCCGTTGCTGCCACGTGGCCTGCTGCCTCAGCAATTCCCAAATTTGATTGAGAAACAAATCCCGCCCGTATAGCAAACACCTTGGCCAACGAAACGCAACTTCACCGTTTTTACACGTGGACCCCCGAACGTGCAGGCAGTGTCGATACAGGCAGTGTCGCCACTTGACTAAATCCTTGACATCTTGGGAAATGCGCGTAGAACGGCACGATACTATATATAAACGCCAGCAGAGTCTCCCAATTGTAAATCGCTCTAATTACAGACAATTGCTGTTCCTCATTGCTCGTTCTATATCGTAAGGATTTTGCATTTTTAGCAACGACAAGTGCAGCCACAAGATACTACGTGGGTGGAAAGGTTGCTCCCCATTTTTGAGTCGAGTATCTAAGCAGGATCTACTGACACGGCCTATCAGATCACGGTTTGTTTGACCTATATGTATAGTATACCCGGCCGCAATAAATTAGGATGTGCTTCTCGCTCTAAGCATGACGTGTGGACTTCGTTCGCTTTAATCCCACGCACAATGATCCCAGTTTGTTCAGAACGGATAACGAAACGTTCCCACTCTACCAGCAATTTCTTCGTACATAGGCGATAACCACGGTGATCTTCAGTTCTGTTGACTCTAGCTCTGCAGGAAAATGATGCGTACATGTCGTCGCTAAAAGCTTATCTTCGATGCCACGCTGTAGCAAAATCTACAATTCCTTGGTAAATGTCATTTGCTATTGGTCGGCCATCCGCGCTAACATGCTCGGCACCGGGATTCCTGAAATTTGCTCTAACAAGCAATTTTGGCTCAAGAACTATTTTTAATGCGGCGTCAAAAGGGGGCCGCATATATGTGAATATACATAAAGCAGGAACATACATATAAGCTGTGCAGAGAGTATCGAACCCTCAAAAATTTTCCCACGTAAGGCAATATCTGTAGCGCTTGACTTGCTGATCTAACCCCATCGTTCAGCCAAATTATTGTGCTAGAATGCCAGCATACTTTGCAAGTACGTGGAAGACAGTGAATCGCCCGAACGGTGTCCGGCGATGAAGCGTATAATGAACACGCACCGTTTTCCATAGGCGTGCTCAGTGTTATCCGTTATGGGCGGCCAATCACCCCACCCCCGTTGGTCGAGTCCGAAAGAAAACTATAATAATATCTGGGGTTTACCGTCCCAAAACCACGATATGATTATGAGAGACGCCGTAGTGGAGGGCTCCGGAAATTTCGACCACCTGGGGTTCTTTAACGTGCACCTAAATCTAAGCCCACGGGCCTCAAACATTTTCGCTTCCATCGAAAATACAGCCGCCGTGGCCGGGATTCGATCCCGCGGCCTTCGGGTCAGCAGTCGAACGCCATAACCACTAGGCCACCGGGGCGAGGCCGAAAGAACTAGCTCCGCAATGGATGCAAAAATCAAAATAAAGCGATGACGTGTTCGCAGGAGTACTCGCAAGTCCTTTCTTCTGTTTTTTTTTTACCAATATGAATACCGTTACATAGGCACGTATAGCAAGATTTTTCCCAATATTTCATACTGTCTCCACCTGTACTTTATTTGGACTTATTATGTAGAGTGAGGTGATGGCCTGCTCGCAGAATTATACCTGGAGCATGTATGCATGCTGGTGCCGGCGCACTTCGAGTGGTCCGCAACGTCATCAAGCACTCATTTCAGAGAATCTGCAGCCAAGTGCAATTTGATTAGGTCTGTGCCGAGCACAAATATCTCCGCCTTTTCCTCTTACGTGCTATGATGCTCTGGGGCCGCCCGCTGTTCTTACATATAGGCGCACAGGGCGCCGCATGCACTCAGTGCACTGGTGGCGGCGGCGAGCAGCCGTCATTCCTCCGCGTTTCCTCAAAAGCACACGCGGGCTTTGCTTTCTGGCGTTTGTCAAGTTAATTTTAGCGGGGAGGAAGTTCCGTGGCTCGAAGACCCTCTTGGTGCCGGCTCGCACCGGA
Source organism: Rhipicephalus sanguineus (assembly GCF_013339695.2). Lineage (NCBI taxonomy): Eukaryota > Metazoa > Arthropoda > Arachnida > Ixodida > Ixodidae > Rhipicephalus > Rhipicephalus sanguineus. The sequence goes on along the minus strand of NC_051176.1, from coordinate 133,751,957 downwards.
TGCAGATTACGGAAGTTATGTGGACTCCTGTAAAGCGCGGAAGTCTGGGCGGGCTCACAGAAAAAAGAGAGAAAAAAAAGCGAAGAAAAAAAAAAACTGACGGGACAAGAAGGCGACAGGTTTGGGAAGTTGTGAGGAAGTTAGCACAGACGGCGACTAAACTGAGATAGCGATATTTGCCTGTTTGTTCCGGTTCTGGCATTGCTTACGTAAGCTTGCGTGTTTACTGCCCCGCTTGGCGGTCAAGAGGACCTTGCAAGCTGATGGAACCCGTTTACGCAACACCCGGTGTCCGGGAACAGGATTTGGTCTCAGGCTCGTGCTGGGGGTGAGTATGAGGATATAACGCTGATCTGAAGGAAAAACGTATACCGAGTGAAAGAGATGGTGTTTCCCTGTCGAGCTTGTGCGAAGGGCGGCGGGAGCTCGCGCTCCTGGCCCCGAAGGGTTATTTCCCAGTTTCTGTTACGTGAGCGAGTGCGATCCACCTTGAACAGTAAGGACGGCAAGCGTAAATAACAACGAACACTACTGGAACTAAGGTTGCAATTTGGGCCCGTTGTTTGCTATTAGTGGGTATAACATTGCGCATAAAGGAAACGGACACAAGAAGAGACCACGTAATGCACAGGGCGCCCTGTGTGTTACGTCGTCTCTTCTTGTGTCCGTGTCCTTTATGTGCAACGTTATACCCACGACTAGAACTACGCTTGTCGTATTCAGGCTCATCCTGATTTGTATAAGAAAGATTGGTCTATGAGACAGCTACGGGCATAAAATAGCGTTACTACTGACTAAGATGGTTAGCTTTATGCTTACTCCCACGCGGTCAAGTACAAAGCCTAGCCAAGCAACGAGCAACCTAGTTTTGCTGAACAGATGCGGCAGCCATAGAAGCATAGAAGCGGCTCCCATAGAAGAAGCCGTTGCACGTAGAAAGTTACAGGAATAAGCGGGCGTTTCCGGGAGTTTCGTTGACGTGGGAGACCAGTGGCGCACAGAAACCGCACACCGCCCACCGTCCTTCAGACGCCGCGCTTGGGTAATCCGTTGCCGAAGAGGGTCACGGCTCCCAAAGGTCGTCGGAGCCCTCATGCGTAACGGCGCGAGAAGCTCTACGTAGCGGAAAGGCCCGCTGCAATCGCCGGCTGCCTGCTTTGCGCCAGTCGCTGCACAAAGCCGATGCTTTGCGCGAACACCTTCTATGTCTCTTTGAAGGTATGGGTATTAGACTTTCACGTTCTTTTTTTTTCTTCTTTTTATTTAGCACGAGCTTCGCAGCCTCAAAGAACGATCATGTTGAACAAACGAATGCGTTCAACCGCGCAGAACAGCAACGTGTGCCCACTGGCCGGTTCCGTCAGAGTGTAAGCGCGGAGGAGCCTGTCGGCCAGTTTTTCCGTCTCGGCGAAACGGAAGGACTCAATCCACCATCGCGATGTCGATAAAGTATATAGCTGTGCGTCCCGGGTTATTTCCGAACTTCCTCCACGGCCATGTGCTCCTTGGGCCAGAGATAGAGCGAGGTTCCAAGCGTGGTTGATTGCGGGGCCGCTTAAGACGCGTGCCGAACTGATCGGCGGCTATACTCCGGGCACACGAGCACTGTTGTAACACTCCCTGAGCCTACGTCACTTTGTGGTCTCGTTAAGTCTGGCAGCTTTTACTAGTGACTCCACTACGGTTTCCGCATCGCGCTTCGAAGTTCACAGCCTGGAGGCACTGACGCACCCGGTGTCACATGAAAGCTCAGTGCACATCCACAAAGTGCACAGTCGGAGCCATTAGATCTTTCTTGTGTCGCCGAAGTCACAGATTGCTGACGTATTTATTTCAGAGCACAATATTTTTTTCTTGCATTCCGGTGTCGCCAAGATCTCAAAGTAAAGAAATCAGCAAAAAACAAAATCGTGCACTTCGGCACTCATTAATGTAGTTATCGAAGCTTTGCCGTGAAGCTGCAGACATTTAAGAGCTTTCCGCAAACACATTTATTATTTAATACATTTGAATTCCATGAACACTCTCTTAGACATAACACATTTACCGTGTCACCAGAACATCTACGAAATCGCTTCATCCTGTACCCAAAATTTACGCACAAATTGCCCGCGCAAGTGCCTCATGAAACTTTTTGATAACGGCATCTATTATTCAAACAACATTTTTTTCGGACAACGTAGGATGCTTACGAATTCTGTACAATTTCTCAGATATGGTGGTAACGATAATTGTCCACCTCAGCCAAGCTGAGCGATTCATGATTTTTTTAATTACATCATCCGCTGGTTATAGATGTCGTCCTGCCTTCGCCTAAACTCTGAGGAAGACGAGAAACTACAAGAATTTGGTTTTAATCTCAAAATTGTTTTGCTTCATACAATAAAATGGCGAAGTGGTAAAATTTATTAAAAGCACAAAACACCTATATTTTCCGCGAGTGGCCCTACCAAACTGGCAGTTAATGTTGGCTAACAGCTACATATGCATTACCTACAAACAACAAATGCAGGCGCGCGCACCCTTATAAAAATCGATAAATGCATTCAGTCCTACGAAGGCAAATACATGTTACATAATCGCGCATTACGTCATCATATAATCATCGCCGGATGGCGCACCTGAATGAAATGCGGTTCGTTGTAGCTGCAGTACGGGCCCTGTCTACGTATATTTCAACGAAGGAACTAATGATGCACCACGCACGAGTTGGAGAGCACCGAGCGCAGAAAGAATAATGCGTAACAGATGAGGCAATTTGGATACACTGACCCCCTTCTCGCGCCCAAGATCATAGGATAATGGGTCCTTGAATCGCGTGTGCACTGTTTTCCGGGCGGCCCTGTTAGCCGCTCCATTGCTGGCGCCACGGTCTATTTCCCCTTCTTTCTTTCTTTCTTTCTTTCTTTCTTTCTTTCTTTCTTTCTTTCTTTCTTTCTTTCTTTCTTTCTTTCTTTCTTTCTGTCGTATTCGTCTCGCCGCTTCATCCTGGCATTCTGGAGGAGACGGCCGTTGAGGAAAGATGGCTCTTAAGCGCCAGCTCCATACCGGCATTGACCGCTGGTAGATGCGGTAGCACGTACTGCAGGTCCCGGAACGGGAAGCGGCTACGGCATTCCACGCGCTGGTGCCGTCGACGTTGTGTTGTGTAACAGGTGGCGCATATCCCTTAAGACGCAGGAGAGAGACGCAAAGCTCGATACTACAAGGAAGAGTGCCAGCGTGCACGACCAACGCAACGAGGCGACCAGTGAACACGCTTCCATTTGCCGTTTCCCTAGGCAGACGTTCCGCCTTTCTTATACCATATAATTATGATCCCCAGGCTGCGTTGGAGACATTGAGTCATACCAACTCTTCTGTGCATCGCTGTAAAACCGCTGAAACGATTGTTTTCAATGTTACGTTAACAAAAGGACCACAGAAGAAAACTCGCGCAGTCAGAAATGCGTTCTGTGCATTGACAAAATTACGGGGAGAAGAGGCGAGGTGAGGGGGCGCATGTAGAGTTTTAAGCTCACCTGCTGCTGCGATATCCTGGCAGAGGTGCGACTACGGTCAAAAGTTGTTGTCATCAGCAGGAGAGGGAGGGGGTGGGTGCGACAGGCGCAATGGATTGGCAACTTTCTTTATTTCAATACTTGCACTTGGTTTGCGGGAAAAAATATGCGCATATGTTCACAAAACCTCATTCCTCCGTTTTATTCCGCGCATTAAAACTCATCAGCTCTGATCCGTGCTCTAAATCGTGCGCGCAAATACAGAGAGGCTGCATTCAAAATATTATGGGTCTGTTTAAATACACAATGCCTGAAGTCAATCGGGCCCGCGATGCAGGCGAGGAGATAGGCTTATCGGTCCCGACATGGGAGCGGCCCACTTCGGGCTAGGAAATTAGCGCGACCTGAAGGACCCGAATAAAGTTTTTCATACCATACCACATACATGTGCTGAACCTGCTTTGCTGTTTACTAGCAGCGAAATGCTTTGGTCACGTGGCCGAGAAGTTCTGGAGAAGTGCAAGAAAAATTGCTCTCTCAACATCAAGCATGATTCATACGGTTCACCTTTGTGTCTCCAATAGAAGTTTGCAGCACAGTCTTCTGCGAGGCTTACCCAAACAGTATATGCAGCAGTATTCGAAGGCAAAGGAAACATATCCAACCTAAATTATAGCGATAATGCGGAAGCCTTGGTCAACAGCAGGCAACCACGTACACTGCTGCTGTCTCAAGGCAGCCGCGGTGTGCGTGGTCTCGCGCGATTGTTCTGACATCGCTGCTATTAGGAGCAATCTGGACAACCACGACAGGTAATGTTCACGACGGTAGGATGAGAAACGAGAGATAAAAAGAAACAAGAACGAGATGTAAACGGATGCAGCACAAGCCAACTTACACCTGAGAGCCCAGGGCTCGAACTTGCGCATTCCCAGAAGCAGCCGGAATAGGGCCGCCGAGCAGTCACCGGTTACGTTGGAGCCGGTGCCCAGTGCCGTCATGCGGGGCAGTGACTCGTGGATGAGACGGTCCATGAGGGCCCGAAGCCGGCCCTCTACGTCCAGGTTGTCCGGCACAGTGGTGGCGCCGGCGGACGCTTCGCCGCCGGCCGTCGTGTCACCGCCGACGTCTTCTGCCACGGCGCGTGACACCTGTGGCTGAGTCGTGGCCGCCGCCGCGGCGACGAGATAGATGCAGACTGCGGCGACCGCGAGCGTCGTTCGTGTCCACATTGCGGGCGCCTCGGATAGTAGCAGCAGCTGTGCACGTTCGCGATGCTGTGGAGGGACACGAGTTGTTGTTCTCTGAAGGGGCCTCCGGTAAGAACTGAAACTCCTTTCGCCTGAATGGAGAGCAGAGGTTCCTTCCTTCATTCCTTTCGCCTTCTTTCGCTCCTTGCTGTGTTGTGCCTCTCTTCTCCCCCACTGTCTTCCACCTTCCGCCAGTCCGGCCGTCTGAGCTTCCTTCCTCCTAGAGGGCCCTCTCCTTCTTCCAGTTCCTCGAGGAAGTCCGGCGGAACAACGAGCCGCCCGCCGTTCGCTCGCCCATTTTTACAGGAGCAGGAAGATTGCCAGCATACGGGCACGGGGGCGGCGGCGTCAGAAGACGATACACCCTGTCTTATTTCGCGTGTTTGTATGTGCGTGTGTACATAGGCCCCGTTGACGAAAATGAATGACGCGCACAGCATGCGGCCGGGGCCGTCCTCATTGCGTGACCACGAGCTGGCCTTTCATCTTCGAGAGGCTCGCGGTTCCGCTTTCAGTGAAAAGGTAACTGTGATTATGGGTTTTCAGCACGGCTTTCAGTGTGCCGTACTGGTACCATTAGAAGTAACAGCCGCCGGAACAGTATCGTGTGCAGCCCCGTTTGGCAACACGACGTGGTCCTCGAGTCGATGGCTTCCTGAACGCTTCGTCTCACTATTGCGTCAGACGCGTGCCTTTGTGAGAACCCGATTATCGGCCAGCGACCGGGTGACTCGCTCGAGACAGGGATCATGCGCTTTGACTTGGCCTATTTTCGGAAACGATTTACGTCAGTCTCCGCAGTTTTTCCGATGTCTTTTTTCGGGAAGTCGTCATAGTGTCAGCGACCCCGGCAGGCGGATATAACGAAAGTAATACGTGCATAACATACCCAGTATATTATCTAAAATAGAAAAAAAGACAGACCGAAGCTGGTGCACCTATATGCGCTGCTTAAATTTAGAAAACCGATGCTCTTACATATTTTTGTGGTATTGTTCGACAATTGGGAAAATATATGGCAGATTTTATTTGATTCATTTTCGTTTAATATCCTGTGTTCGTTTTTTCTTACAGCGCGCAACAATGATGTCGAGGGCATGACGTCAGTGCGATGGAAAAACCTCTTTCGACTACCACCATTACACTTCCAGCAATAAATGCGGCCTATAGCTAAGAAAAGGCATTTGTGTTTCAAGGACCTGCGTGAAAACCTTTGATTTGTTTTCTTTCATTCTTTTCTCTCTCTCTCTCTTATTTGCTTCACCTCGCAAATACAGTGTGCTGCGTAAACTCTCCGAGTGAGCCGCAGCGATCACGTTGCTTGAGCCATCGAGCACACTGCACAATAGGTCACTAACATGGTGAATGAAATTGTGAATCGTTCTACGCACATCTTAATTCAAATGCAATATGTTTCCACAAAATGCCAGAACGCGCTACGTTTCTTCTATTATAGGACAGTCGGCGGATATGCAGGAAGAGTCCAAGGACCCATTAATTTTCGAATGCCGTTTTCGAGGCTTCAAGAATGGTTTAAAGCTGTGCTCAAGTTATATCGTGCGCGAACGCACCGTTACGTAATTGAAGGCGCCCAAAACTTGCGCGTTCAACGTGGCGAACAGCCCTGACACGAGGCGTAAAGTAACAATAAAAAAACAACGAGGCTCTGACACATTACAATCAGTGCTTTAGTCAAGTTCTTCTTCCTCCTTCGCTCTTCCTCAGTGTTTCAACCGGCTGAAACTGGTGCCTTATAACTAACCTTCCCTGCTGAAAAAATAATGATAGTAACAATTGAAAAATAAATAATTATGGTAGAAAGCGTATTTTCTTCACAAGATAGAACAAAGATACTGATCTTTCAACCTGCCCAAGTGACAAGGAAGAGTGAATTAGCCGTGATAATTTGATTTAATGGCAGATATATTTCTTTATTGAAGCGGAAGATTGTGCTACGTCAACAAGCATGTACCCATACCTTTCATCCACCGCGGTGATTTACGTGTAGACGTTGTGCTCTCCAGTTGTGTAAACGTGTGATCCTTTATTAACTAATGCCCAACACTTTATGCATGCGTTCACTCAACGAAGCAATTATTTTTGTAGCTAACTGCTAACTCGCTCTTGCTTTTGGCTTTCTGTTGTGCAGAGAGTGTGCAGCGCATTCGGCTTCCAAGCCATAATGGAAGTGAGGGAGCATAATAATGGTCCCATAATGTCTTGCCGAAAGTGCTACATGCGAACCCAGGTGGACGCGTCCGCCACCTCGCGACTACTCGAGGAGCTAAAAAATAAAAGAAGAAAAAAAAAACGAACAGCATGGTGTTGATTCGGTTGCACGTAATGGCCAGTGATTGCTCAGTTGAGTGTTAGGAGGACGATTCACGTGGTAAAGCTGTCATTGCGTAATACCGAGCGTACGTGCTGGACGAAATGACGAGCAACCTGCAAGTCACTGAGTTAGAGCAAATCAACAAGACGCAGATACACGTAGTCAGGGCTGGGCAAAGATACTTTGAAATTGTATCGCGATACGATACAAGATACTGAGGAAAAAAGTATTTTAGATACAGATACAAGATACTGCCGCAATAATTGTATCCGATATGATACTTGGCAATTGTATCTTAAGATACTTCGATACATTCTCAAATTTGTTAATATACATCCATACAATGTAGCAGCAAATGCCTATACACGAGAATGTATGCTTGAAAATTTCCTAACCGGGCTGACCTATTTTGTTTCACTTGAATGAAATGTCTGTTAGTATCTTAAAAGTTTCGCCCTTCTTGCTCAAAGTACATTAGTTTCCTTCCAAAACAACTTATTGGGGCTTGTTTTAGCTTCTTCACAGGACAACTCTTTATACACTTCGCTGACAGCGGTCCTTGCTTGTCATTTTTGCAATTGATGGGAGTCGCTGCTCAGCTTGCTGACCAGCTAGCGGGTTGCCATATAATCACAATATCGTCAACAAGAAACCTTCGCAAATACCGGCCGGTGTGGACTTTTACCTTGTCCGTAAAAGGCAGTTTGCACAATACCATATATCCGGACAGATGTACAGCAGCAGCAACGCTGGTAGCGACTTTTTTTTTTTGGGGGGGGGGGGGGGGGGGAAGGGGGGGGGGGAGGGACGCATGGTGTATACGGGGTTTGAGAACGTTCGCTAGCGGCCCATTTGTTTTTATTTTCTAAATAAGTACGTTCGTGAGCTACACAGACATATGACTGGTCTCAAGCATTTCTTTCGTGAGGAACACGTGGTCACCATGTGCTGAGACATAATCGTGGAACAAAGACTATATTTCAATCCGCGTCCAGATTTCACTCGTTGTGTACATCGGTATCGATGTTTCTCGAATTCTGACTCCAAATCCCCTTCAGAAATGACCTATATATGAGATATTGGAAAGGTTTTCTTTCAAATGGCAACGCCATTTTGTTCAAACTCTCTCCGACCCCACCATCATCACTGTCCCGGCCCTTGGAGCTAAATTTCGCGACTGCGGCCCGCCGACTATAAGCTGAGTTTGAGACCCCTAGTGTATACGTAGATGACGTAAAACTGCAATGAGTTTCCATGTTCTACTTAGCTGCTGGCGTAAGGGATTCTTTGTTGATATACTCACTAACGTAGAATATTTTAGCAATTTTTCTTCAACGAGAGAACATGTGCAACACAGAAATGTCTCAGACGTATTGTATAGTTGCACAAAGCGTCGCAGGACACCGCCGCTATTCGCGCTATTGCCGCTTATAGCTTCCATTACATGGCGATTAGTAATACGAAAAATATTTAAGGAGGCCTAAGACAAGAAAACAAATATAAGTAAAAGAGAGAAATGGTTGTGTATCAAACATTCACATGAGTACAGAAACACAATACAGACGGCGCCCTTATTAGCTATCAGCATGAAGTATCGTCAACTTACCTGTTGAGACAATAGAAAATTCAGTGCCTACGGAAAATTGCCTGAAACGACTCGTTGGGACGCTCATTAGTAAAACGGTGCATTCAGTAAAACAACGTTTCTCGAATCCCCTTCCTAACAACTTTAAGATGGCTCCTAATGATTTCCGTTATTATAACGAAAACTCAATTTCGCTATTTTCTTGAGCGGTAAGCAGAATGTTTTGTACTGTATATTCAAGGCACGCCCACATAATAATATAATTGCTTTCAAGATCACCTTGGCAACGTGTAAATGTCTAAAGAGTAGAATAAATAAAGCAGACAGAAAAATAAAGCAGAAATCTTATTTTGGGAGCGCGTTACAAAAGACATACTGCAGTGACCAGACCGGAAAAACAGTGCAGCGACCTAGGTAATGTATGTGATTCAAAATGACAGCTAAGAAACCACTTGTGCTAATAATCAAATTATGATTTCATAAATTCTTTGAATAAATGTAGATGAAAGTGAAAAATACGGTACGCCAAGATATTTTCTCTTAGGTAAACGCTTGCTCTATTAGATGTAGCATCAGTACCACTGGTGCTAAAGTTGTTAGAATCTTATTTGCATATAAGTTAATTCATTGCATGCAGGTCAAACTTACATCCACGAGATCCTTCAAATCGCTGATATGTAAAATCCACGCGACGCAAAGCAACCCCATTCTTGCACGCATCACATTTCGTTACGGAGCAAGACGCAAGAGAATCTTCAATAGAGAGTTTTAGTGCCGGGGCCCCCAAGCGGCCTGCCTACGCACGCTCTTGCGTTCCTTTGTACTCCCAGCCGCATCCACGGAGAATACAAAGGAACGCAAGGGCTTACGTACCCAAGCCGCTTTGGGGCGGCGGCACTAAAACTCCCTAATAACGACACTGTAACAACATCAGAATTTGCGCGATAGACGCCGCACGCACTGGAGTACGCGGTGCAAGACAGTGGCTAAGAGCAAGTGTCGCGGTATTGACGCAACTAAAAAGAAAAGAAATCGAGAGAACAAAAGGTACGTGGGCTGGGCGTAGACGTCCGCGTGCTTGTCTTCCTGATCTTCTACCCTCACCGTCACTGCCCTTAGACTTATTCAGATGGCTTAATGGCACCAGTACCAGCGTGAGAATCGGAGCTTGGCCAGCGATTATTGTTTCGCGTGGTTGTGTTGCGATAGAAGTATCTTGTATCTTAAGATACACGATACATTATCGAATGTATCGGAAATACAGATACAGATACTCGTCTTTCGAGACGTATCGCGATACAGATACAAGATACCCATAGAGTATCTAAGATAGTATCTAAGATACATGTATCTTCGATACTGCCCAGCACTGCACGTAGTGTACCGTCGAGGTGCGTGGGTGTGCATGTGCGAGTGGTCTTTAGTCGGAGGGAGGGTGGCTAAATGGCTGCGCCAAGTCTACCAATTTGCCGCCATCAATGGAACTCTTTATTTGAGGTGGCTAGCTTCTATAGCTTCCTGATACGATTGAAACACTCCATGACGAACGCGGACGCTTCAGTTTCGTAGACGCAGTGATGCGAAATAAACAGGGACGCAAAAACGCACATGCTTCGTTCTAGGCGTTATACAAAGTGTTGTTTTTTTACCCCATGCAGATATTAAATAAAAATTCTACGATAGTACGTCTCCTGTCGTTTTCGCACACGAACTCTATGTCGTGGCGGAAATACATTGTCCCAGCTGCAATGACACTGTTGCGACCAATTAACAAAAACTCGTTCACTAAATTTTCATTTATTGACTTGAGGGCAGTCGTTTATATTAGAAAGTTGTAGTGCGTGCCAATTTATGGAATACCCGTTTTTTAGAAATCAAAAAGTTGCACGTGATTCGAGATATTCATAATCGAATTTTAAGGGCAATACCGAAACTAACGGCGCCCGGCGCGCAGGAAACGCGGCCTTTCGGTTACGTAAGGCCGGAACTGTCCGTGACAAGGAAGTGACAAAATTTAAATCAAGGCGCGCCAAAGCAGAACCAGGTCCGGAAAATCTGCAGTCATTCTGAAATACACAAGTAGACAGTTCTTTGGGTGCAATCTGTGATGCTTATCTGTTTCATAAACTACAAACAGTCGCGAAAAACTATTTCGCATGTATGCAGGAAGACGCGCCGCAGTGTCTGCTCCTGAGTTTAATGTTTCACAGACGAAGAAAACTTTGATATTGCGCTTTTCTTGCGCACAGCTCGAAAGAAACAGATATAAGGACCAAATACCACACGCACAGGTATACAAGGCTATCCGCTGGCGAAAGTGAGATGACTTGCCGCGTTTCAAGAAAAAATGCAGCTACGACTCGCCTTCATTCAAATTTCGTCACTGCCTTGTAGCGAGTAGTTCCGGTCTGTTGTAACAGATTCGTCGCGTGTCGTGCGCGCCAGGCGCGATCAGTTTCGGTATCGCTCTTGAAATTCGATGACGAATATCTCGAATTGCATGGAACTTTTGTGATTTCTAAAAAATGAGTATGCCATAAATTGTCATGCATTACAACTTTCTAATATAAACGACAGCCCTCAAGGCGATAATTAAAAAGTTAATTAGCGAGTTTTTACTGATTAGTCCCAGAAGTGTCATTTTAGCTAGGGCAAAGTATTTCCGCCTCGACGTAGAGTTCGTGTAAGAAAACTACAGAAGCATTACTGTCATAGGATTTTCATTAAAAATGTGTAGTGTCTAAAAAAAACACACACCCTGTAGATATGTACAGTATTAAAGGGGTCATGAACCACTTTTCCAAGTAATGATCTAATGACCTAAGTATCGGAGTTTATTGCCTCCCGAATCGATTGCCGCTAAAATTTCTCGAATCCGTCAAGAATGAGCGAAGTTACGGGGGTTTGGCGCACGCTCTCAGCGCTTTCTCTCTTTTCTCGTGCCGACGAGCGCACAGGAAGCTACACGGGGAGGGATGGCACGGGGGAAAGAAGTTACGTCAGCGCGCGTCATGAAACGCGATCGCTCTCCCGCTGTGATTCGCGTGCGCGAGTGCGGCTACCGTGTACTGAGGAGTGCGGCGCCGGCAAGTGGCGGCACCCCGTGGCAAGAAGCGCATCTGATCCGAACGCCTCTCTCGACTTACGTCGGCTATCGGCCAATAAGCGTGCTATGTCTCTTGCGACGTAAACGGACAGATCCGCGACGTAAACGGACAGACGCCCCGCCCACCGACGAGAGTGAGAACCGGCCTCTGTTTGAAAAGAGGGCGCCTGGGGAAACGGCAACTTCGCGCTCCGCTTGTGGCCTTTACGCGGCGCGCACGACTGTAATATTTTGCAGGGCAGCTCATAGCCGTGTCAGCTTTCCGCAGGATGTGTTTTTTCAACAAGCCCAAGGGGTGCTTCATGACCCCTTTAAGTCGAAACACAAGCACTATTGCAAAATGCATATAGATGCAGACGGGGAGAACATGAACAATATCGACCCTTTCGGAGTTGTTTGATCGCTGAAGCTCGCGTCTCTAGACGACTGAAACGCTCAGTCACGCTCAGCGAATCGCGAGCAGATCACAATGCTTCTATATATTAAGAGTGCTACTTCTTGGATGATTTCGAACTGCATACTGGTATACAGTAGCGCTTTCGAACACCGGGAAAATGCAAGGCACACCCAATCGTTGTTCTGTGGGCCTGTCTTCGAATGCGCTAGCCTACCGTTACGCATCTACAGGCATTTATGAGCGCATGAAGGCAACCGCAATTGTTAGTCTTACTAACGCCACCAATGGACCCCCAACCACGACGGGCCGCAGAAACCTTACAGTTCCAGTTGCGATTTCGCAAACCTAAAAGGTGCAGAAATTGCCTGCTTTAAGTGATGTTTTACAACACGCCACGAATCCGACGCGACAAAGCCATACCACCAACGGAAAAGAGTTCAGTGGATCGCGTTATGTAATACGGCAGTGGAAGCATCAGGCGGAGAGCTCGAGAAAAGAAAAAGAAACGCGGTGACCGCGCTGGTCGGCCGGACTGACGCCATCGCAAATTATACGTGCTTCTTTCAAACCTCTTCGTCACTGTTTTCACTGTTCATGGTAAGTCAGTTCGGCTGAAATATTAAGGAGCGTGGAATACGTATTTGCAAGCTTTCTTGCAAGCTCTCAGTGACTCTCATGTCACTTTATTACGTTCTTGTCCATTCTTATATTGGCTATAATATTCATTCATGGGGAAACACATATAAAAGTGACCTAACGTCACTACTAGTTATTAAAAATAGAGAGATGTATTGAGCAACATTCTCACCGCTTGACGTTATCGAGAATCATGCGAGAAAATATCTTCAGCGTGACGGATTTTGTTAAATGTAACTTTGTCATTTTTATTTTTAGGGTACTATGCGATAATTCCCCGCTAACTATATCGTGCAAAAGGCGTATGTTCTTAACGCAAGTAATATAAAATTCGCACAAAATATGAAATTTACTCTATACCTAGCGTTCGCACCAACTACGACAGTCATTAGATTTTTCAGCATTATCGCCCCGGAACACACTACAATAAAAAGCTCAACGCATAAAAAAATCCCTCAAATATTGTGAAAACGGATATGGATACCGAGTTGAAACACGGTAATAAAAAAAAACGAAGAAACGGGAATGACAAATGAAACGTCCACGGCACTGTGTCTCTGAGTCATCGAGGAAATTGTGGTGTTGTGTAACGCTTACGACGGCTCACGCAATTAGAACGTTCTTGGAATATTTCGCTTCTTTCCTGCACTGGGACCAGCGGGCGCGCTTTCCTCCTTCGAAAAGACCTGCACGGGAAAGAAATGTATCCTGGAAGGAAAGCGGCTGCCGCACGTCGCCGGCTGTTCCCACACGAGGACGTCATCATTTATCTTTCTTCCCAATTGTGCACCGTCATTAATGTATTTGCCCGTCAAGTTAAGTGCGCTACATTGCTTCGCTTGAACGAATAGCCGAGTCCTGCGAGCGAAAAATGTGGCGCTCAAACGGAAAAGTTGCTAAAAACGCAGCATACTTGAAGGAGCGGGTTCTGCATCCACATCGCGCAGAGAATTCTTACGTCTGAGGTCTTTGAGCTGAAGTGATAACAAACAATAATATTAGATGATGTTGATTAGACGGAGAAGAAGATCATTTATATTAAAACTCAGAGTACCGCGGCCTGACTGCAGAGCAGCTATGTTAATATGTCAAGGGTTCTTTAGAAAAATAAGGATCATATTTTTTCTTGTTCTGTTGTAAAATTTGTTTCTGTTTTCGGATAGCTGAAAGTATGTTACGTCTATCTGTGTTTTCTGTCATTCTGTGTAACACATTATTCACCCAAGCAGCATAGCAGGTCATTAGCCAAGAAAACCGTTCTAGCATTGCATTAAAGCCAGTATCTCTCCCTCTCCCTCTTTCTCCGTACAAACGTCATATGCGCTGCAGAAAAGTATAGGACGTCGAAATGCATCCATTTGACCTTTGATTGCAATTGGAAATGTATACCATTGCCGGCTATAAAAAGCGCTACTTGTGGACGCCTTGCTAGTAGCGATACATTTGTTTTTACAAGCTGCATATACTATAGGTCTTCCGTGAGATGCGCAACTTACTTGCCTTTGTAGACTTTTTCTTGAACCTTAGCACACTTGGAGCACGGACTGAGCATTACCGCTCATAGCGTAACGGTGACAAGTAATAACCGTGAAGGCAACGGTAGTTTTGAGCAAACTGTCTTTAGAAAGGCCAACAATTTATAGAACGGCCACCCATCCACTGTCCTTGCATTATTCCGTAAACACGCTTTTCTTCAAGTAATCACGGAATGGCCCAACCGATTGCATAAACCTCAAGCTATCGCTTTAACAGACTGAAATGCCACCATAATGGGGTGATCTACAGCTTGCGACAAACTCTGTCATGTTAGATTTTCACTCATCCATAGAACTCCTCCTTTTTAGAGGTTCACGGACATCTTGACTCCAGCATGACCCCTCCGTGTAATTCTTAACGCTATGCGGGGCTTCATTCCCATGATGTCGCCACAACCAGCGCCTGCACGTTAGAATATACCAAGGCGCGAGCATGTGCCTCATGCATAACACCGTATCTAGCCTGAAATAATAATCCATGTAAGTGGCCGCGGGAAGGCAAGGTTATTATGTAGGTCACAGCTCACATGTGTTCTTTTCAGAACGCGCAAAACTGGCTACGGGCGGGTGTGCGGTGCCTCGATCTTCCTGTAAGATATGCGTCCGGTGGTCCGTCGCTATGATGTGATGCAATCAGATATCAGAAGGAAGTTGTCTGGTAAGGCGAATGCCGAATTTACGCGAGACTGATTTCGCCGATTGCGGTTGAACATGGGCTAGACAAGCACGCACCCACGCACGCACCCACATACACACGCACACACATACACATTGCACGCCTGAAGATATCCCAGGGATGAGTATAGCCAACCTTTGATGATTGAATTTTCAAGAACTTTGACACAGAAAAGAGTTGTTTGTTTAAGAGTTTTGCCATGTGCAGGTCAGCTGTCACCAATGCTGCATGGGTAGAAGTATTGTTAAAGTCTTTACATTTATTGACGACTTTTTAGTACTCGTAGACAGGAATTCCATGGACGCCCACATAGCACGGGCAATGTGTACCTGCTGAACTTTTTTTATAGAAGTCCTTCTCACATCGAAACGTGTATATGTAGTCAGGCTACCGTCACCACATTTTTACTTTTGTAGCAGAAGAAAATCCTGAAGAAGACGCGAGCCCGCCAACTGGACGAAGAGCCACCTCAAGATAAAAATGGTTACAGCATATCCACGGGTGAATGATGAAGAGCTTGGGCGAAGCTCCTGAAGCAATCATGGTCTCGGGATCCGCTCTCGTTGAGCCCGTTTCGCAGCGGCGTCCTTGGCGCGCACCGTATCGGGATCCGCATGGCTGCCGCCAAGCGAGCGCCCGCCGCTGCGCATCGTTCATGCTCCACCAACGATCCGACACGTACGGCGACGATCCAGGAGAATGAGAGAGGCGCTCGCACCCCGCGCACCCAGGCACAGCCCGCGCAGCAGCCAATCGGAGAGCAGCGGCACTTCCAGCGCCATCTAGTTTCGATTCACACAAGCGCCATATTGCACACAATTCTATTGGACCAACGCCATCTACGAAATGAGACGAGAAATGGTGATGACGACGCAGATAGAGTCACTGGAAAAAATGAGTCACTGGAAAAGTGACTCTAGAGACAGATTGTGTACAGCGCCATCTAGAATATCGTCCCTGAACTGCAGTTTGTATGTACTTCTATGAGACAGCGCCATTTATACGCCATACGCCATCTATACGCCATACGGGAGATACTGCCGTTTACGCCGGACAACGGAGACGTGACAAGGTTAGACTAAGAGGAGCTACGTCTCCAAAAGAAGAGGAAACCGTGACATAATATGTATATTGCGTGTCGCATAACTTGCAAAAGAAGGCTAAACGAGCTGATGTAAAGGTGGTCTTCTCCATTTCGTTCAAGATTTCTAGGTTCTGCAGAATGACAAGCCCTTGCCTCCGCAAAGCACCGGCCTGCGTCGTAAACTACGAAAGCAAGTATGTCGAGTGTCCGGAGGGAGTGGCTACGAAATTCCTTTGTCATGTAGTAAAATGTACACGGCCCAAATTGAACAGTACTTGAAAGTTACGCTAAGGCAAATTCACGGAATGGTCCACAAATGGCAGAGAGGGTCGGTCACTTGGCAATTCACTGTCGAAATGCAAGTGTACGCCAGATTTTTGTGCCTGCTCTGGGGTCGTCATAGGTGATGACAAAAGGATTAATTAGTATTTGAGGCATAACGAACTATTTAAGCAGAGGATCGTTGAGTGAGCGGAGCGTCGGTATCATTATCACTAAAATGAATAGGTGCTTTACTTGAATGCCACTGCGCACCGATGAACTGTGACAGTGCTCTCTGTATGAATAGTGTCTTTCCAGAGTGAGCATTGTTGGAAGTGGCGCGTCTTGTGTGTGTGTGTGTGTGTGTGTGTGTGTGTGTGTGTGTGTGTGTGTGTGTGTGTGTGTGTGTGTGTGTGTGTGTGTGTGTGTGTGTGTGTGTGTGTGTGTGTGTGCGTGCGTGCGTGCGTGCGTGCGTGCGTGCGTGCGTGCGCCTTTTGTTCTCTTAGCGCATCTCGCATCAGAACCAAGGTATAGAAGCCCATGAGTCCCATGTATAGAAGCCAAGGTATAGAATCCAAGGTATAGAAGTCCATAGAAGCCCAAAGCCCATGTGTCAACTGGCGGAGGAGGAATAAACTTTATTGACAATAAATAGGAGTGGGAATGGGGGATCCACGCTGGACGGAGGACTAGATTGGGACCCAGGGGCCGCAACACTAGCAGACCAGTCCGCCAGCCTGGTCGTTATTTGCCAGTTTGCGCTCCTTAAGGACCACTCCCAGGCTTCTGGTGAGGGAGATGGCTGCAGGAGCTCCTCGGGGGGGGGGGGGGGGGGCACCCCCCATAATATGTTGTCTTGTCCTGCCTGTGCCAGGCCACAGTTATGCAGGTTCTCATCTTTCATTATTGCGGCCAGCCTTCTCGGGCTAAGTATAGAGTGAGTCTGAGCCGTTCTTAGTGTCGTTGCTTGGCCCCGGGTTAATGCTTCATCTGGCAGTAGATAAAGCCGTCTTTGTTCTCTATGTCGGCTGAGCCGGTCTCTGTAGCTGAGCGCCAGGTCAGTCGGGTTTGGTTCCTGGGGCCGCACCACTGCCCGGTTTATGTTTCCTGGGGCTGTTTGGTGAGCGGCCTCATTTCCCGTGTTCCCGCAGTGGCCCGGAATCCAAATGAGCCTGATTTCTTGTTCAGGTCATGCTAATTTTTGCAGAGCCGTGCTGTTTGTGTAGCCGGCAGCATATGCCTTAGTGGCCGACATCGAATCCCAGAGGATGAATTTCGTGCCGACAATGGTGGTTCCGATAGCGCCCATGTGTCAACTAGTTGGCGGCTCGTTGCCACTGTCGCCATCTACGTATCGCGGGGACAACTGACAGCAAGCAAAAATAAAAAAAATAAAATATCACGTCACAATCGGAAGCGGTAGCGACGTCGCGCATTTGCACTACATGACGCGAAATTGATTTTTTTTTAAATTTGCTGACCTTTTACATGCTTTTGATAACTGTGCGATTTTATTACGTGTTTATGGCTCGCCAATTGCGCGTGTGAGAGAAAAGGAAGATCAACAAGAAAGATAGTGGGAGCAAGCTTGTTTTAGTAGCCAAATAGTGTACTTGTAATATACACCAAAACACTTTGCAGATGAAAAAATTATGGTACAACAACTAACGAGCGCAATGGCACAATAATTCGAAAACTCCCGTTGCCCACTGGAGCGAGACAGTAGCCCTGAAAATATCACTTTGGCAACCTTACCACCTCACAGTACATCGTTTCTTCGCTTAGCTTGCCGCATTCACCTTCACGAAAGGCGAGGGCACGCCGGCCGTGCGCCAGCGAAAGTACTCTGCAGTCACAGGAGCGGTTATCTACACATTCTGTGAGCTAGTTCAGCTACTCTTAAGTGTCAAGCCAGTAAAAAACACATAAGCAAATAAATTACCTACGGAAGATGCGCAGTAAACAACCGCGCAAATGTAAGTGATGCCTCGTTGATCCGACAATGCGCCGAACTGTGAACATAAGCCCAGGTAGCAGACTGCCTGCACACGCCGCCCATTTATGGCGCTCGGCCAAAAAAATGAGGCAATCGACTATTTAAACGAGTGTCAGATAAACCATAAAGTAAATCTCTTTACTTTGGAATGTGTAAAATTAAGTGTATTCGAAAAAAATTCCATTGAGTTTTTGGTTTTCTTTATTTGTCTCCTCGTCACCTAGTCGCGCTTCAATCATGCGGCATGCGTTGGATGTCTAAGGTTTTCGACCACTTTTCGTTCCAAGTTTCGCGACCGATATAATTTGGCCTTGTCAGAACCGCATAAGACCAAACAGTTTTGGCGACGTTTGCTGCAATCTGGCTGTATACCGCACACGTCAGCCGCACGCTAGGCTGATTGGCCCTTTTGTTTAAGCAGTGACTTTAAGAACTGTACTTCAGTGATGGGGCAACAGTTATCATACACGCGCGGCGGCTGAACAGTATGGCGAAACAGTATTGTTTAGGCTTAAGTGTCACTGAGGTTCACGTACCCTACGGTTCGGCCTCCGGCACATTCTTTAGTTGTCGCTAGCCTGTCCGTGTCACTTCGGTGCACGTTACCATGCACGTTACATACGGCTCGGCCACCGCACGTGTCTGATAACTACTTCCCCGTCACAAAATGCAGTTGGTAAAGGGACGAGCACCTCACGATCTTATATTCCTCTCTGTTTTTTTTTTTACATTTTAATGTCACTCTTGATAAAAAAAAAAATACGAGCATAGAGCGCTATCTTTTATACTGCTTCAAGCACTGCGTTTTGTGTCTCGTGTCAGGCATGGCGAACAAGTCCGCACAGCACGAGCAAACAACGGGTCCTGAGGTGCCCCGAGAGAAAGATATTCCTCGTGGACTTCTCGAAGGCCTAAAATAGCGTGATTACGTCAGTACAAGGTAATCGACCAAATAAAAAAAAATAAGAATAGAAATGAAGACTCCGAAACAAAACGCATTTTGCCATGGTAAGCTGTTGCTCTCCTTAAGGAAGAAAAAAAAGAAAAGAGAGCAACGCATTTACAGAGTGCATGGGCGCAGCTAGAAAAAGTGATAAGAGTCTCGCGACGCCCGCCACGCAGATCATGGCGAGTCGGTGTAGGACGCACGAACAAACCAAGAAATAATGCAGAGAGAAAGAAATTATCGCGCTCGGAAAACAACGCGAGGCGGTTACGCTGGCGTACAACCGACGCCTGGAGCGCTTCCTCCGCTCCGTTTTCGTTGCGCCGACGCTCTCGGTCGTTACGCAGGCGCACGCGTAGCTTCGCGAAGTGCTGGCACCGCACGCGTCGACGTCGTCGTCGCCTGTTACGTGCACGCGAAGGCACACCGCCACCCCGCGCGAGGCGCTAGCTTGCCTCTCTCTCGGCCGCTTTGCTAACTCGCAGTCCGACTCGCCGAGTTTCCGAGGGCCGTTGAATTACGTGGCAGCTATCGCTATTCTCTCGCGAGCTTTCTATATTTACACACGCGCGCTGCGCGCGCTCAGGGGCTTCGCGCGAATATAGGACGCTGCCCGAAGTCATGACGACGTCGGCTCGACCGGAGCGATGAAATTTTGTTGTTTCCGCGCGCTAAGGTTCGCCAGGGAGAGCGCGTATCTCGCGCAGGTTTCCCCGTTCGACGCGCTCGCTTGTAAAGGCACAGGGGCGGACAATTTCCGGCGCGCACGTACGAAAAAAAAAAAAAAATGCCCGTGGCAATGCTTTGCTGCCAGCTGTGTATACACGTGGAGCTAAGGCGAGAAAGTCACTGTTACCGGCGAGTAAGCCTGTTATACCTCGGTGGCACGGGCGGGGGCACTTTATTTTATGTTCTTTTTTTACAGCCTCACCATAACTTTTGTTACCGGCGAGTATAAAGCGCGGCGTCGAAGTTTCGACGCGCTCCGCTGCTCGTCCCCGTCAACCTTGTTCGCTTTATTCCTCCTCATGCCTCGGGGGGATAAGTGAAGAACGAGCGACGCGAATTTCGCGCTTTCTGCGACATTTCCGCAGTCATTTGAGAGTTTAGCGCCTTTTCTGCGATTCCTTTTGCTGCGCTCTTTTTGTATTTGTCCGCAGTCAGTATCTCACAACTGCTTGTGCAGTGTGGGACAGAGAGGGATTGCGCGGTAACTAACATTCCGCTGGCCTGCTGGGCCTACTCTGGCCTGTCCTGCCCTCTTTGAAATAAAGGGCACTAAATAGTTGCGAAACGCTGACTTTCCTTCCTGTTTGGGGAAGTAATCTAGAGCGGCTACTTCATATATTTGTTGCGTTCGCAGCAAACAGGCAATGAGTGAGCATAAGGTGACAAAAAGGTAGAAGAAAGTACGCAGTCGGTTCCGCAGATCTGCTCACGTCCCTTTTCCTGCGTCCGTAATAGCTCCCCCTACCGCGTAATATTATATTATAACATCAGCGATTGATGTCACTAGTATAAGTTGCTCTTACTTGAAGATTTGATCACCTCGGTCGTGGCTTTCGATCTAAACCTATAAGAAGAGGTTCAGCCGGTGCCACTATAATGGCAGCAACCTCTCCTATTTCACCATTTCAATAAAAAAAAAAAGAGGTTCCCTGGAAGTTCCTCGCTTGCTTTGAATTCTTCATTTACCTGAAAGCTACTACAACGTACCTTTCCGAACGTCAGTTTTCAGGGAGCACAATTCCTGCACTCCTATTTATAAATTGAAATATAAGTTTCCGATAACAGTTATAAGTAACCTTAATGACTACTCGCAAGTAAAAACATGACATCCAATTGCGGCTCTGCCGCGTTAGGCTTTTAAAGAGTAGAATCGGAAGCAATGGTAGAAAAACATACAGGGGGCTCTTTTAGACAATACAGTCTTTTAACTCATCATCATCATCATCATCAGCCTGTCTACGCCCACTGCAGGGCAAAGGCCTCTCCCATGTTCCGCCAATTAACCCGGTCGTTTAACTAAAGTTACTATAAGAGAAAATAATGAACCAGTTTCTTAATTAACTTTTTAATTACGGATTTGGAGGCAACTGTTTATATGCAAACCGTGAAGAAGAATTGACTGAATTTGAATGAAGGCGCATCGCAGCAGAATCCGGTCGGGAAATACGGCAAGTCATCTGAAATACACAAATACACAGGTGGCCCGCTTAATGTTTGCGTGCTATGTGCAGTACTTTTCTTTTTCTCTCCTAAACTCCGAATAGGGGCAAAGCACTCTTTCGCCGGTCCGCCGCAAGGTCGATCCAAATAGGTCGCGAAGGTTCGGGTGAAAAGCGGTTTAGAACCTATTGCCAGCGACATCAGCTAAGGTAGTTACGGGTGCGGCTTTTTAAGCGCGACTAAGTGTGGAGGAAACAAACACTAATAGCGAAAATGCAAGTTTTATTCTAGGACTAAGCAATCTTTCTGTTTTACAAATCACATATTTCCCCAACAATAATATACAGGTGCAATGTGCAAAGAATTTATGATAGTGTTTAATTATTACAAAAAAAATTTTCTTAGCGCCCTCTGAAGAAAAGCGCAAGCAATTACTATTCAGTGCAGCCCTTGCGGTGCATGGAAATGCGCGCTCGTAAAGTTAATCCAATGGTTAATCTGCGACGACACGCCCCTTCATGTGTTCTGGTGTTCCGCACTCGCGTGCGTTTTCTGAATTCTTGCGGTGAGAATTTATTTTCTGCTGTGCGCGGGCTTGTGAGGTGTGTTTCATCGTTGGTGAACGCATAGGCGTGCGCAGGGTTCCCCATCAGGGGGGGGGGGGCGAAGGCTCATCGCAGCGCCCCCCCCACCCTACTAAGTCAATGTATGGGGCAGATTTTGCGCCCCCCCCCCCCTCTTAGGTGATTAAGGGGGGCGGCCGCCCCCCCCTGCCCCCCCTGTGCGCACGCCTATGGGTGAACGTGTTGAGTACTGTGTACAACGGGCAACAGGTCGATACGGATAACATTTAACTACGAGCGCTTGCCTCGATATCCGCGAAAACGATGCGCTGTGCAAGGATGCAATAGCAACACACGTACTACGCCTGGCGACCCACGTCTTCTAGATAAGAAATCGGGGCAACGGTTCGGAATACTGTGCTCGCTGGATTTCCATGAATCAGTATCCCTGCGGCCTGGTTTCCTTCGTGAACACGCAGTGCCTACTGTCATTCCTGTTATCGGTGAGCAGATTACCAAGTTAGCGCGCTACAATTGCCATACCTGTATACGTTACACGTAACGGTAATTTATCGGGGCATAAGGCAAAAAATAGTGCACGTAGTGTCCACGCACATTTTGTACTTATTACCACACTTGTTGCTCATTGTGTGCAGTGTAATAATACTGCGTTATTGCGACCATTGAATAAAACTGAAATGTCCTAATTTTGACGTGACTAGGCGTCATTTCTTCTTGTTAGAACTGAAGCACACAAGCAATGTGCACTTTAATGAACGTGCGTATGTACGCAGCAAGTAAGCAACGCTGCATATATGACAGGCACGCTGCTGCTTGCTTTAATCCATCTGCGAAGTAGCCACGAACGCCGAATAAAAGTTCCAAGAATAAGTTTCATAGTGAAACCAAGGCGAATTAAACGGCAGTACACTGTGCAGTCATGCTTCGATATTAGTTTAGCTGGCGTTGACTTGAAGCACACTCGTCAAGGACTCGCCGGCTTGCCTTAGCGATCGGGGGCCTATGAAAACTATTGTTAGATCAAATTTCGCGCAAGTGCCAACAAAATGACATCATTTGTTTCCCGGATATCGCGTCACATCCGCTTTAGTTTTTGTTCCGCCGGATGTGTTCCCTTCTCACACAGATGGCGCTAAGCCCCACGAGCAGCTGGTGAGCCGCCATTTTCTGAACGTATGGGCTTCTATGGAAGCTTTGCTACCAACAATATTTACCTTGCCGCGGTGGCTACGGCCGCAATTTAAGCTGTACTGTGAAAGAAAAGCTGGAAGTTGAGGTTTTTCTTGCGCACAGCGTGAAAGAAACAGTATAAGCACTGAACCTTATGCGCAAAGGTAAGGCGATCCGCTGCTGAAAGTTAGAAATCTTGCCGATTTCCATGAAAGGATGCTGCGCCGACGCGCCTTCACTCAAGTTCTTTACTTCTTTGTCCCAGGAAGTGGCGCTCTGAGGTAACACAGCGGCCGCCATTCGTTCATAGACGCCCGGCGGGCTTGGTTCGATGTCAGGGCTTTGAATGGATTAATAATATATCTAATTACGTGCGATTTTTTGGATTTCTAAAAAAATTAGCATGCCGTGTATGGTGATCCCCTACTACCACTTTTCCGTACAAACAACTGCTCTCTAGTTGGCAATTAACTTAACTAACAAGATTTTCTTGATTAGTCATTTCAATGTGCCTTTAACAGCGGCAAAGCACTTTCGCCTCGACGTAGAACATGTGTCGTCTGTGAAGACGACAGGTGCCTTACTGTAATAGAATTTTTATAAATAATCTGTTGTGTCTAAAACGAAAATACTGTGTGCCCGTAGTCTTTGAGGACATGTGATCGCAGTGCCCGGCCCACTACACGGCGTTTTCGACAGCGGTACTGTATCTCGTATTTACAGAAAACTCTTACCCCAGAATTGTTCATACAAGTAAGCTCTAGGCAATTAGAACGCTTTAGCGCAACCATCGCTTCGAACGAAAGGATTTGGGAATACGACCCCTGGTCTCGTAATCACAAAGATCTCCTACACTATAATTGTTTTGACACAGAAACGTCTTATGCCGGGGTCCACCAAGAATTGAAGCACGTCACTTCCGTCGCAGATGTGACGTCAACAAAACGGCGCGGGGGTAGCTCAGAAAGAAGTTAAAAAAAAAATAAAAGATTACTGACTTACCCAACCTGGAAATCGAACTCGGGCGCTGGGCTTGACAGTGAAGTGTTCTGCCACAGAGCCACGCCACTGCTTGTCACTGCGTAGGGAAAAAAAAACTTTGTAGAGGCGTCATGTCGCCCGAGTAATCACGTTAACATTTGTAATATTGCGTGGCAGAAGCGCAGAATCGCACCAGGCGTCACGCCATGTGAATCGCGCAATGAGTAAGTGCTCTAAAGCCTTCAACCCATTACGAATGGCTCAAGCACAATTCGCAATCATCGTCAGGCACAACATGAACAAAGTGTGCAGCTACATTCGTGCGCGTATCGCCTTACAGACGCTTAGTGGGTACTTCGCTACTTCGCAAAATGGTCAATCTTGGCGTAGTGGGTAGTTCGCAACTGTACTTGCAGTAGGCGCCCTAGGAGATATTCCAACGGCTAATATCACGCGCACAGA
Source organism: Rhipicephalus sanguineus (assembly GCF_013339695.2). Taxonomy (NCBI): domain Eukaryota; kingdom Metazoa; phylum Arthropoda; class Arachnida; order Ixodida; family Ixodidae; genus Rhipicephalus; species Rhipicephalus sanguineus. The sequence continues at coordinate 133,727,287 of NC_051176.1, read as the reverse complement.
CATTCCTTTTTTCACGGCACGGTTAAGGTGTACATCGAAAAGCGGGGCATCACAAGCGAATGAGAAAGCGATGCAAACTGGGCCCCGACAACGCTCACTGTTCCACTCCTAAAGAGGAAGCTGAAGCGTCCTTAAAGTTCTCACGATAGTGCTTTATGCTGGGGTCCTCAAAGATTTGAAGTACGTCATTCTCGTCACTGATGTAACGTCAGTAAAAGGATGCGTGGATAGCACGGAAAGAAATTCAGAAAAATGTTTTATTGGGTTGCCCGTCCTGGCAATCGAAAATCCTACTCCAAGGCTTGATCAGAGGAACCAGATGCGCTGACCATTACGCTACAAACGCATACAGAATGTTAGGCTCGAACGTGTAATATACCTTGTAATACACGCTTCCCAATTTGACAGTGGTGGCGTCGGCAACTAGGAGCGGTGATGCGAGGTACAGCGCCTAAGCACTGTGGGAGCGTCTCGGCGCGGCACGGCGCATTCATGACTGTGTCTGGCCAGCGAAGCACGCGCCAGCGGGAAGCACAACGCCCTCACGCGTTCGAGGCGCGCGCTACGTACTGCGCCTCTCGCACTCATGAATCTGAGCGCGACGCGACTTACTGGGTTTCCAAAGACACTATGGAGTTGAAATCAAAATGCTAGGCGGAGATGTGGCAGTGGGGGTCAACACAGATGCATCCGTCTAGAAGGCTGTCAGGGGCGTAGCCAGAAATTTTTTTTTCCGGGGGGGGGGGGGGGGGGGTTCAACCATACTTTATGTATGTTCGTGCGTGAGTTTGTATGTGTGCGTGTATACTATTACGCAAGCAAAACTGAAAATTTTCGGGGGGGGGGGGTTGAACCCCCCCCAACCCCCCCCCCCCCCCTTGGCTACGCCCCTGAAGGCTGTCATGCTGACCCAACCGCAATACACAGTGCGTGAATTGTATTTTTTTAACGTCCAACACAGCCGAAACTACTTCTATGGTGGCACGTTTCACTTTCGTGTTACGAAAGACAACCAACGATCATTTTAACAGTGGAGCTGTTTAAGCTTTTCGTTCCGCCGTTACGCGTGACCAGCAGAAAGCGGATACGTGTCACAGAAAGCGGATATGTGACAAGCAGCCCCTAGCATTACAGCATAGCCATGGATAGTATAGTATAGAAAGTGGGTGGAAAGGAGGAGAGGGTAAAGCATGGCATAGCCTTGTGTAGTATAGTTCAGCAAGGGGTTGGGAAAGGGAAGTTACGGTGAGGAGGATGGAAAGGAGGAGAGAGGGCAAATAGAAAGAGATATGGAAAGAAAGAAAAATGAAATAAAGAAGAGAGAAAAAGATGTAGAAAAGATAAAGAAAGACACATGAAATATACAAGAATGAAGAAGAAGATGAAAAAAGTTGAAGAAAGAACTCCATCTGCGTTCGCCAAGTGTTGGCGCTTGCTTGCCAGCTCCGCTATTTACTCAGATTACACAAGCGTGGAACTGCATGGCCTTAATTTTTCAAAAGCATATTTCAGCCAATCTTGGCTCTGAACACATCGTTTGGGAACGCCGCCAGGCAAAAGCAATAATCATTTACGAACAAAGAGCTTTGTGAAGTCTGCCCCTGCTTTGTAACGCTGTCGAACAAATTACGTACGCGAGATCCTATATTATTAACCGACGCAGTCGTAAATCGTCGACTGCAGCTGTCGCGTTGTACTCGCGTTCTTGAAGAAATTGCTCAGAAATAATGACGACGCAGACGCCACATGGAATACAACCAGCATATCCAGCATGACGACAATGCTGTTATGTCGCGGGACATCCCGTCATGGCCAGAATTTTTGGCAGTGCTGACAGAGCCATACGCGGAGGTGGTAGAATGCAAAGGCCTTCTTGGGGTAATATTTGGGTGCTAGTGAGAACCTCAGGTGGTTACAGTTTATGTCTTTACCAACCCTCTTTTATACAATGTTCTTCATAACCGATCTGTTGCCACGAGTGAGCTAGTGATTTAATAAGTGCTGCCGCTATAACATACCATATATAAAAGTTTGTACTCGTACACCAGATTAAATTAAATATCCTCTTTAATATTTAGATTTCCGGTTGTTTCCAACAGCCCATTATCAGATATGTCCTTTTATCGCATAGTCATTTTGGATTTGTTTACATGATGATATCAATATGAAATGAGATACAGATGAACAATGTGTGAGCTGTTTGTTCTGTTACAACATAACTTGCTGAATTCTCTTTCTCTCTCTCTCCCCCTTTTTTTGTTGTTGTCCAAATCACTGGTCAACAAGCCAATTTACGATTGCCATAGAAAACGAAGGTAATACTGACCATTTGTCACCGACTAGAATGTGTTTATGAATATAATAGAAGGAGACGTTGGCGCACAGAAATAATCTCTGGGATCATTTTTAGAACTAAGTCCAACTAAGTCCACCTTAGTCTTACGTTTCCAGCCGTCTTTGAGTAACTACTGTCATGACGTCTACCATATAATACAAATGTTAGCGATAATCTGGGGTAAATTCACAAAGATTTTCATATAGAAATGTTTTTTCCCCATTGGCTAGTCACCTTCGGTAACAGTCAGGGTGTCGGAACGGAACGAAAACCGAAAACGAAAAACGAAAAAAAAAAACGATATTTTTGACCGGAACGAAAACGTAACGGAAACTTTATGTATTATTTCGTTCCGGAGTGAAACCGAAATTTTTTCAATCGTTTTTCGGTTCACGAGAAAACTTCGCAATGCGTAACAACTGAGCTCATGCAACGTGAGCAGTTATGCATATCTCAGGGTACAGTATTAGCGCGTACCACAGGCAAGAATTCTAAAGCAAAGATATGTTGAAATTGTGCAAAAAACGAAAACAGTGGCAACCAGAGATGTTTATATTAATGCAAGTTGACTTTCGCGCGCCTGTCACACAGGCCAAAGTGCAGAGGGCTTTGCCGGCGCTGAAGTTTGTTACAGCGAAAGCTGTTATGAGATCACAATAGCTGACTTTGGCATCATAGTTGTCCTCCGCCGCCGTTGTCCGTGGCCGCTATCGCGTGATATAAGAAAAAGTTCAATGAGAAACACATTTCTAGGATCGGATGGGATTTTAACCTGCGTCCTCTGCGTGGCGGTCGGGTCTTCCACCAGAGTGCCACGCTGGTGGAAGACCTCCTTCACAACTCCTTCACAAAAACACTCTATACAGGCGTCATGTCAAGCAAGGAATCGCGTTAGGATATGTAATATAGCGTAATAGAAGAGGAAAATAACACCCAGTCATCAGACAATGCTAATAGCGCAAAAAGTGTGTGCTTTAATGCTTCCCACCAGTGTTGCAGAGTTGCCCCACCAGAACTGGAATGACTCCGGAATCATTCCACATTTTCGCGACCTCGGAATGGAATGGGGACAACGCTTGGAGGAATTGAATGAGAATGGAATTAAGCGCCTTTTGCACGGAATGGAATGGGAATAGAATTTCGTCTTTTTCCGAAAATAGAGCACGTTTTCTTCTACGTCCTGTTTTTCAAACTTCAAACATTTGTAAGTCAGAGCCTCGGAATTGGCTTGGCTTAAAATGGCTTGGCTAATTACAAGCACGGTACATTTATAGGCAACGCGCCTACTACAAACCGAGGCATAAGTTAGTATACAAACAAATGCATTATCCCAGCAGATACAGAAGGGAGAAAACAAATTATTTCTGCGCGTTGGTTCTCATTAATACCCCCAAACGAAAGGGGCGAATACTCTATGCACAGCGTGACCTTTATCTCACGAGCAGTTTATTACCTGACACACGTAAATAACCTTCGCGACAAGGAAGATATTGCATACCTGCCCACAGGTGAACACAGAAAGTTCTCCTCACCCCATCCATGCTTGCGATGCGCGCTTGACAAGCATGAGTGCTGACGAGCAGTGCCTCCCAGCGTTCCGTATTCGATGCAAAGGCACAAGGTGCCCGAGCGGTGCACTGTTCCAACTAATACCAGCAGATCCTAGAGGGTTTTCTTCCCCATTAACCAAGTCTAATTTTTCTCCATATTCCCGACCGCTCCAGACGCTTGACAAAACTGCTTAGCCTTTTTGAATACTACTTTTGTCAGCAAAAAATTCGCTATGTCGTCATTTTAGCATTAACACATTTAGGCTTAAACAATATTAAAACACCACCATTCCTTCAAAGACGCTGACCATGAAAATACTATAGGTAGCGGGAGAACTGCTCCTATTTGAATTAGTAGGGTGGTTGTACTGCACGACATATGTCACCAAGCTACTATCCCTCGACCTTTATACCGTGTTTTGCGTACTTTTGCAGTTCTTAGTGTATCTGATGACATCAGCTTTATGGGGCGTTTATTCTTAACTCGATAAAACTATCAAGATGCCTTTCCTACGCTGAATAATTTCAGGAATGGGAATGAGCTGCCCGGCCATTCCCAGAGACCGAATGTGCTAAGTTTTTTTCCTTATGAGGAATTGAAAGGAATGGAATTGCGGCAAGTTCTAATTCCCCGGAATGGAATTGGAATAGAATGGAGGCGCCCATTCCGCAATACTGCTTCCCACCCACTGCAAAATGCCCAGCCATAATACTTCATCATCATCACCCACAGCACAATATGCACATAATTCCTTACAGATGTGTAGCGGGTACCAAGATTCTCCGAAGAATGACAAAAAATGGCCTAATGGGAACTTCGATACTTCAGAAAAATTACGATGATTTATCGCGTAGCGGGTAGCTTGCATGTGTACTTGTATTAGTTGCCCCAAGAGACTCTACAATGGGGTTTACAAAGTCCGCTCTTCCAGCTTACGCTGTGACTGTGCTGCGTGTTTCGCGCAGGGCTGGCTATTTTTATATCAGAACAACGGTATCGCACATCAGAGAGTAGACTGAATGGCGTGCTGCTTCTGAAATCGTGCTCACTCCCTTGACACAAAAGTCCACTAAAAAATTTCTATTTGTCTTTTAAGAAAATAAATACTATGACTTTGAAAGTAGTACTGGTCTGTCCTAGTTGGTAGGCATTCGTGGTACAGTTACTTCCGCTCCTCTGAAGGACGTGTCTTAGCCTTGTCCCACTTTCTTAAGGGGAGGGCAAGTAACTACATCGCAAATGCAATTTTTTTTATGATTACCTTTACTTCAAATATTTGCATAAAAAAACCGTTACGAACCGTTACGGAACATTTTTTTTCGATCCGGAACAGAAACGGAACGCAACTTTTTGCGGTGGAACGAAACTAAAACCGAAACGAAAAACATTTCGTTCCGACACCCTGGTAACAGTATATTTAGCATCAGGATTGACTGGGGTTCGTTCTTAGTACGACTACATAAGCCCCTTTTTTTTCAGTTGGCGCTACAATGTTTGGAAGGAGATTACCTAACCAGCACCATGACGTAAAGAGGCTTTCTGTTGAATATGTTGTTTTCCTTTTTCTGTCCGCTGAACTGAACCTTCAGAAGTTTATGCAGAGTCATCCCGTGTAGAAAAATCTTTACAGCCGCAGCACCAGAATCACTGAAAGCAGCTAACGGAAGGCATATCCATCTGCGGCACGAATCAATTAACGCTTTATGATGGCATCGCTTCAGCGCTTACGAGGAGCCCGCGCGGCATGCGTCACGACTGCGACGAGCGCGCACGTGTCAAACGGCAGCGGTGAAGGTCAAAGCCAATGCGCCAAAGTGTAGACGTGCCAAGATCGCATAAAGATCGCTCGAAAACGCCAGGTGAAGGAAATACGCGCTCCAAAATGACACTTTCCGTTTGAGAAGCGTTCACTAAGCGGCGCCGAACGGGCCAGCAAGCGATCCAGCATTCGTGATAGCGGCTACATGCAATACACTTTCGTCAAGCAAACTATAAATTTATCTATAAGATCAACTCTAAAATAAAGCTGCTTAGCAGAGTTAGAGGTCTAGCTCAATGATTTCGGCATAAAATTAGACGTTCGTGCTGGCGCCTAAATGGGCTCTGCCGAAAGATTAAACAAGCAGATGAATAACACGCTTACGCATGTAAAACATTGCGAAAAGCCTCATACGCTCATGCGGAGAACAAATGGCATAAAACGAAAAGAAGGTATTTGTGTGTTTTAATTAAAGGTTTAATTAAATTTCGGGCGCACGTAGAGAAAAATAGTGCAGTTCTTGGTCGCAATATTTATTCCCTTCAAAGAACAAGTGAAGTAAAACCTTATGAGTCTATTATTTCCCTTAACTCTCGAAGCACTTTTGAAGAAAAAAAATCACAAACAAGGCAAATCGCACAAAATACCTGTATTTCAGGAATTTATTGCTGCAGACAAGTTAAACTGAGGATAGGAAAAATCGGTACATATTAACTTTGATATTTGCGCTCTCTTTTAAAATAATTTTCGTGGTTTTATCGCGCTCATTTTCACTGCATAATTGTGCTGAAATGCAAGTGGTTTACCAAAAACGCCGAAGTTTGAAAATAGTCTTCTCAAAAAGGCCATTTTTATTTTTTTTAACCCAACTGGTTGAACTCATAGACGTCATCTACCATTCTGCGTAAAAAAAACGTTGCATTATTTTGGTTGCTAACGAGTTACAATTAATGCTTCACATATGACCAAGTCAGCCTAGCTGCCGCGCCGTTCGTTATGTGCTGAAACTCGGATATAAATTGTTCAAAATACTTGTACGTGACATAATCACAAAGCAGCAGCTCCACTACAACTGCGCAACCAGGTGTCATGGTGCTTCAAGCTTTGTCTTGCGATCAGGTTCTTAACAACCTGCAGCAGCGGGCGCTCGATGCTGCGGGTGCTCACATTACATCAGTGCCGCTTCGACGGCGGAGGAGCGCCGCTTGCGCACCAAATTACGCTCATAGGACAAATGAAATAAGGAATACATCACTGTGAAAGGTAAAGGCTGCTCAGTGCCAACAAAAGCCATATTATACAATGAAAAATGTGCCGGCAATATTGCAGTGAGCACCTACAGTAGTGCGCTCATGTGTTGCTTCCTCTCTTCTGATGGCGAAATAAAAGTGAAATAAAATTATTATTTTGGACAACTTATATCCGATTCTCAGCACATAACGATCGGAGCGGCCGCTAGACTGACGTGATCACATGGGAAGCATTGTAACTTGTTAGCAAGCAAAATAATGCAATGTTTTTTTGTTTGTTTTTTTACGCAGAGTGGTAGATGGACGTTCTTGACTTCAATTAGAGCGAATTTAAGAAAAATCGAGAATGGCCTTTTTGAGAAAACTATTTTCAAACTTTGGCGTTTTTGGTAAATCACTTTCGTTTAAGCACAATTATGGAGTAAAACGGAGCGTGATAAAGCCACAGAAATTATTTTAAAAGAGAGCGCAAATATCAAAGTTAATTGCCGTGTTCGTCACGCTCGATGTACCACGAGGTGCCTATGTTTCCACTAACGAGGCCGTCGCTTACGCCGATGTTGGCCGTGATCGTGAACGGCTTGCCGATGCTCAGGCAAATGGAGGCCGGCAGGCCACCCATGTCGCTTCCGTTCTTCTTGGCCACCTTAGTCAGGGCATCCCTGTGTACTACCTGCTCGTTCTTATAGCCAGTTATGTTATCGCATGCGGGATGATATAACACATTGTCCGCAGCGTCGAGGCAACGTGCGTTATAGCGGTCCACGTCCGCATTGCTGTAGTATAGCCGTACGCCGTCAGGGCACTTAGCGGCGGCTTCTTCGCGTGTCACAAAGCGCCTGTCAATCAGTCGGACGTCATCCTCGGTGAGCATGAGGCCATCGCCCAGCCTCATATGAAATGAAGAGAACACTGCGTCATTCTGGCGGGCCACGTGGACGAGTGTATGGCAGTCGAGCGTCTTCCAGGGGTGTTCTGTCTTCAGCTCCCTCACTTGCCTTGTGTTTCAATATGTATGTTCGCCGTCAATGCGTTGATTGAGACTGTGAATCAGATGGGGCGCATACCCGCATAAAATCAACTGTGGTATGCGGGTATGTGCCACACGTGACTGAGGGAAAGGATTTCGTGACGTACGCGACAGGCGTTTTGAGTTATTTATGCCTTGACCAGTGAATCGTGTTCGTCATACACTGGTCCCGTGCTATGCCATTTTTGGTATATTACAAGTTATGGAGACGACCAGGAGAGCGCCCAGACATAGGCGGCTAGATCGATAGATACGTAGATATAAACGGCCAAAGTGCCTGAGGTTCGCTAAGAAATGCTTCGCATTTAAAATTGGCGCAGACATCTAACCACTTTTTTTAAACAACCTGTACTCTATACGCAAGATAAAAACAACGTGCTTGAAATTAACCGAATGCCTTTACGGTTTCGGGGCAACGCCCTCGCGAAACGGAAATTGGCAGTGCTCATGACGCAACCGGCGGCAACAATCGCACCGTTTCAGTGCTGTAACGGATTGCCGCCCAATTTGGCGGCTGGGAAAGAAGGCGAAGGTGGCAGGGGCGGAGTTAACGGCGGCACCGTTGTGCAGCACGGTCGAGAGTTGTGTCGTGTCTGCCCGACCGGGAGCCGACCCAGATTCTAAATCGGTCCAAAATTTGATCTCTTTTTTTTTCCTCCAGCCCGAAGGGACGGAAAGCCCTTCGAGAGTGTACGAGAAAGAGATCGACACTTGCCTCACCGCGGCAATCGGGCGGGGGAGGGCCGCCGTTTGAGCGGGCAGGCGAGCAAGCATCGCACGTGTTGCGTGCGACCTTCCTGGTCAGCGACGCCGCGGAGTTCGTGTTGTCCGCCGCCAACGACCGCGCGCGCCACTCAAGTGGTCACGGGCACGCGGGCTTTTCTTTAACCGGGCCATGCGCACAAGGGTGTCACGGAGACGCCTCCCCACGCTGGTCCATGGGATATCCGGGCCCCCATTCTGCTCGGAATAGGCACCAATCGCTCCGAGTGCCTGCCACTTCGGCAGAACAGGAGCCATGCCACGATGTTGTGTACCAAAGTTGCAGCGTCAATTCGGTGCTTATTCCGTCTGCATTGCCGCGCCGAATAAGGAAATTTTCCTCTCAAGGAACACGAGAATTTGTCACGACCCAGATGGGGCCTGAGCACAAACGAACTCCTTGTTTGGCGGTACGTGCGTGCAGCAGGCTTGGCGAATTTTCATTCGTCTTTTCGGGAGAGGGGGAGGGGGGGGGGAGAATTGGTTCATGGGGCATGGACTGTAGGGACTGCATGTTTAGAGTTCTGTTCAGTATTACATTGCATATTTTTACAGAGAAAGTGGCTAAGCGTTTACGCAGATATACTGCGCGCGCGTAGGATCATCGGCAACGCTATATACATATATATATAAGCACAGAGTGGATTCAAATTACGCTCTACGAGTTATAGATGCATCGGATGGGGACAACTGGGTCGACACATGCCGCGATGCGAAGATGTCGGGTACCGTGACCTGTCTTCAATAATTACACTGTGCTGTGACCTGTCTTCGATAGTTACACTGAGGGGACCACTGAAAAGCATAAGACAGTTTTAGTCGGGCGTCTGCAGCATCTCTGTGGAAGCAGGCAGCCTGCGTATGCGGAGCTGCTGCGGACGCCTATCTAGAACTGTCTAATCATTTAGCCAGACGCAGCACATATGTTGAAATTTTTATATCCAAAGCGAAGATTACGTGAAGCGGCAATTTTAATTGCAAGACAACCAAACGCGATGCGCACCATTGTCTTTATTTCCATCCTATATATGCAACCTATTAAGTCTCACGCAATGTTTATACGCTTTTAAGCGACGTAGCAGTTTCCTAAAATTTCCCGAAATGAGGCCCCCAGGCGGGGCAATTGGCAGCCTATATTACGAGGCTGATATGCCGGCGTAGGAAAGACAGCGAGGTTAACCAGAGGAGATCTCCAATTGGCTACCCTCTAATTAGGAAGGGGAACAGGGTAAGAGTGCATGAAGGCGCCACATAGTGGTTATTACAATACAATGTCAATGTCCAACTAGCACACAAATACACTATCAAACGCAGATTCAAAATATGCCGTTTAATCAGCTGTAAAGGAACGCAGCAGCGCTTTTATAGCGACTCGCCCTGATGACCGTGAAGGCCAGTGGATAATAATTTGAAAAAAAAAATATTATCAAGTGAAAATAACTTCGCGATCTGCCCACGACATCGTCAGCTGTCGGAGTCAGATGGCTTAAATCATTCGCAAGTTCCTCGTATTCCCGTATTGAAAGATACGTTTGCAGAGGGCTGTATATACTCTACGAAGAACAACCGCCGTAATTGCTTCAAAGCGAGCAGATGCGGCCAAAAGAGGCAAGATTTTGCTTCGGATACGCGGCGACTATACCATTTGTCGATCAAGCATCACTACCAATATATAGTAATTTGTGTCTGGTACAAAGCATATCGATCCCGCGGTGCCTTCTTTACACTTTCAAGCTGCAGCCCACGTAGCAAACAGAACGACACCTATGAAAAAGAAAATAATGCTGATCCGAGGCGCATGTCAGAATCTATGTGAAGTGAAGCTATTGGGAATAAATTAAGAAATAATTATAGATAACCAAATGCAATGCACCCAACTGTCTTTATTTCTCATTTTCTGGAACAAGTAACCTCATGTGATGTCTATAGGCAACACAGGCCACGGGTTTAATCATGCTGCATATTTTACATGTTATGCCGAAGTGCAACAATCACTTCATGTAATCTATGTTTCGTGCTTTCATACTCAAAATGCAGAGAGGAGAACATCCTGTATGCATCATACATCTTATGCCACATTGCAAATACGTCAGTGTTTACAATTAGCAGTGCAAAAGGCGCGTACCCCCTGCACCATAGTCATGTGAGATTTGAACGCTAAAGTGGGAAGAAAACAGGGAAGGGAAAGGAGCAGTCGGTAGCTATGGTAATGACTCTATGAATAATAGAGGAGAAATGTTAGTGGGATTTGCAGAACGAAATCGACTCCGCATTAAGAGCACTTTCTTCCGCAAGCATAGAAATAGAAGTGGACAGGGAAAAGCCAGGCATAGTACAGGACATAAATTTAATATTGGAAATCTAAAATGTAGAGATTATAGGTTAGTGAGCACGAGGATATCCCTCAACCTGAGAAGAACAAGAGCAAACTTAACCACTAAGAAACAGAAAAATTGCAGGACACTTTGTAAATTCCAAAGTGTGTTCACCGAAAGCCTGTGGCCATTCGACTCCGTCGACGGACGCCGCCGCCGCGTTGCGCAACAGTTGCGCAACGCGCGTTAGCAGGAGCAACGCGCAACTATTGCTGTGAGCCGTTGTGCCATCACGTGATTGCTGAGAGAGTGTGAAGGGCAGAGGCAACAACTGGCACCGTTCCAGGGCACGGACGGACGGACGCGGTCGGACACCGCGAGTATGAGGCATTAAAGGCTTTCGCCTTAATACGTGCCATAAACCAAGAAGAAAATTCCGACATAGTGGGAATGAACGAAACCGTAACTTGGTTGATCTCTGAAGCAGCAATGGAAATACAACTGGTATTCGAGAAAGTACACCACACGATATTTCATCATCATCATCATCATCATCATCATCATCAGTTTCACTACGCGTACTGCAGCGCAAAGGCCTCTCCATGTTTCACCAGTGAACCCGGTCTGTCTTGTGCTTGCTGCTGCTACGCTATCCCCTCAAACTCCTTAATCTCATCTACTCACCTAACTTTCTGACTGCACCTGTCACTTGCCTTCTCTTGGAATTTAGTCGGTTACTCTTAATGACTAGCTGTTGTCTTGCCTTCTTGCTACATGCCCTGACCATGCCCATTTCTCCTTAATTGCGACTAAGATGTTCTGAACACGCATTTGTTCCCTGTCCTACTCTGCTCTCGTCTTGTCCCTTAAAGTTATACTTACCGTTATCATTTTCCTTCCATGGCTCGCTGCGTCGTCCTCAATTGAAGTTAAACCCTTTTCGCAAGCCTACAGGTTTCTGCCATTTAGGTAGGTACCGGTAAGATGCAGGTGCTATATACTTTTCTCTTGAGGGATACTGGTAAACTGCCATTCATGATCTCAGAATACCGGCGAACGTGCTCCACCCAATTTCTATCATTATAGTTACTTCAGTTTCATGGTTCGGATCTGCGGTCAGTACCTGTCCTAAGTAGACATATTCCTTTACTACTTCCAGTGCCTCGCTACCTATCGTAAACCGGTGTTCGCTCCAAGTCTGTTGAGCATTACTTTAGTTTTCTGCGCAGTGACTTTTAGATCCATCGTACTGCTTTGCCTGTTCAATTCAGTAATCATGCTTTGCAATCTGTCCCCTTAGTTGCTGAGCAAGTCAATGTCATCAGAAAATTGCAGGTTACTAAGGTACTCTCATTAACTCGCATCCCTAACAGTTCTCAAGCTAGGGAAATGGGGGTTTTTAAGAACGCGGTGAATAGCATTGCAGAGATCATATCTCCCAGTCTTATGCCCATCATAATTGGAATTTTATTGCTTTCTTTACAGAGGACTATGGTGGCTGTGGAGCCACTGTAGAAAGCGTCATAGAGAACGAGCGCGCCGATAATGCTGCTCGGTCAGCGCTTCAGCCGATTTTTAACTGAGCAAGGAAGACAAGACGTAAACATAGACATACACACACACATACAAACAGCAAACTTCCAACTGTGTGTGTGTGTGTGTCTATGACTCTATGTTCCTGTTTACGTCTTGTCTTCTTTGCCCAGTTAAAAAAACTGCTGACTTTCTGAACAGACTAACCCATCAACATATGCCTTGCTTATTTAGCTCTCTTCAGGGTGAGAAACTTCAAGGGAGAGACTATACCACTATCAAGGTACTGTGCTAGTAGAAAATCGCTCGCACTGGATACCACGCTCTTGGGCTCAACTCCTAGCTGCGTTTTTGCATGCCAACTGGAATCAGACGGAGACCGGCAACTCTGCTTTGTCGGTTATGGCAAAGAGTGGCTTTCCTGAAGTCATTTTCATTTCGCATCAGAATGGCCGACGACGCTCTCTGCGATGCCTGTCGTAGCGAGCCCACCCTACAACACATCCTGTCGTATATGCATCTGTCCTCGCTATAATGTGCACAGATAAGGCGTTGTTAAAATTTTAACGGCAACAGAATTTCACATGTGGATTAAGACTATTTGTGTTCATTGCGATTGGCGGTTGATGTCGCATACCGCAACAGAAGTCACTGACTGTGATGTTGTGTATGTGCTCCCTGTCTCTCCTATCTGTCTCTCTTTACACCCTTAACTTTCAAACAACCATCCCTTTTCCCAGTGTAGGGCAGAGTAGCGCACCCAGATTTATTTCAGGAGTAGGAGTATTGACGAACTTGGGAGAGGAGGGGAGCACTCACCGTGCGTAATATGTCACTTTCGTGCTTCAGCTGGCAGAACCCAACAGCGAATAAAAATGCTCATCAATAACAACATCAAAGATGACGATGATGATCTATGTTTCTTCGGCGTTTTACCGAGAGGTCTCGAAAGAGCTTGACAGGGCCAAGAAGCCGTTCTGCAAAGCAGTGTACGAAGAAAATAAACGACTATTTGAATAAACAAGCGCGTAACATAGTTCCAAACGAAGTTGTTCGGCACATGATTATTTTTGCCAGTTTTGCCGCTCCGTGCAGTGATAACTGCGCTGACATGCCGGCCGGTTGGTGGTCGCGTTATACCGTTTAAAGAACTGAGCAGCTGAGCATGTCCTAAATTATCAAGGCAGGACCTCTTGTAGTATGTTTCCCTTGAGCAGGAACTCGTGTCTGTAGGCCAGGGGAGTCGGCTTGGCGTCGACACGTATTACTGACACTGAAAAATCGAATCAAATAAAAAAATCTAGGAGAGCAATACCTGCACACGGAGAGGAAATTCACAGGCCGTAAGTAATGGAGGCTTTCCGAGAAAGGGACCCGTCGATTAGCCTGACTGACAAAGAGTGTGCGTACCTATGCTCCAAGTGCTGCATAACAAGTTGACTCACGCGAATTTTCTGGTGTATTTTTCTGTCTCACAGTTTTTTACTTGTTTCAGAGATAACTCCTAGGGAATGTTTCACCTTGGCTGGATGCTATTTAAAGGCTGATTACGTGTTTTCAGTAAATTCATCTGTAAGTCTGCGCTTGCCTGTCTCACTTCTCTTTTGTGTCCCGTCCTGCCGCGCAGTTTGAACCCTGAACCAGAACAACTCGACAATTTACAACCAGTGGCGTACCAACTCGTTCGCGAGTTGGGGGGGGGAGGGGGGGGCTGGCGTCGCTCACTCTGTCTTATATATATATATATATATATATATATATATATATATATATATATATATATATATATATATATATATATATATATATATATATATATATATATATATAGACTTGATCAGGTGATTGCTTTTCAAAACTTTGTTTTAAGCCAAGGAAGAATCTGCACAAACAGTTTGTGCAGGCTGGACCGCCCTATACCGCGACAACACAGGAGTGTTTAATAACATTTTGGAAATATTACCGTGAAGTTTAAAAAGTACACCCAAATTTAGCCGGATCATCTGAGCATTGCATCAGCAAACTTCCCAGTCTTAGTTTGGCGTTGTAGATACGATGAGTAGGAAGAACCTGCTACGACTCTAGTACCTTAATTTCTCACTTATTAAACAAAACATGTGGCTCACAAAGCATGTATACTTCGCAGAGGTCTTCGGGATAAGCCGAGTGCCAATTTCTTTATGTTAGAGCCTTCTAATATAAAGTCTTTCTTGAGAAGAAGACCAAGTTCAGTCGATTAATACTTGAAAGCACATTGAGCTGGTTGCGTATAGTTATAAGGTTATAAATGACTATGAATTTATATGCTAGGTGTCGTTCCTTGGCCTCCTACTCTTCCCAGCTTGGGTGGGGGAGAGGGGGGGGGGGGCGGTGAAGTGGCCCTTTACTCCTCCCCTCCGGTTCCTCCAAGTAAATAGCCTACGGAAACTGTGTAAGCTCAAAATTTCCTTGAAAAAATGCGGGCGATTATAATGTTAAACTACCGCGCATTGTTTCCTTCCGTATAGGTCGTTAGCTGTTAATGATTGGTCGAAATTTTCTGGGTCATGCTAACAGCACCTGCTCGTAAAACGACGCAACAAATGACGCGTAAGTGATCCTCCGCGTAATTGCCACTTATGCATGACTGTGTAAAAAATAATAATAATGAACCATTTTCAATACGGCGTATTGTTTATCATTGGTTCTTCACTATTCGTCAGAAATTGTCAATATGCCGTGAAATAAACACCTTAACAATTACATGAAATCGCCTCCTTGTTACGCGACGTCACAAGTCTGCGCAAACTCGCGGCGTTAAAATGAGGTGTGCACAATAAGCAGCGCTTTTCTGTGCTGAACAATAACTCTTTTTTTTTTTTTCAGGAAAGCCAGACAGTGCCTCTTTCTGAACGTAAAAGGCTGCCCGCCAATCACATTGGCCGCGGCTGCTTATAGCAGCGGGCGAGATGGATTCATATGTGAAATTGTGTATAATATATTTCGTCGGAAAAAAATCCGAGCTTAATTAGACTCAATCAAGAAATATGTTTTGCTTCGAGAGCTCACTCGGACTCAGACTCACCAATATTTTCCTGAACCAGACTCACTCGGATTCAGGCTCACGAAAATTTTTCTCAACGGTACTCACTCGGACTCAAGTTCACCAACATATTTACTCAGCCGGACTCACTCAGACTCAGACTCATGGTTTGACCTGAGTCGGAGTGAGCCTGAGTCGACTGATGAGTTCGTTAGCGGAAAATTAGCTAATTAAATTCGCGTATAATAACGCCAGTATGTCACATAATCGGTGCTTACGATACGCCTTTTGATCTATTGTACCTTCAAATGCGAGTTATTAGCTTCAAAGAGGAGTTGAATTCAGTAATGACGTGTTTATGAGATACGCAATTCACATATAATAGATTTATGAAGAACTTGAAAGAGTTTGCGGGGGGAGGTCATGGCACCCCCCCCCCCCCCATCTCACGGTAGGGCATGAACGGTAGTGCTTTGAGATATGTGTGTATATACTTGAGTATATACGCAAGTCGACGTAAAGCTGATAATAATGCTGAAGATGAGCAGATAGGACCATAAGTCGGCAATAAAAGGTGGAGATCACTCAGACTCACTCAATAAATATATTTCGCGCTTAGGGCACATTCGGACTCAGACTCACCAAAATTTTACTCACCCGGACTCACTCGGGCTCAGACTCACGGCCCGGTCTGAGTGAGTCGACTCATGAGTGAGTTTGCCGACCTATGATAATAGATACTTTCAGCTGTATAGTATAACGATGTTGAGCTATTTTTGCGCGTGTACGTAGAACTCTCTGTGAACTCATCGTTGCTGACAGAGAGGTGGAGAGAGAAATAAACAGTATTAGGAGCAGACACAATACTCTGCAGGTGGGCAGCCTTCTTAGTCCAGAAAACCGTGGACGCTGATCATCTCCCTGGTGAGGTAGATCAAGTAACGGGGCAAACCTGAAAGCTGGGCTTCTCAATGTGCTCTAGTCCACTGTCTTGTTATAAGCCGCCGCGATCGCTGCAGGCTACCGTATGATACGCAAAGTGAAGCAGGCTAATCGGAGACTAAAGTGGGAATCTATTTTAGCTGTCTTGGCTAGGCACAACTAAAATACTGGACACTTTTGCACACTCTTCGACTCACAGCAGCTTGGATATGGAGCAGTGGCGATGCTACTCGTTTTCAAAGAAACTGAATTTCCTGAAAAAGGAGAGCGTTTGATCGAGCTATAAAACGTTTACTGGTTCCCGCCCATATTTACGTCGCCGATTACATAAATTTCAGGCCAGGCAGAATAAAATAAAATCATGACAGATTGCTGTAGTGTTATAGAGCCCACGCTGAGCGATAGCCTCCTCTGCAATGCTCGAGCGCAAGGTACGCAAGGCGTGCAAGCGTTGAATAGGCAGCCCGCACCGCAGGTGGCCTACAGTGCGTGGTCATGACACACGGAGGACAGTCGTCACAGCAGAATTGTGGGACAAATTTTATTACATAATTACGTCATTGCTGCGTTCAATAAAACTGCCTGACTTGGTAGCTTCCCAGTCTGCAGCCAACAATAACCACTGTCGAAAGTGGGGGGGGGGGGGGGCTCCGCCCCCCCAACATTTCTCGGTGAGGGGTCTAACGCCCCCTTGCCCCCCGGTAGATACGCCTATGTTTACAACGCTACTCACCCACATTCGGACTTTTATTGCGTGCATTTGCTCTTGGATGACATGGGTGATTCGGAGTAATATCCGCGAAAATTAATGGATGAACTAGACCGGCTCTGCAGCACTTGACTGCCATACTTGCCTAAGCTTCTCGCTAGACACGAAAGATATACGCCTCGCAAAGCATACAGTGTCGCGGAAGAGAAGGAAATGAAATTTATAAAAGAGAAATGGGAGGGACAGGCAAAAACCAGAACCTCTCTTGGCGCAAGAGAGCCATCTACGGAGCATACCGTGCACCACATTCGGCGGTTTTTCTACCTCGCTCGTACGATGGCGCGCTCAGTTCAGAGCACAAGCGCTTTTACTGCGCGGCCGCCGACAGTAGCAGCCGAGCGGAAGTAGCGGGACCCACAGTAGCAACAACGGCGCTGCGGCAAAGACTTGCACGGATGGGCACGTTCAAAGCCGTCACCAAGTTGCGGTTGCTCTCGTAATCCTCAGTACGAAAGTGCAGCGAGCACACACGCAGAGGTTTTGACTGTTTAGCACACTGGCGCAATGGCACGTCACTAAGCCACTTCGAGCGTAAGGGTTCATTCCGCGGCACCCAGTGAAAAGACACACCGGCTTCCTTGCTGCAGCACTGGCGTTGTGCACCATTCGGGCATCCGGCAATATCACACGCATGCGGCATTTTGTCGAACTTTCTGTCAGAGCGACCTTCACGAGCGCGCAAAACACGCACGGCAGTACGCGATCCCGAAACTACCACTGAGACGGGCGAGGCACAGTTCGGCGAAAACGGAACCTTTGAACCACGCGCGCCGTTCCCCATGGCAACGCCACGGAGGTTTTGTTTTCCATGAATCAAGCGGAAACGAACAAACAGCATTTTATTACGTCTTTTGATGCTCGGAATGTTCTTTTATAACTGCTGCTAGTTTGATTACTAGTGATTTATTGCAGGCCGACTTCCCTACGTCATCGGGATCACTTCGAAAATGTCCCACTCGTGGCGCTCGTCATGTGATACATTTAGCTTAATTTCTCGGTAAGTAGGGCACTGCTGTTAATAATATTGCCGTTTTAGAAGTTGTCATACATTGGGCTTTCACTCTGACATAAATTGTTATTTGCCTTTAGTGTCCCTTTAAGTCATTAGAGATCCTCCGCTATCGGATCTGTTGTTCCGCATCGAGCTTGCCCGAGAGCAAGCTCCAGCGAGCTTGCTGTCGGGCAAACTAGCTGCATTCAAATTGCCTTTCGCCTCCTGGGAAAGTACGAAGAAAAAATGTTCGCTATCATTTTACATTTATCCTTCACTATGCACTGAGCAGAGCTTGGACAGTTCGTTTGCAAGACGTTAGATATATAACACCCCCCCCCCCCCCCACACACACACATATATATATATATATATATATATATATATATATATATATATATATATATATATATATATATATATATATAGACCGCAGCGGTGGCTTCATGGTTGAGCGTCCGCTTCCAATGCGGGCGGTACCGGGTTCTATTCCCAGTGCCGGCCGGGAACCCACCGGTTTTTCCAACGGGGTAGAGGAGTACAGCTACCTGGCGCTCGGTTGTTAATGGGTACTCACCTCGAAAGGTGGCCCCATAAGTTTCTGTAAAGGCCCCTGGGCGCGCCTTAACCCACCACAGCCTTGGTGAAATAGTCGAGCATCTGCCGCTGCTGTGGGAGGCAGAGAATTGCTGCCGCCGGGTACCTACCGGTAAAATAGGGACAAGCGCACTTCCGGCCTGGTGCTTGGCAGAACGAAGTTCATAGTCGCTTGGGAGGGCACCCACCCTGTGGGAAATTGGCGGCATGGGACCGCCAGACCTAAAAATAAGGTCATCATATATATATATATATATATATATATATATATATATAACAAGACTGTGCACGTACGAGAAAAAAAGCAATATTTTATGCCTTACATTTCGGCCGTGGCACGGCCTTCGTCAAACCATGAAAAATATACAAGGCATATGCCGCTTTTAAGGGCCACAGACATCGCAGTATCAATCAGAATGGTGGTTACAAGAAAAGCGCCAGAAGTATCAAAACAAACCGTAGTGACAATATATTTTGATATGCCACCTCGAGTGACAAGATAAGTGCTGTAACTCAAAATACAAACAAGACGCAACGAGAAACAGGAAACAATATCATGCGCACTGTATGCCCAACACGTGCGCATGATACTTGTTTTGCCACGCATGTTGCCCAAGTCTCTCGTGTTTCTCTGTGACAACTTAATCAGTGTTGCTTTACTTTTAATATTTCCCGTGCGACAGCTTTGTATTTTGAGTTACAGCACTTATCTTGTCACTCGAGGTGGCATATCAAAATATATTGTCACTACGGTTTGTTTTGATACTTGTGACGTTTTTTGTAATCACCATTCTGACTGATACTGAGATTTCTGTGGCCCTTAAAAGCGGTATATGCCTTGTATATTTTTCATTCCCTGACGAAGGCCGTGCCACGGCCGAAACGTAAGGCATAAAGTATTGCTTTCTCGTACGTGCACCGTCTTGTTTTCCTATACGTACCGGACCCACTGAACTTTCCCACTGAATTATGAGGTGGCGGTGCGCAGTCGCCCCCGGCCGGCATGTTTGGACAACGGACGAAACAGAACCTTAAACTGTATTAACTTTTTAAAGACGATAGTCTTTCTTGGGGAACTTAAACGCAGAAATTTTGGTCTTTCTGTCTGTCTTTCTGTCTGTCTGTCTTTCTGTTTGTCGGCACGTCCCTCGATTCAGCCACTCGGCCAAAGTTGAACCACTTGCCCAAGGGCCAGCCGTCTTGAACTGGTACGGCTGTTCATACTTGTGAACGTTGTCGATCAAAAATTAAATATCATGCATATCTGAGGTGCAACATCACTAGGTAAGTATTAGGTGGCGTGTTCCTTTAATAGAAAATGCATACATACGTAATTTTAAGGACCCTAGTTTCTTAAGCTGCGCTGAAAATGCATAAGAATGGAAGCTTGAGCGAGTTGGTATGCGTTCATCTTTGTTGAAACAGCGCTCACTAGACGACGACGAAGTAAAAGAAGGCACAGGACAGGCGCCTGTGCCTTCTTTTACTTCGTCGTCGTCTAGTGAGCGCTGTTTCAACAAAGCTGAAAATGCGACTGCGCTGAAATTTGCCTTCCTCCGTGCCCTTCGCACGAGCTCATTGTTGTGTTTCGGTTTCGGTTCTGTATTGCACTGTACGAATGCCATGGGTTGGTGTTGAAAAACTTTAGTTTTGAGAAGGCCAAGAAGGTGAAAAAAAATATTTAAAAAATGAAAAAGCAGCGTTGTGGGCGGCCTTCAGGCTGCCGGTTGTGGGCGCCGCTCTGGCGTTTACCCAGGCGACGTGTAAATAAAAGAGTGTGTGGAGAGTACTCGTTGAGTGCGGACGTTTCTCTGCTTCAGCGCTTCGCGCCAAACCGCGTTTTCGGGCTGGCTGGCGTCCCCGCCGGTCGCGTTGGTCACCGCCGGTCTTCGCCTGCTGCTGCGCCGGGACTACCAGCACGCAACACAGCACTCATGTTTCCCGACGTATTGCCAGATGGCGTCCATATCTCACACAGCGCCTCTTCTATCGTCTTTACACGACATTTGCAGCGAAGCACGCAGATACGCGGCCAATTTTTTTTCAATATATATATATATATATATATATATATATATATATATATATATATATATAGATCTGCTGGAGATCTCTTGGAAAACCCAAGAGATCTCCCGCAGGGAAAGAGGGGAAGGAGGAAGCAGAAAAGAGAAAATAAGTTCAAAAACCAATAAGTACTTTGAAAATAGCAAAACAACACATGCCTTCCTAGGCAGTCTAAAAAGATAACCTCAATTCAGGGTCTCCAGAAAGAAAGGAGGAAAAAAAGGGAAGGGGAAGGGAAAAAAGGGGGAAAGGATGAAAACACGAGGAGTTCAAACAAACGTATCAAGAAAAAAGAAAAGGAGGGGGAAGCGAGGGGGGTAAGGAGAAGAAGGGAGAGAGTGAAATGAGGGAGCAAAGAACAACAGAATAACAGAAGATGTCAATCAGGAGCTAATGAAAACAAGAGACATTGAAAAACAAAGCACTAGGAGGATAACCGACCATGTTCCAAAAACATTCCAACTCACATCTGTTCCCGTAGAACTCCCGTAACAGAAAGATTGCCCTAACACATAATCAAGGAACCGTAAAACGAAATATTACGGCAAAAGAATTGGAACAGAAGGAGAGGAAACGGAAGGAAGAGGAAAAGGGAGAACAGGAGAGAGGAAGAACACAGAATATAAAACACACAAAGGTATAGACAGGGAGAGGGAGGAAAATCGAGGGGACAACAACAAGGGGAGGGCGCGGTTAAGAGGGAGCAATGAAGATTGGGGGAGAAGGGGGAGCAGAGGCAGTTTCACACTGCCTCTGCTAGGGAGTTTAATTGATTCTTTTTAGTCAACAGGACCAATTGGGAGAACAGCGAAGGAGGGTGAAATGGCAGGAAGACTCAACGGCAGAGCCAGAGAAGAGCTGGTAACAAGCTGTGTTAGTCGGGAATGTCAAGACCGGTACAGGACCATTTCGTGGAGCAGCCAAGGAGAGCCAACAGGCATGAAGATTCCTTGGCGGAGCAAGAGTTAAGGGAAACGGAAGAGAAAGGAAATGAAATTAAGCCGTGTTAGTCAAGAGAGTCAACAAGAAATGCAAAAATAGAAGAAATAAATCCGCGCTGACTGGGTCCGTTTCCGTGGCTGGGGTGGAGCTAGGCAGCAGGACTTCCTTTTTTTTTCCCTCAAAAATTGTTTATTGGCACAAGCCTTATACATTTAATTCGAATTGGCGTAGGCCTGTTATACTTCGTACGGGCAGAGCCACTTTATTTTACATTCTTCTTGAAAGCCTCACCATACGTTTGCATATATATATATATATATATATATATATATATATATATATATATATATATATATATATATATATATATATATATATATATATATATATACTTTACGTAGCATGCGCTGGGACAGCCATACATATGCGTGTTTTGCATGCAATGGTACTACAAGGAACACTTCTTGTACAATAACCTTTGTAGATAAATACAGTTATGCCGATGGCGGCCTTCTCATTAGTATAGATTTGTATCATTCAATGAAATTTCGTTGCTGCCTAAAGGCTACTCACTAATAACTGCGTTTATTAAAGGGGCCGTGCAATATTTTTCCAAGTAATCATCGAACTGCTTCATTAAAGGAGTTCATTGCCTCAAGAATCCGCTGCCACAAAAATTTTAGAATCCGTCAAGTACGAGCGGATTTACAGAGGTTTGTCGCACGCTTGAAACGTTTTCCTACTCCTTTCGTTGCTGAAAGGAGAGAAAAAGCCCCTTCTTGCCCCCTTGTAACCTCCCCCCCCCCCCTCCGTAGCTGAAAGCTACGCAGGGGGAGATGGTAAGGGGGCAAGAAGCTACGTCCGTTCGTCAGCGCGCGTCTAGACCCCTGAGCACTTTATTTGACTTTATTTTATTTTATTTTGCTTCTTCGTACGCGCGGTTTACTTTCAGTGTGATCGCGAGCGTGCGCGCGGGCACATGGGGATGCTACGTCAGACCATAGTTACCCCTTAAACGACAGTGTTGTCGACGTGCCTGGTAAGCCCACGATCTGCACACAACTACAACACTTACAAAAACACGTCGATCCACCTCGTGACACTTAGCTCAAAGCCAAAAATGCAGCATAGAACTACTCTTCGACTGCTTCGCACGAATCCGATTTCCACAAGGCGTGGGATCTGCCGTATTCTTTTTTCTCAATGTTAAATGGGCAAAACACAGGCAACACACGCCAAAATAGGTTTAACCGCAGCTTCGCGGCCGACTGCTGCACAGCCAGCAGGGGAAGGGAGTTAGACTTTCCGCTATTCAGTTTCATCCTTCATCGCGCCGAAAGGTAGCGCCACGCGTCTCGCGAAACTTCATCGCAGCAGACCTATTATGCAGGGTAGTCCCGCTAACTCGAGCCAGAGTTTAAAAATATGCCGATGCCACCAAATGTATGTTGCTCGCTATTGCATGCAGTACATCACACAATTTCTGTGTTCTGCTTAATTGCTTAATTAGGTAAGATTGATTAATTAATGTCTAGAGCAACGAAGCTGGGCGAAAAATTTCGATAGGGAAGTTGTACATGGGTTTGCAAAACATCCTATTAGATAGTTTATAAGTCCCCATCTATTAAGTGTATTTTCCCGCTCACCACAGATGCCCGCGAAATACAAAAAATGGCACGTGACATGCCCTCTCGCGCACCTATGCGCACCGTGATTGAAGTGCTCTCTAACGTTCCGCGTTTCATGTGCGCTGCCGCTTAAAAGGCAACAGGGCTGCGACGATGGTGGTGGCTGTGCGAAGGCATACCCGCACAAGCGATAACCGCTGCGTCGGCTTATCGCTCTCGTGAACCGCCGCTAGGGAAGCATATCGTTTGTACGCGGAACGGTGCAATCACGGCGCGGAAGCGGGCATGTCACGTGCTATATTCTGTTATTTCCCGGGCATCTTTAGTAAGCGGAAAACGATAATACGTAATAGATTGGAACCTAGAAACTGTCTAATCGGACGTTTTTCAGTGACCTACAACTTTCTTCATTGGAATTTTATGTTTCGTTGCTTCAAAAGTTAATTAATTAATATATCATAATTAAGCAATTAAGCAAATAAAAAATAATAGTTTGATTTACTCCGTCGTCATAGAGTGCGTCGTCATATTTTTAATCTCTGGCTAGAGATAGCCGGGGCATTCTGTATGATGAAAGTTGGATGAAAAATTTGCCATGACTTTCTCGATCATCAGAAATGGATGCATATTTCCAAGAATCATCTGATTCTCAATGCAGGAAAGGTAGCAGCGATTACATCTCGTTGGGCTGTTTGTGATACATTTTTTCGCTGTTTCTTTTTCCCGCGGTTCAGCATTTTTGATTTGAGAGCTGATAAAAACATTAATATCTGGGGTTTTAAGGGCCAAAACCGTGATATGATTATGAGGCACGCCGTAGTGGAAGGTTCCGGAAATTTTGACTATCTGATGTTGTCCAACGTGCACTGCCATCGCACAGTACACGGGCCTCCAGCATTACGCCTCCATCGAAATGAGCCCGCCGCGGCCGGGATCAGACCCGCGACCGTCGGGTCAGCAGCCGAGCACCGCAATCACTGTTGTACCACCACGGCGGACAAAGTGGCAGCTAAGACAATCGCTTCAGACCATTACTAGGAACGACGGGCGTGAATCCAGAACGTTAGCAACCCGGCCTTACCTGCGGACATGGGCTTCATAGTCGCTAAAACGCAGTTTTTCACAATATTACTGCCATTTTCGATGGAGGCGAAAATGTTTGAGGCCCTTGTACTTAGATTTAGGTGTACGTTAAAGAACCTCAGGTGGTCGAAATTTCCGAAGCCTTCCGCTACGACGTCTCTCGTAATCATACAGTGGTTTTGGGATGTTAAACCCCAGATATTATTATACAATATTACTGCCAATAAGGATAAAGAAGTCAGGGAAATGGATATGTACGCACACAGCTGCGCAACCCGGAAGAAAATGATGTCACTTCTCCTGTATTGAGGACGAAGATAACGATTGAGTTTCGTTGTTGCATTGGCTCGACTAAGGTTTAAAAAGTCATCTCAGTCATCTCACAGCACTCATCAACGTTAATGCTGGCTCTCGCAATAAACGTCACAATTCGTCGACGTTCAGCCCCGCCATAATGGAGCTATCCGAATGTTATCAAATGGACAACGGCATTTCTTTTCTGCGGCATATTTTCGTGATCGAGCGCTATAAAGGAGTTGAGCGCTAATGAAAATCTCAAAATCTTGCTAAAAAATAGTGGTTAGAGGAGAGAACGCCGCGTGAAACTGGAATTGAATATATACTGTTGGCATAGCTAGCACTTTGGAAATTGACTCTAACGTATACATTTCTTACGCAAACGTAGCAATCACGCACATGAGAAGGTGCGAACTGGTGCGGCATGCATGTATCAAGTTCCAATGCCATGCCAGACGTCCAAACGTTATAAGTTGCATGTGCCGTATCGTTGTGTTGATATGTTTGCACAAACCTCTGGTTATTCTGGATTTGAAGACAACAAGCGATTTGTAACGTTGCAAGATGAAGGAAGAATGCTGAATTATCAGATGGGAGGACATGAGGTAAAAAGCAGAACTCTGCAGTCCGCTTATACCTGACTGCAGGCTTCTACATTCAGGTATAAGCGGCACAGTTACGTTCCATTCGATGACATTGACGCGTTTTTTGCAGTACCAATAGATTATTTTTTGGCTGCATTGCTTCTTTATTCGTGGAATGGTCGCACGTAATAGTCGTCATCTTTGGTTGTGTCACTGCAGAAATGTTGAACATATTGAGCTCTTATGATAAAGTCATTGAGTATATGGCACAAGTTATTAGCAAGTAAAGTAGCGTAATCAGAAAAATATACGTTGCATCACATACAATATGCGATATTCTAATAATAATCATTGATCCAATGTGTCAGAACATGCGCTAGCATGTAAAGCTGACCCGGAACTCTCGGTTGTGTTATATACATTGGCCTCCTCATTTTCGCATTGTGTGAGTGAGACGATAAATCAAAAATGATTTGCAGGTCTAGCTCTAAACTGCGTCTTCTTGAGCTATACGAAGCCGTTCAAAAAGTCTCGGATGAGAAATGGAATGCGAGATCAAAATCACTTTAAATAAAGGGGTCGGGGTGGGGGGGAGGGTGCAGAGAGGAGATGGTTATGCACTAGAGGGTGTATGCGTGGCACCTAAGTAAGTCTGTCTGCCTTTTCGGAGCTTAAGTCGAAACACTCTATATTACCTTGACGAAAAGTCACTTAGAGGTATTTGTGGGTTCTGTTGCCAATCAGTATGGGGTGGAGGCAAGATTCGAGTTGTATGTTCTGATGTTGAATTCCAATGGCGGAGTCGCAGCAAGTTTTTCTGCTCTTTTTCAAGCAAGTGTGTTCAAATCACAGAGTGAGGGCGGGAGTCAAGCGTCCCAGTGATTCAGAGCGGGAGTCACTCCGTGGAGCTGGAAAAGTTGCTCGGCCAAAATCGCCGGAGTGGATCAGATCTCGGCGTGACGTACTTCCTTTAAAGGGGTCATGAAGCACCCCTTGGGCTGATTGAAAAAACACATCCTGCGGAAAGCTGACACGGCTATGAACTGCTCTGCCAAATATTACAGTCGTGCGCGCCGCGTAATGGCCACAAGCGGAGCGCGAAGTTGCCGTTTCCCCAGGCACCCTCTTTTCAAACAGAGGCCGGTTCTCACTCTCGTCGGTGGGCGGGGCGTCTGTTCGCTGTACGTCGCAGAGACATAGCACGCTTATTGGCCGATAGCCGACGTAAATCGAGAGCGGCGTTCGGATCAGATGCGCTTCTTGCCGCGGGGTGCCGTCACTTGCCGGCGCCCTCCTCAGTACACGGTAGCCGCACTCGCGCAAGCGAATCACAGCGGGAGAGCGATCGCGTTTCATGACGCGCGCTGGCGTAACTTCTTTCCCCCATGCCATCCCTCCCTGTATAGCTTCCAGTGCGCTCGTCGGCACGAGAAAAGAGAGAAAGCGCTGGGAGCGTGCGCCAAACCCCCGTAACTCCGCTGATTCTTGACGGATTCGAGAAATTTTTGCGGCAATCGATTCGGGAGGCAGTACACTCCGATACTGAGGCCATTAGATCATTACTTGGAAAAGTGGTTCATGACCCCTTTAACACGTTTGCCTGCTTGCGGGCGCCGCCGGTAGTCGCGTGTTTTGGCAGTAATGGCGGACGACATGGATGGCTCGGCAAATCATGCGACATTGCTTCTGCTACTGGATAGCGAGAGCCCCGAGTCGGAAAGCTCCAGTTTCTGCACGAGCGATTCATCGGATAGTGACAGCGACGCTGACACTGCCGCGTAAGAACGGCAATTCGATATAACTCGACAGCGAAATGGCACAACTGTACGCAAGCTATTCTGGGAAATTCGTCACCCGAAAGATAGAATTTCCGCTTCCGCCTTGCTCCAGCGGAGTGTTGTGTTCCAATCGCGGATTTGGAGGCGTTGCTCTACGCCGGAGTCAAGTGCTCTCTCGCAGAGTCCATCGGTTGCTCCGGCTCTGCCATTGAAATACAACATGCGATTAAAAAAAAAAAAGAAAACCTGACAGTCCCTTCAGCTAACACCACTAAAGACAGCACAGACAAAAGTTTATATGCTCTCACGAGACATTTATTAAATTACATATTTTGGTATGTACGATTCGTGTTCGCGCCGCCTATACACTGCACGCCGGATTTTTGTACTCATGAGCCATATAAGGCTTTACCCCTACTTTATACTATATTGCATGTTTACCATTCTTGATGCTAACAGCCATGTGGTCGTCATTGATAGGCATGTCACTGTCACAGTTATGGCAGGGAATTATAGCCTGGTGTGTGGGCAGTCCGAAAATTTCAGTGTACGTGTGTTGGCCGAATTATGTGGAGCTTGTTTACCAGCCGATAGCGGGAAGGTAGAGGCCAGTACGGCCTAATTCTACGTACGAGGCCGCAGAAATCTACTGAGTATAATAGAAACCCTTTATTGCGCTTGCATAAACTAGGGAAAGACGTTCGACTCAGTAGCGACCAGTGTTGCCGAATGGACTCCTCCATTCCATTCTAGTTCTATTCCGGGGAATTAGAACTTGCCGCAATTCCATTCCTTTCAATTCCTCGGAATGAAAAAAACTTAGCCCATTCCCACTCCGGGAATGGCCGGGCAGTTCAATTCCATTCCTGTAATTCCTCAAAGTAGGAAAGGCATCTTGATAGTTTTATCGAGTAAAAAATGAACGCCCCATAAAGCTGATGTCATCACATGCATTAAGAACTGCAAAAGTACGTGGCCGTGGTTACGTGGGCTCTCCTGCTTCGGCTGGCTTCCCGAAGCAATGCTTTCAAAAGTTTATTCTCTCTCTCGCTCTCTGTACGGAGGGAGGGAGAAGGCACACAGTTCATCGTGCACGACTGTTTGCTGCGCTGTTTTGGACAAAGGCGCCCATGTGTCTAGGCAGGGGGGACAGTATTGCAAAAGGGTGGGAGGGCAGTATGAGGTGAGACGGCGCGCGAAGCTCGCAGTGAACACAAGCATCGCGCCAGCATCAATGCGCATCACAACTTAGAGAAGCGCTTTTCCGAATATGCATCCGAGTCGCCGACGGCGACAGAAGAAAAAGAAAGTGAGGGGTGGGGAGACAGCAACCGCCGAGGGAAAAAAAAAATCACAAGGCGTAGGGGGGGGGGGGGGGTATGCCGCCGCCGTAGTTCCGCACGACGGATACCAGCTGCATAGAACCGCGGTTATGCGAAGAATAGAGACAAACCGCGGCCGCCATAATACTCTCTGGGCTGCGCTAAATAGGCGTGACCCCCCAAAAGTGCACTGCCGAGGCTGTGACGTCAGCCTTTGTACTCCCGCGCGCAGCCCATCATGGCGGCGTTTTTTCTCTCCTGTGAAAAGGTCTATATCAGGACATCTTTAAAAGGCGCGAAAAAAACCACAACGGACAGGTAGGAAGGAGACAGGACGACGCGCTTCTAGCAACTGAAGCTTTAATCAAAAAGCGAAAGAAGATATACACACACATTACAAAAACAAGAAAAAGAACCAGACCACCGCAGAATGAATATGCATATAAAAGATAAAACACCGGGCACGTTTTTTGTCACCAGCTTAAGTTATATCAAGGTAATCTACCTCTCGGCTTGACAGCGCTACGGACGGACAGCTTATGCAAGAAACACCCGATTTAGAAATATAGGCGGCTTCCACAATTTCATGTCTATATCAGGACAGAATTGCTGTAGGCGCGTTGCTTATAAATGTACCCTGCCTTGTAATCAGCTAAGCCATTTTAAAAATACTGCTTTATTGTTAAGTTCGAGGCTCTGTCTTACTAATGTTTGAAGTTTGAAAAACAGCGCGTAGACGAAAACGTGCTCTATTTTGGGAAAAAGACGTAATTCCATTTCCATTCCATTCCGTGCAAAACGCGCTTAATTCCATTCCTCCAAGCGTTGTCCCCATACAATTCCCATTCCATTCCGGGGTCGCGAAAATGTGGAATGATTCCGGAGTCATTCCAATTCCGGAGTGGCAACTCCGCAACACTGGACTAGCGACACCAGCAGCCATGGGGGCATTACATGGTCAAGGCGTACATGAGACGTGTTTGAGCCTTAGCCGACATCTATAGACACCACAGCTACCTTGGTTATCCACAAGAAAAGCGCAAAAAAAAAAGTGATCGAGAAAGGGGTTAGGAAAAGAGGTTGAATATGTCCAGTGTTGTTCGCTCCATGCTTGGATGCATCCAAACGACTGAATGGAGAAGAAAGAGGAATACAAAATAACGGAAAATATCTCAGCAACTTACGGTATGCCGATGACATCATGCTCTTCAGCAATAATGTCGACAAATTACAACTTCAGGTTTTCGGCACTGCAATATATCAGGTAGCCAACGTATGCCGTACCCAAATATGCCGATGCCCTACGCAATATATTTATTTGCAAAATTACGGCGTAGATACAGTAAGTCATAGTAGAAGAATAATAAGTTTTTTTTATTTTTCATGTCAGGGTTAGTATTTCTAAAGTCAATTGCCCTTTTCACCGCCTCCCTCCATAAAGGCACACCATGCCGCCAGTTCGCTTTGTGTTCTGCTTGAAATTACGTCCGGATGCAGAGGTGTCACTCACGGAGGGACAACTGTGCACCTCTGTCTGCCGCGCCGCATGCCTTAGTAGCCCCAACTATGCCAGCTGCATTTTCGTCTTGACAGGCTAGCACGTTACTGGGATAAACCTCCATGTGCATGGCTAGAATAAACCTCCATATACCATTACTGGATCACACTTCCACGTTATGACCACAGTGACGGATTTATTTTCTGTGCCCCCCTCCTTGTGCGCAGATAGTTCCGCGCCTCCCCTCCCCTGTGCGGTCCTCGGGCACATCGAAAACACCAACGTCTCCGTCCGGATGAACGAAAGAGCAAGTCGCTAAGTACCTTTTACCTTGAACGCCCCCACCTCATCAGTATGTTTCAGAAAGGCATGTTACTTGTTCCATCATTGTTTTTCTGTTTTAAAGACGATAGTCTTTCTTGGGGAACTTAAACGCAGAAATTTCGGTCTGTCTGTCTGTCTGCCTTTCTGTTTGTCTGTCTGTCGCCCGATTCAGCCACCCGGCCAAAGTTGAACCTCTTGCCCAAGGGCCAGCCATCTTGAACTGGTGCGTAGGTTCATACTTGTGTACATTGTTGATCAAAAAGCAAACAATACGCATATCTGAGGCGCAACATCACTAGGTAAGTATTAGATGGTGCGTTCGTTTAATAGAACATACATAGATACGTAATTATAAAGACCCTAGTTTCTTAAGCTGCGCTGAAAATGCAACACTATGCAGCGCTGACGAACGCCCTCTGCCACGGAGGAAGGAAACCCTCTGCACAAGCTCGTGTTTTCCGACGTATGCCAGATGGCGCCCATATCTAACGCAGCGCTCTGCTATCGTCTTTCGACGGCATCTGCAGCGAAGCACGCAGATACGCGGCCAATTTCTTTTCTTGTTCGTATCGTGGCTGCATCGATACATGCCCTCGCGCTCCACTGCCTGAGTAACCAATAAGATGATAACGTTACGATCGGAGGGGGTGGGGGCTAAAACTTTGAACTTCGTACGTTGCCAGCATCTGCCATAGTAATACCGCTCTTGAAGGACATTGTCAAAAAGAGAAAAATAAACGAAAAAAGAGCAAGAAAGGTTGATGGAAGAACAGTGCCAGCGAGCGTAGTGCGGGCGTATTTATGGAAAATAATTAGCGCGCAGAGACAACCCGGCCGCTACATCCAAACAACAGTACCGCTCATTCTGGCTCAGCTAAAGAAAGACGTTATATATATATATATATATATATATATATATATAGTTGCAAATGTCGAAACTACCTCGCCCCACGCAACCGAAAACGTGTCTTCGCACGCGATACAAACAAAACAAGGAATGTGACAAAAAAAAAGAAATAAACGAGCACTGGAAGCTCGGCGCGCCTTCTTAGCCTCCAAGATGAAAGGAGCGCTGTGCCGCCGTTATTCAGTCGCCGATCGGTAAGGTCTATCAAGGCACGCGGAGCGTGTTTTTCAAAGTAGGGTGCCGCGGGCTTTTCTCCTTTTCGTTTCGTTGACAAGACACGAGCGTCGGCGTTCTGCTGCATCTCGGAGCTTTCTCAACCACCGTCTTGTTTCACGCAGTAGCTCATCCCCACGGAGCTTTCGCCTTCGCTCCGGAGGCCCAAGAGACAGGGCCCACGCGTCGCATGCGTTTGGAAAAGAAGAAGAAAGTCGTGATCATCCGCGCAGAAAGCAGAGCGGGAATAAATATATGTAGAGCGTAATATGTATACACATACAGAAATAGAGAGCAAAGTGCACGGTGCTGCTACGGCCCGAGCTAAGAGCAACAAAAAAGAACTCCAAGGAGTATTGACTGCCAAGGAAAGCGAACAACTGAGGAACGAAATAAAATAGAACATGGCGACGTTGGGTATGCGGAGGGGAGGGGAGGGGGGGGGGGTGCTAGGATCTGACAAGAACTCCTCTTTCACGAGAAAGCGGGGTCCGGGAGAAGAGACGATATCAAAACAAACTCGGAGCGCCCGCAGGAGCGCTTTTATTCGTTCCCGTTTACCGGGGGTGAGCGTGTGTGTGCGTATGTGCAAAAGCAAGAAGGGGTGGGGGTGGGAGGGGGGGGGGGCTGGGTTTAGGCTGCCGCTGGCTCTGTCGAACGGCGGCTACACGGCGACCACGCGTGTGCCGGCATTTCTCCTGCTTCTATTGATTTTTCCCCCCTGTATTTCAACGGTCTCTTTTCGCGCGCTCTTTGCTTCAAGAGTCGTGCAGGGGCGTTCCCGGCAGGCCACGCCCATTGGGGCGTGATTGGCCGATTGTAACGAGTCACGTGGTCTGCAAGCTAGCTGGCAGCGGCAGGGAAGGAGAATAACAGAGGGAGAGAAAGGCAGCGAGGGTGAGGGGGCAAGGACGCGCGCATCGTTTTCCGCCTGGAAGTTTCGGTTTCGGGATGCTCCGAGAGCAGGAAATTGATGCGGATGGAGAACCCGCATCTGCGGTAAAGCAGAACGGCGCACCAGAAAAGAGGGCACGCGGCGCACACTATTCGTCCTTGCCATCAGGTACGCATATTTGAACGATTGCGCTCTGTCCCCCCTCTTCTATTCCTACTTTCTTCTTTTTTCTTGTTGGTAGGTAGAATGTTCCGTACCTTTGTTCGCATGCATTGACGAACTGGTGCCGTTTCCTTTTTTTTTCTTTTTTGTCTCTCGCTTCGCATGCTGCGGCGGCATTCATATCGTCGCATGCAAATCAAAGTGCGTATTGAAATTCTTTTGAAGAACGCACATGAGAGCCGATGTACTGCGGTCGGTGGTTCCGTAATTCAAACAAAAGCTTGCCGGGTAAAGAAATTGCTTGTGCTGCGTTTATGCAAAAGAGCCGCTACTTTGAATGAAGATATTCACTTTTCCGGAGACTGCTTTCTCTTCGGTCTCTACTACGGATACAATGTTTGCATAGATCTTACGAATGTGCATATCTGTAGCGGAATGTCGAGTGAGCACGGACTTCATCGCGCTATTACCAGAAAAGCGTGCTCAAAAAGTAATCACTCGGCTGCATAAGATATGAGCTTCACTGGCTCACCTTGCACCGGATGAATGTGTTCCTCAGCATATTTGTTAGGAGGATTCGCGATATCCATAAGACGCCCCGATGAGTAAGCGAGCCTCTGTCAATATGCTGGAATCTATCTATCTATCTATCTATCTATCTATCTATCTATCTATCTATCTATCTATCTATCTATCTATCTATCTATCTATCTATCTATCTATCTATCTATCTATCTATCTATCTATCTATCTATCTATCTATCTATCTATCTATCTATCTATCTATCTATCTATCTATCTATCTATCTATCTATCTATCTATCTATCTATCTATCTATCTATCTATCTCATTTGTGGCCCATTTTATGACGTCGGGGGCCAAATTCACAGAGCTTCTTATTTTTAAGTGATATTTGCCGTTGGTCTGTCGGCTTCGTTATTGATATATCCAACATCGAGATTTGCTAAAACGTTTTCACTAATAATTAGGGGTGTGCGAATATTCGAAAGTTTCGAATATTCGTCGAATATTACATTTGAAATATTCGTATTCGATTCGAAAATCGTGTATTCGAAAAGTTTCGAATATTCGATAACTTCGAATATTCGAAAAATTCGAATATGCGATTCGATTATCATGCATAAAATAACTCGTCTTCGACATTTCTGCTGCGTTCGTATCGCCGAAAACGTTGCCGAGAGGAGCGATAAATATCGTAAGTACACGGAGGCACGATATCTGCCTGCGACGAGCGCCCCAATACGTATGATTTATTGCTGGTGCATCTCCGATGTGCAGCGCTGTTGGCGATCATGTAACCGTACATTTTCAATATTATGCGGCCGTAACGTGCCGCACTACCACTCGTTCACTATGCGGGACCACTTCTGAAGAAAGACAGTGACCCACGGGACTGGTGGCGGACTGTAGGCACCTTCAGATACCCCAGACTGGCAAAGCTTTGCCCCATGTAACTCCCTATACCAGCCACTTCTGTTCCAAGCGAGCGTGCCTTTTCAGTGGTAAAGGGGAGGGGGGTGTCTCTGTTAGAAGGGAGCGCCTGCTGCCTGATCATGTGGAGCAACTCATATTTCTTCATGATAACATGTATTCATTACTTTCATTGTGTCGTGATATTTGCTTGTGTTGTGATGCGCATTGTGCTAGCCTGGACATTGTGTTCTGGAGACAGCAGTGTATGTTGTGTTACCAGTCAGGCTGTTAATGTTTTTTTTTTTCAAATAGCTACATGTTAAATAAAATATTGTTACTGTGGAGGCATTTTTCCTTTGATATTCGATATTCGACTCGATATTCGAAGGTGGATATTCGTATTCGATTCGTATTCGAAAAATGTGATATTCGCACACCCCTACTAATAATTCTAGCTTATGACGTTTTTTTCTTTTTTTTTATGGGTGCGGTCCCTGAGTTCTTCCAAATTCCACATTTCTTGAACAGCAATCTTTATGCACGTCGACATTTACACGTTCTCTTTATGCATACTCTTTTCGCTCCTGAACACTCACTGTCAAGTATTTGTCAATTAGTAGATAACCGTAACATCGGTGATTGGGCTGAATTAGATGGTTCTTGGGTGGTCGTCTTGCACTGCGGGAATGCCGTCTCGCACGGCAGTTGAGCGTTCCAGGAGCGGTATTATGTATGGTATATATTGCATTTTTTTTCAACCTTGTCAGTTGTCCGAGCGCCGGTCCACCCACGAGATCGCCGACACCGGCAGGCCGTGAAGGAGGAGCAATAAAAACCAGTATATAAATTAGTGTATGGAATCCTAACGTTATAGCTGAACGGCTTGAAAAAGTAAATGCACGATAATATGGCAGGCTGTACGTATTACTTAGTACGCTTCCTTCCGTCTGTAATAATTGAAGATTTGTGCCGAATCGATGATGTGACGATACTTTTTCATATACAATCTCGAGGCTCAACGCTGTAGAGGCTACAGATTGTACAAGTGTCTTGCTTCACCTGCACTCACAGGTCGACAATTTTTAAGCAGTCACCACAGGTTGGAGCTTACTGATGAATGTGGCTTGCTCACTCAATCCCTACACTGTGTCGGTATCTATACTTCATCACTTGGAATTTACACTGTAGAGTAGGAAAAAGCACTGCTTATGTCCACTCTAAATTATTAGCCCACAAATAAGGTATACCAGCAGCTGCGTGGCAGAGATAAAATTTTCCCGTGGACATTTCTCCTTAGACACACTGTCGAGCACACGGAGCGAACATTGAAGAAGGAGTATTCAATGGTCGCTCCGCTTGCAATTTCACATGACTTTACCTGATGTCATATTTATTTATTTATTTATTTATTTATTTATTTATTTATTTATTTATTTATTTACTCATTTACTCATTTACAATACCTCAAGAGTGCCAGCAAAGGGGACATTACGTGAGAATTTGTTACAAAAAAAAAGAGAGTGGGAATAATTACGTGGTGTGACTTGAAAGACGAAAAAAAAAACTGTGATACGCAGTGGTTTGGGCACGTGCTGGATGCGCAGCATTATGAAGTGTGAAGCGGGAGAAATTATACCCTAGAATGATGATTTGCATATGTTATTTGTGTGAATATGAAATATCTTCCGAAACACACCAATGTTGAGTTTCCGGGCGCCTCATATGGTGCATATTTGGACGCAAAAAGTAAGTACTTTTATCGAAAAAAGCCTAAATTTTTAGACTAAGCTTCGCTTCGGCGATATCAGCATACTCTAATCACCTCTGTTTTGTTTGTATTTGTTTAGGTGTGTGTGACCAAAAGGCTATTTTTGTCGGTGTTTGCAATTTGTTATACACGACTGAGCCTTTTGTAGCTTGATCTTAATTTTT
Organism: Rhipicephalus sanguineus; assembly: GCF_013339695.2. Lineage (NCBI taxonomy): Eukaryota > Metazoa > Arthropoda > Arachnida > Ixodida > Ixodidae > Rhipicephalus > Rhipicephalus sanguineus. Next base: position 133,691,364 of record NC_051176.1, on the reverse strand, counting down.
ATGCTAATGGCGTTATTGTTGTGGTTGTTTATGCTATTCATAGGTACGATTTTGGGTAGGTGACCTCAGTCTTGGCCACACTTTTAATCTTTTTTATCATATTTAATAACAAAAGACAGGAAAAAAAATATCTGCGTTGATTTAATGCTCGCTTATCGGACGCACACTACACTTACATTTATTTGTTGTCATAGTTAAACATATGAACTACAGTGCATGTTTACGTGGAAGACATTTACATTTAAGTCTATGACCTAAACAGAGAAGACCGAGCATTTGGAAATACATGCGCTCCATAGCGTAATTCGACCTCCGTGGGTAGTAGAGCACTCTTGGGTTTCTCAGACTGCCGCGAGCCGCTCAAGTGCCAGGAGAGCTCGATTGGTCTAAACCCGCAGATGTGTCAGTCGCCGGGGGACGGGGGGGCGTGAGCTCCCCCGTCCCGTGTCCTGAACTGAACCACAGGGTGGGGGGGGGGGGGGGTCGAGGGTCCCAACACTTTGACCGCATAAAAGCTTAAGCATGCATAACTAACAACTGAATTTATAAAGACCTGTAGTAAACCCTCAATACCTTAACCGAGGGCCTTTAGGGGTAACTTGAATAAAAATTTGCGCAGCTTGCACTTAGCTGCGCAGGGCTCGGCTGGTCGTGGCTTGACTAGGCACAAGTGCATTCACACGTCAATGCACGAAGTGTTCACGTGATCATATTGGAAATCACGAGTGTTGGCTAGGTAACGATCGGGTTCGATTGGTAATCGCTTGGCAATCACAGCGCCAAGTATCATAATTATCTTAATTAATCTATTTAGCTTAACTGGCCTAGTTTGCATATTCGAGGCTTGTTCTCGATTAGCTTGCATCCCAAGTCCGCCTAGGCTTAATTGGATAAGTAGCATAATTATCAGTCATCAGGCTGTTTTCATATCATCTGGGGTTTAACGTCCCAAAACCAAGATATGATTATGAGAGACGCCGTAGTGGAGGACTCCGGAAATTTCGACCACCTGGGGTTCTTTAACGTGCACCTAAATCTAAGTACACGGGCCTCAAGCATTTTCGCCTCCATCGAAAATGCAGCCGCCGCGGCCGGGATTCGATCCCGCGACCTTCGGGTCAGCAGTCGAGCGCCATAACCACTAGACCACCGTGGCGGGCAGGCTGTTTTAATTATTCTTAATTACTCTTAGCTCGACTTATATTGCCGAGTTCGGCACGGTTGGGCACACAAAAATATCAACTCGGCTTAAATAGGACTAATTAGGATTTCACTTAATTAGTCTAATTATGCTTAGGCGATCATTTATTATCATGCTCAGCTAGGCTTAATTAGGAACGACTATGATTAACTTGGCTTAACTAGGCACAGCTATGCTTAACTTGGCTTGACGTGGCAGCGCCGGCATGATGATGACAATTTCTTGTCTACATCGCGAACCAGACAAACGGCGGGCATAGCAGCTATGGTGAAAAATAAACAAATAAATACTGCTGGAATAGCTTCAAATCGCGACCCCTGTACAACAATTATTGACGGAGTACTGACACAAAAATTTGACATCTTTTTCCTGTTAAAATAAACAGCCAGCGACCCACTTGTCACGAATATGATGATGCGTTAAATGTCAGGTTATGATTTTGTGTTAAATGCGAAGCATTTCTTGGCGAAACAAGGACACTTTCACCGTATCTATCTATCTATCTATCTATCTATCTATCTATCTATCTATCTATCTATCTATCTATCTATCTATCTATCTATCTATCTATCTATCTATCTATCTATCTATCTATCTATCTATCTATCTATCTATCTATCTATCTATCTATCTATCTATCTATCTATCTATCTATCTACGTCTTCGGTACTCTCGTGGTCGCTTCGTTTAGTTGCTATTTGCCAAAATTGCCATGGCGTGACATGAATATATGACTAAGATGGATGACAGGTCATCACATGAATAGCATGACATTCATGTGATGTACGTCATGAAATACATGACAAGGTACCATCGAGATGTCACGGTGGTCGTTTTATTACCTTGCTATACAGGTTGCTTCAACTAAGCATTACTAGCCAGAGTTTCAACATATGCCGACGCACTCAACGACGACTCGACCAAATGCATGTTGCTGACTATTGCATGGAATAAGTCACACTATTTTTGTGTTTTGTTTAGTTTCCTAATTAGTGAAGAAAATTTCAACAGTGCGGGAATAAACACGAATGCACGAAAAGAGAGCTGACACGGACAAGCCCTGACTTTCAACAGATATTTATTCAGAAAAGACACATATATGTGTAGTGAAAAAATTGCGCATTTCAAAACAACATGTGACTATTACCGTGCATGATCGCTAACCAAGTGACGAAATAAATCAAAATAAAGTCCAGACAACTTTATCTTGCAAGAGTATGCGCATGCGAAAGATATAATCCACTTCTTTTTTGCGCAAGTCTATGGAAGGCATGCCAATGCATGCCTCCCCAAAACGTGCAGTGTGGGCCGCCCCTACATTTTCTCTAGTGAGCACATTTTTGATTTTGTAGATTACCTCAGTTTGATTATCAAATTGAGGTAATCGATGAGGTTAGGTCAAGACGGAAGGCCGAACGGCTTTGCGAGGAGGGCACCTCTCGAAAAGAAGCTCTCGTGCCCGCACTTGCTTTCAGCACCTTGCCGTTATTTCTAGCTGCTCATATAGGACAATAAAGGCTAGAATGCAAAGCGTTTACACTACCTTAGTCAGTCTTACACTTATGTTTCTGTGAAACATCGGAGATAAAACGAAAAAAAAAATTATATTGAAATGTTCATTTTGTTTGCTCCTTCTAGAGGGAGCTTCCATTAAAAAAAAAAATCGAGCGTTTCTAATATGCGTAGCAGAGACCTGCGGACACTCAGTCCTCTACTACGGTTTCTGCATAGTTGCGAAGTGGACTCAAAAGTAGCTAAATAATTCTAGTAAACAATCACGGGGTTCCTTATGAATCCGCCTCAGTCGACTCGAAAGCGAAAGCCATCTTCTTTTTCTTTTAAGTCGATGTGTTGAACGTCCCGCGCCCCCCTCCGAAAGCTTTCTGCAAATAACGTGGTTTTGCAAAGCCTCTGCGATCGGAGATTATGTAAGATTTCTGCACCTCACCTTGTTTTGCACTGCCTCCGGGATCGGAGCACCTTTGGCCAATCAAATATGTCATGTGACGACGTCACCATGTGACGTCACGTTGTGTGGCGTCACAGTGATGCAATGATGACGTCACACATTTTGGCGATCTGTGACGTTATGATGACGTGTTATAGTGACGTCATCACGTGCTGATTACTTTTTGCATCACTCCTGTTGACGACGCCGACGCGCGACGCCCGCCCAATTTTCGCGTTCGATGACGCCATCAAAGGCTTTCGCCATAACACAGGGTGTTTCGAGAAATGTGTTCGAATGTCCTCAAATATAAGGGAAATGCAATGTTGTTCGATGCCTTCACAATTGTATTTTCTGTAACGGCAGACACCTTAAGATGGCTAAATACATCATTTCTGACAGTAATTAAGAAATTTTAATAATTCAGTTTTTAATTAGTGGAGTTAAGATGTTATGACACATGGGAAATTCAAGTCCTTCATGCGAAGCACCCTTTGCCTCTCTGAGATTTCGAAAAAGTGGTCTCTAGTAATAATTGCGAAGTAGTGATATTCAACCAAATTCAGCGGCGAAACCGAAGCCGAAACTCGGAAGAGCACAACTGCCATATTCTTCTGAGACGCCCAGAATGAGTGAGCGTCGTTATATCTACCATCAACCAACTTCGTTGTGTGGGAGTGCGGGCTGCGCTAGCAGTTATAGCACGCATGGCGCGCATACGTTAACGAACGGGGAAGAACTACAGCTCTGTAATCGTTGTCTTGAATAGTGATGTCATTCTGGTTGTCTGTCCGTTCATTGTGCTCATCGGTGCTTTGGTTTCGGTTTCGCCGTTGAATTTGGTTGAATTTCATTGCGCCACAATAATTACCAGAGGCCGCTTTTTCGAAATGTCAAAGCACCGATGGGTTCTTCGCATGAAGAACTTCAATCCTCCCGTTTGACATAACCGCCTAACTCCACTAATTAACAAAGTGAATTAATTGACATTTTTTTAAATACTGTCCCAAATGATTTATTTAACCATCTTAAGATGCCTGTCGCTACAAAAAAGGCAATTGTGAAAGGCAGCGAGGAAATATCGCATTTTCCTGATTTTTGAGGATTTTCGGACACATTTCTTGGATCATTCTGTATGTATGAGTGCGACAGATCTCGTTCGTGGACAACGTAGCTTTCGTAGACGACGAAAAGGCATTCGACTCAGTAGAGATACTAACCGTTTTGGAAGGCACTGCATCGCCCGGGAGTACTGGAGACATTGATGATTACCGTTAGAAACATGTGCAAAGATTCCATAATTCTCTTGCTCCTCCACGAGGGAAGCAAAAAAAAAAAAAAGAAGTTGCGATTAAAGGAGCACTGACATCAAATTTCAAAGTCGAGATGTGCCCTTCATTCGATTGCTGGGTATGCATAGGTCTTCTTGGCCAAATTTGAATGGCGTCCGTCGCGTGGAAGTAATTTTATTTCGAGGGCAAACAGCGTACAAAAGCTCAACGAGAGATTGATCACGCTGCGACATCGACACTAGCGCTACGTGTTCGGTGTGACACATTCCGACTATACCATCCTGAGTGACGATACGCTAGTAACAATGACGTCGACGATCTGAGTGTATTCATAGTGGCGCCGACGCCAGGCGACGCTCTCACTCCCAGCCAGTGGCTCTCCTTGCTGTCCCGATCCGGGCCTGCGATACATCGTGTCGCATCGACTGATTTGTCGTGTGATCCTCAGCGCGAGTGCGATCAATCGGAGCGACTACGTTCCAGCATGTTGGGGAACCACTGCGTAGTACGGACCTGCTCGTCGAGGCGCGGAAAAAGCGGAAAGTGCGTAGCGTTTCATGCATTTTCGAGCCGCGAACCTCAACGCAGCCAGACTTCGTACGCGCCGTTGGATCAAGGAATTGGACACCCGTGATCAGCAGCCGCATTTGCTCGCTGCACTTTGCGGCGGGCTACTACAGGGTAAATCCTGTGTTGGCAAAGCACTTGGGTCTGCTTGGCAATACGAGGCCCCTTCTCGAGGCCAGGGCTAGCCCTATACTGCAGCTGAAAGCAGCGATTCACTCGCCAAATGTCCGCGACATGAGGTACATAGTTGGTGTTCTTGTGCTCCGGCAGTACGGCCGGGGCTGATAAATACATTGTATTTAACGCAGACCTGGGCAGGCGAGGATCGCGAGCCTGCCGCTTCTTCCAGATCGTTGTCATCTGTGTGGTGTCGCGCATTGGTGGCGACACAACAATCATCACTTTTCGATGTTGACCGCGACGACGACGATGTTGGCGACAGACACGGCAGCACATGCGCTCCTAGCGGACGAACTCCGAAATGTCAGCTGGACGTGACGTCACCTTTTTTTGCGGCCCCGGGATCAGCTGGGGTGCGGCCTCGACGTGGCCTCGAGGTAGCGCTGCCAGCACTACAAGGTAGCGGACTTTCCACCCGATTTGAATGGCGTTTGATACCGGATATATTAATCAATATTACAGATACTTATTCGTCTCTCCGCTGCATTTTGAGTAACGAATCGCTACTAGGGGGTCGATAGCTACTCGCGGATGCAAAATGATCCACATGCGTAAATTTGATGTCAGTGCTCCTTTAAGAAAGGGGTCAGGTAAGGAGCTATAGTGTTGTTCACGGTATGTTAGAAGAAGTATTTAAACGACTAGAGTGGTAACAAATGGGAATAAAGGTTAACGGAGCTTGCGTTTTGCACATGACATCGTGCTCTTCGGCAGTTATGGCGACGAAGTGCAAAATATTAACCGAAAAAGTATTAATGTGTGGTTGAAGACAAATATGCAGAAGACAAAGGCAATGTTAAGTGGCCCGGCGAGAGAACGAGATTCCACGATTGGCAACCGGTCCCTAGAATCTGTACATGGAGTAATGTATACTTAGGTTGTTTACTAACAAGTGAGCCCGAATAGGAAATTCACCCAAGATTAAGGATGGGCTGGATGGCACACGGGGGAGATTGCCAAATCTTGAACAGAGACTTACCGCTGTCCCTAAAGCGGAAAGCGTAAAACCATAGCATTCTACAAGTACTAAGTTACGGGGCAAAATCTTGGAGGGTAACAAAGAAACTGGACCATGCAGCGTGCGACTGAACAAAAAATGATGAGCGTATAGCATTACGAGATAGGTAGAGTAGAGTGCATTAAAGAACGAACAGGGATAGCTGATATTCCAGCGAAAGAAGTGGACTTGGGCGGGTCGGTAATGCAGGAAAGATAGCCGATGGTCAGTGAAAGCGACGGAATGGTATACGAAAGCATGGGATACGCAGCCGAGCGCGACGGAATGTCAGCTAGGTGGGCTGATGAAATTAAGGAGTCCGCCGGTATAAAATCGTATCAGCACGCGCAAGACAGAGTAGATTGGAAATCAATGGGAGAGACCTTCGTCCTGCAGTGGACGATCATCATCATCATTATTATTATTATTATTATTATTATTATTATTATTATTATTATTATTATTATTATTATTATTATTATTATTATACAAGCTGAAATATGTGTTTTGCTGCATAATAAATCATGCTATTTGTGCAACTAGGCGTTTTTTTGTTTTAGTTTGCGGCGAACGTGGGGGGGGGGGGGAGGCACCGTGAAGCTTTTAGCCCCCCCCCCCCCCTAGCCCGCGCCCTAATGCCGGACTCTGCGCATGTTTAGGCTTACAGTACGTCCGCGGGTCCCGTTTAAGAAGCCACGATATGCCGTCCACGATGAAGAGGCGTAGACGTGAAGAGTATACACGGATGACATAATACACTCATAAACACAAAACACCCAAGATCGAATTTCGGGAATCAAGGCACACACGGGATACATACGTTAGACAACAGGCGCGCGTAAATAATAATGATGGTTGTGGGTTGTGCATGCTTAAATCTACCCACTTCAGCCTACAGTGCACCTTTAATGTTCCTTTTTATTTAACGAATACGTTCAAAAGCATTAATCAGTTTTTGTGGTGCTATAGAACTTTTGCCAGTCTGAAATGATGTACAATTATTTGCGTCTACCTATTTTTCCAATTGTCGTCTAATCGAAGCGTTTCTTGGGCAACCTGTAGCAGTATATGGTGAAAGTTTTCATTGCCGTTCGCTCAGCTGTATGTCGGAGATGACGTCGGTTTCATATACGAGGTTTAAGAAACGTTTTCTCTCCACCGCTCCAATGCGCAGTCGAGAAACTAGTGCCTGAGTGGTACTACTTGAAAGGTGTAAATTTACAGAGGTACATACTGCGAGTTGTCAAACACGTTGGTTTTGACATAAGCATAAATGCATACTCGAGAACGTATAACACACAGTCATGGCCAAGGTCTGACCACTGCTTCTAAATTTAATGCCATGATTACGCGAGCTAATAGAAGTTGTTCGCCTTGAACGAGTACATTTGGCCGCAGTTAGTGTCTGATTAGCAGCACGGCGTTACAAGGGAATGTAAAGTGGTGGAGGTGGTGGTGGTGGTGATTATATGATAGCTGTTTCTCGCACAAGGGCCAAGTGTTGCCAAAGAGCGCCATGTCTATGGGAAAGGACGACAGCGCACATCACAGATTTTTATCTTTTATAGTTGTACCAAAATAACGTTATCAGCCGTCACGAGCCAAGAGAATTAAAAATGCATTGAAATCACCAACAGAGCAACGCAATGCACGCTCGGAGGTGAAGTGCTGAATGTGGTGAAGCATCGGTGAAGCATTTATGAATTTCATTGTAAATTCCATGGAGACGCTTGTAGAATTTGAAATCAAAGAAAAAGGGGTTTAGAAATTTATGGCGGAATTACACTTTTATTAGTTTATTGACATTTGACGCACTGCTTTCGAGGATAGACCAGGGGGATGAAACTTCGCGGTTTTTCTGTCCCGTGACTCCAGCGATCCTAATGTTTGGGGGCTGTACTATACCTTCGAGCATATATGAACGTTCTTGTTCCATTTTATATTTATTACCAGTTTACTTATTAACTCCGGTGTTTTTAATACGCAAGTGAACCTAAAGGTTGCAGTTCGGGATTGCGAATATACGAGCGCCACCCGGAGTGGAAAACGGGAACTGCACCGTCTTATCTCTCACGGTGAAAAAGGGGCGTTTCTTGTCACGCGCCCGTGTATGCTGCGGCTTACGGTGTCCCAAAGGCCGCTTTTACCACTGTAAAGTTTGTTTCAGCGAAAGTGGCAAAACCCTTGCAAGCTTCAGCGAAACAGACGCATGAATGTATTCGCGCCGTTATCACAAATCGTGCTGTGCTGAGCGGTGTCAAAATTCTTCACGCCGTACTGGCATAAAATTCTTTCGGATCCGCGGCGGACGAAAGGTACGATCTGCATGCTGCTCGTTTAGTTTTTCTACGCTTGCACGGCATATCAGGATGCGGTTCCAGCAGTAGCTGTGTAATTTAATTGAGCATACACGTGCATGATTTATTTATTACATTCTGATTGTCTGCTTTTTTTTTTGTGTTACGTTTCCAGGTGGTCGAAATTTCCGGAGCCCTCCACTACGGCATCTCTCATAATCATATCGTGGTTTTGGGACGTTAAAATTATTGTGTTACGTTTTTACTGTATGAATGGTACGCTTAGGCAATAAAATATTCAAAAAAGCTATGCTCTTTATTTTTGTCTGATTTATTTGTACACGTAAACAAAAACACAGTCTGACGTAGAATAAGTGGTGCAAAAATAGGTGGATGGGCAAACCTTCATCAATCAGAACGCAACGATTGTCGTTTTGATCATGTGGCGGGTTGCGCAACAGGAAGAAGGTCGCGCGCTCGCCATCTGAATACCTTCCACTCGCTCAATTTGGCTTGCTGGTGCACCCCAATTGAATTTGGCGCTAAATCGCTCCCCCCGGCACTCGGATCCTCAGTCCTCATCAAGATGGCGTCCCCCAGTGCGTGTCTGCAATGCGCCGCCATGTTTTAGCACCGCCCCCAAACACAAGGTGTTCGTCTGGCGCTGCGAGCGAATATCGCGTTCCATGGATGGTATAGGAAGTTTCACTCCCCTGGATAGACCGTTTGACACCACGAAGGGAGTTCGACAGGTGCACTAGCTGCAGAGTTCATACGACTAGTGCTACTAAATCAACACATGTCTGCGAATGACACCCCCGGTGAAGCGTGCTCTCTTCAAACCACACCAAATGTATTATTTCTTGCGTGCGTCCCTATCAATGCACTTCGTTCCACAAGGTTACCTGTCAATATCTGCCTTCTAATTATATCACGCAAACGCACAGGCGACAAGCTACGAGTGTCGGGAAGGGCCGACCAAGATAGATTTCAAATATCCTTTTATCGCTGAACGATGCACAACAGCCAAATTAACACTGATACAGCGTGACTAAGTTCTGAGCGAGTTCGCACATGGTTAAAACTATGAAAACCAGCGAACTAAGCACATGCACACAAAATAAAAGAAACAGGAAATGCGCAGGACGATGCTGAAATGCACGGGATCAGCATCGTCTGGTACACCCTCCCCCCATCCCTTTTTTTTTAGGCGTCATAGTTCGCTAGCTTTTATTTTAGGTTAGCGTCGATGGTATGAGTGCCGTTCTCTACTATCGGGAGACTTTGCGGGGCATGAAAGTTGGATTGCCTTGATTAGTACTCAGATCCGCTCCACATTTGGCAACTTTCTGCGGGCCGCGCGCGCAGTGGTCAAAGAAGTGCTCTGCTCGCCCAACCGCTTTACACGGCTTTCCCTCCTCCCTCTTCCTGTTTCTACATCGCACCCTCGCCGCTGCGCAGTGACCAGTGGAAACAAAAAACGGGAGGCGTAAGCCGCGACGAGAAACAATAAATTGCCTATCCGTTGCCGCGAGACAAGCAGGGCAGGCCGCAGCGGAGAGTGACCTTCCACGAGCCCTTTTGTCTCGGGCCATCAAAGCATCCTCAGCAGCAGCAGACCCGGGCGTCCAGTGCAAAAAGCGAGCGCGGGAAAGGCAGACGCGCACGCCTGGAGGCCTCGCACCGTGGTGCTCGGTGGCCAGCGTATGTACGAGAATCGCCGTCGTGGTGTCGCGCTTCTGGCTGGGATTTCCTTTTGTGATGCAAGCGCGCTCAACCGAGCGTTGCAGTCGCCTCCTCGCCAGGGTCGAGTCGAGCCTTTTGTTCTAGGAGCACGCTCGCTGCGGCCACGGCCAGCAGGCCTCTCTTTTGAACGGCGCGCGGGCTGCGACACCGGCGCAGCGCCTGGGCGGGCCATGGCCAATTATAACTGCGAACTTGCCGCCGCAGAGTCGCGACCGTATACATCGTTGGCGGCGAGCACGGCCGCATGTGAAATCAGGTGCACGCACGCTCGCGCTATAGTGGTGGCGCTGCCGCTCGCCAGCAAGCCGCAGCTTTGCTGCCTTTCACGCGGCGGTGGAGTTTTTGTTTTGCTATTCCGTAAGGTTCTTCGTTGCGGTTGCTGGTCTCCAAAAAAAGGTTCGCTGCCGTTTCCTTCGGCACGTTCTCGAAGGTTACTCGCGCTCGGCTGGAGTCTTTTGTTCTGTCGCGGATCTTGCGACGTGTGCCTACAAAGCTCTCGCGCAGGACGAGGGGTGGCGGTGGAGATGTTATCGCGTCGCGAGAATCGCCTACGTATGACGGCACGCTGACGCGCATTGTCCAGCATCGTATTGGTGGCCAGCTGTTACCATCGTCGTCTTTACTTCTTGTTTTGCCCCTTCTGCCAAGGTGCGACCAAAAGCAATATCATCCCAAGGCTCTGCGCAAGTCGAGATTGAGCCGCCGTTTCTACTTAGCTCCCCGGACAACAAATTTTACATGCAAGTGGTACGTGCGTACTTGCAGAATTGCGGGCTTTCGTGGGTATGTCAGCCGCGATATCCTCTGTCCGACTACTTCGGTGACCCTTATTGTAGCCCACGCCTATTGCCGTAACGCATAGATACGACGACAACTGCACTGTAAAAACAACACAAGGACAAACTTTACCAACGTTTTGAGCAAATAAAAAATACCGTACAAAAAAGACGTAATTGTTCTAGTCAATGGTTTTACAGGATATATAGTATCATCATCATCAGCCTGACTACGCCCACTGCAGGGCAAAGGCATCTCCCATGTTCCGCCAATCAACCCGATCCTATGCTTGCTGCTGATAGATACGATAATGAGGATTAAGTTGAGTAAACGAAAAGTTTGGTGAGCCCCACGGGTAGTTAACTGAAACCTAATTAAAACGGATACTTACACCCTGAGAGAGAGAGAAAGAGAAGGAATATAAGAAAGGTAGGGAGGTTAACTAGACTATACGTTCAGTTTGCTACCCTACACATGGGTAGGAGAATACGGGAGAGAGAGAAGGAGAGACACGTTTCACATCACACACACAGTGCCGAGTTTCACAGGCGGTCGCTCAATGAAGTTGCTTTCAAGTACTGCAGGAGGGCTCGTGTGGCTATCTGGGCTGATGTGCTGTGCGACCAGGATCCCAAGATCTTTCCTTCATTAAAGGGCAATCATCGAGACCACTCAAGGCACACTGGAGAGTCTGGCGATCTTCATCAAATTGGGGACAGTGGCACAAGAGATGTTCAATACTCTCTACACAGTTGCAGCTTTCGCACATGGACGAATCTGGCATGCCAATGCGATGAAAGCGCAAAGAAGTGCATATAGGTGTGCCGTAAGTGAACACAGGAAAATGACGTTAGGTGGGAACGTAGTACTCAAGGACTGGGCTAGAAAGGAGTATGCTTAACACGTGTAACACTTAAGTGGAATTAATTAAAAGGTCTCATTTGACCGTAGAATGCATATAGCTTCGCTGCAAGCACAGCTGGAAAGACGGAGTTTGAGGTGTATTTACATGCGCAACAGTAGACTACAGTTGCGTACTGTACCCTTCGTCCCACCCGCCACGGTGGTCTAGTGGCTATGGTGCTCGAGTGCTGACCGCCGGTCGTGGGATCGAATCCCGGCCGCATTTTCGATGGAGGCGAAAATGCTCAAGGCCCGTGTGCTTAGATTTAGGTGCATGTTCAGAACACCAGGTGGTAGAAATTTCCGGAGCCTTCCACTAAGGCGTCTCATAATCATATCGTGGTTTTGGTACGTTAAACCCTAACAATTATTATTATTATTATGTACCCTTTGTCCCAGTTGAGGGTAAGGGAAAGTATGACGTCTGCGCCCGCACGTATCGTGCCTGGCGCGGCGATCTCGTGACTCCGGCTGCCCCTGCGACCGCGCCGCTACATTTACGTCACGCGCGCGTCAGGCGCGTAGCGTGCGCTTCTCGCTGTGCTTTTATCATGGCGCTTGCATCGCGCCCTCCTCTCACTTGCGCCATCGCGTTCGTATACGTCAACAGTCGCCTGGCCGGATCTCGTAGAAGTAAGACGTGAGCGTGCTTGCGCTCGCTCCGTTCCCGTACAATGGAGGTGGACGATGGTAAACAACCAGGTCCTAGCGGACTGTGTGCGTTCATACAGTCAATAAGTTTGCATAAAGGATCCTGAAAGTTTACCGTAAACTGTACCTTCCATAGAGAGTTGCCATCATAGGAAGACAACACAGCCAGCGCCATTACGTTCCTTGAGCGCAGCTAAGGACACCTCCAATTTTTCATTGAAAGCTGGTGCCTATTTTTCAGTTACATGGCGCGACAAATTTATTTCCCTAACTTGTATAAAGGGGATTGAAGTCCATGAGCAAGGAACAGCACTACTGCAAAAAAAAAACAAAAAAAAAACAAGCAAGCAAATATAAAAATTAACGATTTATTCATTGTTTCGAAAATGGTGCTTTGTAAAGAGATCCTAAATATGCTTATTAACGAGTCACGTCAGCCATGATTGATCATGGCTGACATGGAAAGAGAATACCGAGAAATGTATTATTTTTCTTTTTCTTCGCCGGCGAAAACTATGTTGCTGCTAGGTGGTACACAAACAAAAAATTACGGGGGATGGTAAGGGCTTTCTAAGAATGGGAAGGCGAAAGCCTATACTTGGACATTCTCTTGGCCTGCTGTTATTAAATTTTCTGTTGGACTTTCTGCTGTTACGGCAGCGGCTTCCCTCTCCACCAATTCAGCATTCCCAGTACGCCTGCGCGTACTGCGTAAAACGCGTACTGTTAGCTGCAGCATTAATATTATAGGATTAATGGCGCTGAAACATTCAGGGTCATAAGCACGATGCCGAATCTCTCGGACTGTATATGGCATGATGCAAATGAATACTATGGTACAGTGTGTGGTACTTTTCCTACGCAATGTCAACGTGCGCTCACCGACTGCATATGCAAGCGAGCCATAACCACTGTTGTTAGGTAGTGATCCTTTCCTATTTCTGCCTGCGATCGGTATTTCGGATTTAGTGTCCTTAAAATTTGCTGGAGATGACTCTGGCGCTACAGGGTGTCTATGGGTGCCGTACCCTTGTATGCCATACCCTTGTGCCAGCGCAATAATGGTGGACAAAAGCTTCGTCTGCAGTGCTTTATACGGTTTTGCGACTTTCTAAATTTATGCTTTTCAACCAGATGAGTGATTATAAATACAATTCGCAATGATTATGCATGTGCGTCGAGATTTTGCCGTATGTGACTTCGGATGAGTGTAAATTGAGAAAATTTAAGCGCAAGAAATGAGGCCTAAATGATATCTAATATTCCAAATATGGAAATGAGGCAGATCGTCGAACAGACCGGACTGACCATTGTTCCCAGCGCGCCAGTGTTCTCCTCATAATTTTTGCAGGAAAGCACGCATGCGGAAATTTCTATCTTGGGACGCTGAGTGAGTCCGTTTCTCCCATGTATCGTATCGATTATTGAGGCAGTCAACGTGAGAGTGCAGCATCTGAAATCAGTCGCTCGTATGCATATTGCCATATTATCGTGGTGTAAATGTGCGCCACAAAACAACGCGGTTCACGCAGAGCGCAATGCGACGACCATGATGGTGAGCAAGCCAAGGAGCCCCCCACAGCGCGAGCTCGCCTCTTCACCGTCGCTGGAGCCGGCGGACCTGAAGCAGGGCCTGTGCCAGCGGCGCGCCCTGGACCAAGGCGTCGACGCACTACTAGCCTGCGCAGCCTGCCAGGGACCCATCCGGGAACGATTCTACTTACAGGCGCGTGATCCTATACCGTGTGCACGTCGCAGCACCCACAACTTCTCTTCCTGCGTGTTTCATGTGCGTTTCGCATTCGAAGTCGCCGTGGTGCATAAGAGGTGTCAATCACGTGCACGCGCCTCTTGCAGGAGGTGGAGCCTATGCGTTGACGATAAATGGTGACAAAGCACTAAGACAGCGCACTTTAAACACAAATAGAATGACCCGCTATGGTAGCTTAGTGGCTATGGTGTTGCGCGACTCATTTCGAGGACTTGCGTTCGATTTCCGACGTAGATATAGCTGCGTTTCGTTAGAAACGAAAACGCTTATGTACTTAGACATTGGTGCACGATGAAGAATCCCATGTGGTAAAATTCAATCCAGAGACTCACACTATATATATGTACGGAGTGCCTCATAGTCATGGCGTGGTCCTGGTACGTAAAACCCTTCAGCTTTATTTTTTGTCACTCAAACAATGAGAAAAATGCTTGCGACTACTTTTCGTGTGGATAAATGCTTGCCTCAAGCTAACTCAAAAGTTACCGATAGTTCTTTCTTATATGGCCGACAACGGGGCACTTTCCCTTTGAGTAGGTAAAAGCTAAGTGAGCGCACACCCCATTTGATAGTTCAAGACAGTCTTGTGATATGAAATTAAGAATGGGACCAATGTTTGCTTCTGCCCGAATACGTTGCATGCAATATATTTCATGGGGTATATGTATACGCGAAGTTCTGCGTCAAAGGACGGATTTTAACAGCGGAGCTGTTTAAGCCGAGCGTTAGTCCGTCCGTCGTGAACAAAAAGCCTCGAGGAGCGATGACGTCACCTCGCGTTGCCTAGCAACGCCTGGCGCACCTGTGCATAGCTTCGCGCTCGCTTCGCTATCTCGCTGTCTAGCCCTTGCGTTGCAAGCCCGGCTGCTTGGCTCAAGAAATCTGGGCGTAGCTTGCAGTAGTGGCGCAAGGCTAGGGACACAGCGGGGCCGATCGGCACATAGCTGATCCTGGCCCGAAGCTGAGCGCTACTGGCTGCCACCCGGAAACGCTTCACTCGTCCCTGAAGCAGGGGCACATGTCGAGACTGAAGGCTGGGTTAGAGTGATAGAGTGGGACTTGGCGAGCTCGGGCATCGCCTCGCAACACTTGGCAACACTTAGCAAAAGCCTAGCAATGCCTAGCAAAACTCTGTGAAACTTAGCAATACCTTGCAAAACTTCGCAAAAACTTAGCAATGCCTAGCAACACTTAGCATAACATCGCAATACTTAGGAAAATTTACCATAACCTCGCAAAACTTGGCAAAACTTTAGCAAAAACTCGAAAGGCCAGGAACAGCTAGGTGCCGATCAGCTCCGCGGTGTCTTTAGCCTTGCGCCACTAGTGCAAGCTATGCTCAGCTTTTGATGAGTCATGAGTAAAGAATTCACGCACGACATTCGTACAGACGCGGAGGAGCACAGTACATTGTCAAAAAGCAAACAAACAAACAAACAAACAAACAAAAAACTGCTAAAAAAAATGAGAAAGCTTTCAAAAGTGTTCTTGCCTGCGTCTAGTCGCTTCCTCGTGGGCATCATGGTAGCCGAAAACGTTACACCAATATTGATATGTAGTTTTTGTGAAGAAAAAAAGTGGTTGTCATTACCGATTCATTGTCAAGAAAAATTTCAACAGCGCGGAAAATCACGAAGGGGACAAAAAGGAGGCGACATGGACTAGCGCTGACTTCCAACTGACATTTAATTCGGAAAAGACACGTATACGAGTCCTTTGTCCGTTCGTGTTTTTCCACGCTGTCGAAATTTTTCTTGACGATGAATTGCCAACTCGGACGAACGCTCCCGTTAATCGGTAGTACTGATTCAAATTATTTTGCGATGACGCGTTAGGCTCGGCGACTCTCAGCATTAAACATTTAAATTTTGAACTTCTCGACACCATTAACATCGCTTTTTGAGGCTAAACGCTTCACTGCGCTTAAGAACATGCCGTGATTCTAAAAAGAAAAGCGTATACCGCTAATAAGTTCTGACGCCGTATGCGGGAAGCGAATCGAACGGATGTTTGTTGGAGCAATAATAATCCTTAAAGGGGTGGTGCCATCAAATTTTGAGGCTATAACAAGCCTGTTGTGGGTTTCCTCTGTATGCAAGGACACTCCACACGAAGGGTCGGACACAGCAAACGTTTAGAATATATTTTAATTCACTTCCAAAGTGTACCTAAATGCCCATTCTCCCGATCAAAACCCATCGCCAGCGCGCCAACACTGACGTAGATCTGTAGGATGGACAACGAAAGTTGTAGTGACGTCACACCAGATCTGCTGTAATGACGTGAGTGACCTGCGGACCTCCGCCACCTCCGCAACGTACGTACCGGCTGTAGTGAACTAGGATATATTCTAGTTCACTATAGTATCCGCAAAGCATCGGTTGCTACATCACTCGCCGAGTTTCGATCATTTTCTGGCTAAGTGCGTCACAGCCTTGTGTGGTCACGTGACCACGCCTCCTACACTTCTACGTCACTGCCCAACCTCGGCGCCCAGAAACCGAAACCGAAAGTTGTCCACATCAAAAGGCGATATTAAATTATTTAGCGAGAATACACGAATCTTGGTGCGTGCATCGTTCTTCCTGGAGCTATAGCAAACGCTTACAGCAAAGAACGCGCAAGCCACAAACATGGTGGCACCACCCCTTTAAATGTGCACTATATGATAATGACAACGAATACATGGTAATACACAGGCGCGCCGTCATATTTCTGACGAAGTTAGTTTGATTTAACTAATAATCGTTGAGAACAATGAGTTTTGACGCGAGATTGTGCGTTGCTGCTCCTTTGTAATAGAGAGAGAGACATGAACTAAGCACTTGTAAAAGTGATGAGCCGCATGAATGCTATCTATCTATCTATCTATCTATCTATCTATCTATCTATCTATCTATCTATCTATCTATCTATCTATCTATCTATCTATCTATCTATCTATCTATCTGCTTGGTACTCTCGGTCGTCCACTTTCAGGGATAAAATCACTTTCAACACGTGACTAGCACCGGCCACGTCGGCATCTATATGCGGCTGACAGTGTTCCGGCACTGCGCTATGAACGATGTCGTCCGTAGGCGCCGACAAATGTGTTCTTGTGTTTGCATCTCCAAAACAGTATTTGCACAGTTCTCTAAATGACATTTAATAGATTCTATTTGCGCCAGAAGCATGCTCGTCGAGTATGGAGACTCGGTATCGTAAACGATCAATGTAGAGGGATCTTCTATACGTGCACACCTACTCAAGCAGAAACATATACTAAAGTCATCTTCCACCGAAAAAGACGGTTAGACCAGTCAATTGTTAGTAGTCGTTGAAACTATGGGATGCGCCAAAATACACATAGTCAATTAAATCCGATGTTTTTAGGGGCGAAGCTCCTTATACCATCACCTGGTCGGTCGTCGCTCTGTCCGGCGTTCCCCCGCTGTCGCGTCTCCAGTATCATTCAATAGATGGCGCTGCCCCATAGAGATGTGTGCAATATGGCGGTTGGGTGAATGCACGCTAGATGGCGTTTTTAGATGTGAAGCATCTTATAGTGGAGTTCAATCCGGTGGTGGTGTGCGGCGTGACCACCCTTACTGCGCATGCGCAAGCCCACTCCTCACACCTCCTCTCCCTCTACGCTCCCCTCTCCCATTCCCTCTCCCATTTTCATCTCCCCTTTCTCCTCTCCCCTCCCCTTCTCGACTTCCCCTCTCCCTTTTGCCTCTCTCCCCTCCCCTTTCCACTCCCCCTCTGAATCGCGGGCTCTACATTCCGAAACGCTGCTTCGCATCGCCTCATGGTCCCCTTTAGAGGGAGATGGTGTGATATTTTTTTTAATACAAGGACTCCTCTCTGACGAGGTATTATCTGTGTTTTCTCACGATGTATATTTGTGCAAACATCGTATGCTTTGCGTAACTTGGTACATGACCCTCCACTTCCTCCCTATATAACATTGCCCTTCGGGCCAGTAATGTGATATAAATAAATAAATAAATAAATAAATAAATAAATAAATAAATAAATAAATAAATAAATAAATAAATGGGATGGGGTCGCCTCGACCCTCAACCTTCGACTTGCGATATGCAACCCCGCCGATATGAATGTGGCCTACATTCACTACGCAATACCCTACGGCTGCCTCGCGAATACTGCGTACAATGGGGCTTCATATGGTCTTCGGCGATAAGAGAGCGCTCAGCCCTTCCGGTAATTTTTATACACAACAACCCATACATCCTAAACATAGATGCGTCTTTTGAAAGCCTAGGCGTTGTGTGTATTTCCGTATAATCTATTCGTAACAGTTGGCTTCCTTACAACGACGTGTCCTACGCGGTGAAGCTCGCTTCTGTGATCTCTTTCTCTTTACGAGTAATAGCCAGCAGGTAGCAGGCGTTTTAGCGCATGCGAAAACCGAAATGTTATCACGATAACGGTAAGCAATCCCATAAATAAATAAACCAGACGCAAACGAATAATTAAAAGCGTATTAAAGGCAATCGAACCCCGCAGGCCTTATCGGCGGACAGCCAAGTGCCCCTTCAGGACATACTTGGAACGACATAAAATCTTAGCGATGTGGTAGTGATTTACGATGTGAAAAGGCTTGCATCGGCATGCAGGTAAAGAAAGAGTGGTTTAATGGCAAAAGAAGGCGCGACAGGTGAGCAAGGCAGCCCATTAGCTTTGCTGGATGCCTGTAAAGGAGTACAAAATAAGTGATTAGGAGCATAAAGCAATATAATATAGGATAAAGTTTGACGTAGCTACGCTCGCTTTATTGTATGGCATATAGGTCCTTCAGATGATATTTGAGCACAAGTGGAACTTCATAGAATTTATTGAAGGATTGTCGAGGTTATAAGCGAGCTCCTAAATTTGGTTTTATTCAATAAGAATAAAAATTGTATCACGTGGTCGGATCAAGGAGGTCGGAAGTTATCTATGCGTACCTAAGCCCCAATTTCTTTGTTACAAAAGAGAATTCCCATGCGCGGATCAATACTTGTCAAGAGTGTGCGTGCGCGTCGGTGGATGATGGGTTGGCACTACCTTTCCAATAACATGCGCATACATTTTTATTTCTTTGTTTTCCACCTCTGCGCCAACCTTATTTAATCGGTGTTTGTGTCGTATCTTGAATTACTCTAGTGTCCACTTGTGTAGCCCTGAATTTCATGCCGCGACAAGAGTTGCAATCGGCCCCGAAAGGAGGAAGAAAGTAGGGGTGCATCAAATCCAACGGATAGCGCCTGCGAAGGCTACGCCAGTACACAAACTCACAATCCGAACCGATGTATCCTCGTACGTTAGTGTCTCAACTTTGCCAAAACACAGATGTGGATTGTCTCTTGCATATAAGGAGTTACTACATTGTATATTGTAAAGTGACGACCATCATCTTATGCGTGACAATGTACGTTTTTATCAGGAACTGGCAAAAAAAAAAATACATGGCTGGTCATTTCCTGGTGTGCTTAAATGACAACTGATGACAAATTAAGAGGGAGAAGATGCTTTGTGAAGATAACATGGAAAACCGGAAAATGCGGTTGTGGAGTCTAGCTCATCAAGAAACATACTACACAAGAGTTACAACGTACAAACGTACGATGCAAGTGCCAAAAACACGATATGATCATGAAGCACGCCGTAGTGGGGGACTCCAGATTAATTTCGACCACTTAAGGTAAATCTAAGCACACGGGTGTTCTTTGCATTTCTCCACCATTTAAATGCGGCCGACATGGCCGCGAATCAAACCCGCGCCCTCGAGCTCAACAACGCGGCACCTTACATGCTAAGCAACCACGGCGGGTTGCCTGTCTGTTTTGAACATATACGCGCTGAAACTGTCGTCGAACGAGCTCAGACAAAAAAATTACACCACCTCCCGCTAAAGGGGACCATGAGGCGATGCAAAGCAGCGTTTCGGCATGTCGAGCCCTCGTTTCATCCGTAGCAGTTTCCCGCCGACGTTGCCGTTTGCGCTGGGCTTCCCTAGCCCGGAGCTCGGGGTCCGCTTGCCGATGTTTACGTTGCGCTTCGGCGCATCGAGCCTTCCGCTGCTCCGCGATCTCAGCAGGCGTTCTGCAACTGGCGCCGACGTTCAAGTTGGAACTCATGACACCGGCGCAGTGACTGAGCGTGTGTACGACCTAACGCGAGCCTTTTATCTAAACGAGGAGGATGAGAGGAGAGGGGGAGTGGAGAGGAGGTGCGCGGAGAGGGTTTGCGCATGCGCAGTATGGGTGGTCACGCCGTACACCACCACCACCACTGGATTGAACACCCTCATAAGATGCTTCGTATCTAATAAGAACAAATTAAATGCTTGCAATTTGCTTGTAAAGGGGCTATACGCAGAAAATTTATCGATGTATGAGCACTTCAAGCAAGAAGCAAAAGGGCAGTAAAAGCTGAAGATGAACTAGATGAACTCCAAATATTAGGTGGGAAATGTTCCTTGATAAGCGTAATGCTTACAGCCACAAATGACCTTCAATAACTGTACGGTTACAGTACGATGTTTGTTTCCTCGGTTTCCGGCAGGCGTTGGACCAGCCTTGGCACACGGGGTGCCTGCGTTGCTGCCTTTGCGGCACAGGACTCGACTCGCAGGCATCTTGTTTTGCGCGAGAAGGACGTATCTACTGCAGGGACGACTACCTCAGGTAACGTTTCTCACCATTCTGACAAAGATACTGATCACTGAGTGCAACGACGCCGATAAAATTTTGACAGCACCACCCTCATGTTAGGTACGTGCATAATCAGAGGCGTCAGTTAAGATGGAAGAGCCACTGGCCTGTCAGAGCGCCTCTGAGCGGAACGCTCTCGTGTGTCTGTGGTTGTGATAGTTCTTTTTTCCCTTATTATTTATTTTCTCTCTCTTGCTTTCAACTCCCTTTTCTCCAGCCCCAGTGCTGGGTAGCATACCGGATACGAACTTCTGGTTATCCTCCCTGCCTTCCTCTGCTCTTTCTCTCTCTCTCTCTCCTAAGATGGAAGAGGAATTCCTCAATCAATATGCCAAGCCTCAACTATATTATGAGTTTCCTCACTGTCAAAATGAAGGTAACTGGCCACAGGCACCAGGGGAGTAGCCAGAATTTTTTTTTTTTGGGGGGGGGGGGGTTGTTCAACCATACTTAATGTATGTTCATGCGTGCGTTTGTGTGTGTGCGTGTGTATATACGCAAGAAAAATTGAAAATTTTCCGTGAGGGGTGTTTGACCCCCCCCCCCCCCCCCCCCTTGGCTACGCCCCTGACAGGCACACGTAGGACACAAACCCACGCTCTCACCCTTGAACGCTACCGTGACGCCATTCTCCGAATACTTTCTTGGGTACTTATTTGTGCGGACACGTATCATGAAAGTATTAGAGAGTGCCGCCACTGCGTCCATACTGCTGGATATATGGAACACCTTGCGTACCGCAGGCTTCACGTATAGTGCAGGGGTGGTCAAAAGTTCCGAGGCGACTACCCATGTACTCCTATGACACCGCGGCCTAGGAACTTTTGAAAACCCCTGTACATGGAATTTGGATGAAGGTGAGTGGCCGATAAATATTTCAGAACGTGAACCACGCGATTGGCGTCGTTTATGCAATTATGCGTTTATCTGATAGACCTGCATAGGTCACACTCGAAGAAGTATTAATGACCGTGCAAGGGAACACGAATAGCCTTTAAATAATAACGGTCATCTGCATTCGCCTGCTCATTGTGAAACTCGCAAATGCGAATCGCGGCTTCGCAACGTCAATATTTGAACCAGAAGTGATGACACGTTGGGACGGGAACTGCTGGAAGCTTATCACACCAAGAAAGGCACGGAGTGTGTAAGCGACACATCAGATCATCTCTCTGATAGTGAGTTTCAGTTTTTGGAAGGAACACAGTGCGATAAAAGACGGGGACAAGGAAGGGCGACGTACACGCAGCGCTGACTTGCAACCCTTTTTTCATAGGACGGGAAGGATCAACTTATATACATATGCCACTGACATGCGCCACAACCAGCAAAAAATTGAACAATCATTTTTACCTAATGTTGCACATATAGTACAAGCAACACTGCGTACAGTAGTGAATAATTCAAGGCCTGTTTAGATATAATATTTCACAAGATGAAAGTGCTATTAAGGAGTACAGTCAAACCCGACTATATCGAACTCGGGTAAATCGCAATGATCCTTTATGTCGAACTGTTTTCGAACACGACAGTGTTTCGACGTCAGTGCACAGGAAAACGTACGGCTGCATCGAACAAAAATAGCCGGAGCACTTGATATATCGAACATCAGGCAGTGCGAAACACCCGAAGGAGTTGGCTTTTCCTCAAGGAAGGGGACTTTCCCGCATGCACCTGGGGGAGAAAGAGCGGTGTGATTTGTAGGGTGCCGCGCACAGCGATAGGGAAACTATAGCTTGCCATCGCGTTTTCTCCCATGATTCCCTGCGGCGCAGCGAAGGGTTGTCGCTGCGCCGCCGACACGTCGCGCGGTGTCGCCTTTTGCTTCTCTGCTCGTTTTGTTAACGGGATGGACATTTTGGTAATGCGATGCAAAGCTGGCGATAATCAATAGGGTCGAACGTTGGGAAAAGAAGTGTGACGTCGCCGCTGCGTAGAGTATCCCAAGAAGAACGGTGAGTACTATATCGATAAACAAGAGCAACATTAGGTCCGAGGCACACCAGAGACCTCCGGCGCCCGACGAGTACGCACAGCTGTGTAAGACCATGTTGTGGTGCTGTTTACATCGATAGCGTATTTTCTCCGATATAACCCACCCCTGCATGTAACCCGCACCCACAACTGCGAACCGCGGAAAAATAAAACCTTAAAAAAAGCCCCGCGTATTGCCGCGAATCCGCCTTCCCTCGTTATCGTTAAGCACTGCCGTGAAGCCAACTTTCGCACCCAAATTCGCATCGAAAATAAGGCAGATTCTTCAAAAGCTTTATATCGAATTATACGATATATCGAAATAATTACCGTTTCTTCAGGAGTTCGATATCAGCGGGTTAGACTGTACTCATACAGGTGCTATCGAACTTCCTTGTGAAGTCTGCCTCAATGATTTCACGTGTCAACTGTGAATTACGCTTAGCCAACACCTCGCTTTTGTCAAAGGGCACGCAACCGGCAATGGGTGCCCAGGTGGCCTTGAACCGTGTTGCACATAATATTACGGGGCTCTCTTAGACGGCCATTTAATCACCTGTCAGTCTGTCTATACGTATTTCTTCCCACAGGAGAGAGGAATCACGTATACCACGCCAGTGGTATACAGGGCGCGAACTGCTTTTTGGTTTTCACAGAACAGCAATTACGGCTGGCATTTGAAGCAAGCTTGGAAGGCTTCGACAACTTTTCCAGAGCGGAAATAATTACCGCAGTACCAGCACGCTGTCCTTACCTCTCGAGTTTGTGGTACAGATCATGTACGGTATTCACGGATTGAAACGCGACACCAAAATTTTTAGCGCCACGACTAGTATGAGCGAATTCCCGAGATAACCACGTCATGTCGCGACTAATCTGGTCTCTAATGACAATGTTGTCTCTGATCTGCGCGTTTGACTCGAAATAATGCCGATATGACCCGAACTGAAGACAGTGGAAACGAAAGTATGTGCGTTACTTAACCCTAAATTGTCGCGTTTCAATCCGTGAATACTGTATGTACGGAAGTATTGCAAGTTCTTTTTTCTTTTCCACCGGCGCACGTGGTACACGGTCATTTTCACCACGCTCGATTTGCTTTAAAAGCTTTTCCGCAACAGCTCGTCGCCCTTCCTTGTTCCCGTCTTCTGTTGCGCTGTCTTCCTTCCAATGTTTCACCAACCGGCCTAAGCCTCTACATTCAGTTTTTGACACGAAGTTATTCAATGACGCCACACACATGCGTGTTGGTTGTTTACTTGCACGTGGTGCTTTTTTTTTTAAAACATAATTGAGTTCCAGTCAGCGCTCGGTCTGTGCGCTGTATTCTCCCCGCTCTTAGCTGCTTCATTTTCTTTTTCGCGCTAAAAATGCTTTTCATGATCACGCGTGATCCAGTCTTTGTTTACCTTGCATAAAGAACAAGTTTCATGCTTAAATAACCAGTTGTTTCTCGCGTAGATCAGATCCGCACGTGCGCCAGAGTGACGGGTAGGGCTGGCATTTCTGAGCATGCGCAGATGTGCCTACTTTCTTTTCCAAGTGTGAGTTGTAGACTAATTTTTGGATAATAATAATATCTGGGGTTTAACGTCCCAAAACCACGACATGATTATGAGAGACGCCGTATAGTGGAGGGCTCGGGAAATTTCGACCACCTGGGGTTCTTTAACGTGCACTTATAAATCTAGGTACACGGGCCTGAAACATTTTCGCCTCCATCGAAAATGCAGCCGCCGCGGCCGGGATTCGATCCCGCGACCTTCGGGTCAGCAGTCGAGCGCCATAACCACTATAGACCACCGTGGCGGGGCTATTTTTCGGATGGTTGTCGGTGCCGGCATACTGGGCTGTGTGCCGTTTTCTGTCTTTAACAACTAAAGCAAGAGCAGTGCAACGCTAGACGCATACGCATGAAAACGGTTCGGTTGGTGCGCTCGATGTTTCATGACCTTGTTAATTTAACGTTACGACATAAAAAAATAAAGAAACATTAGTTTAACAGCCTAAGGTGGCGGCCATGTGTCAAAAGTAAAAATCGTCTATACAGTTGATAGTCGTAGTTCTTTTTCTTTCTTTTTTTTTTTCTCAATTGTATCCGCGTTTGGACGCCTTCCTTTCTTCCACGGTGCTTTAGAGCATGATTACCCTATGCTACCGTTTCTGTTACTGTTCCAAACCATGCAGTAGCTAAGCGGACTTATCTCCTAAACAAAATCGTTTTCTTTATAAAAGACTTTGCTGACAGCGCGGTGTGTTCATGATAGCAGCAGCAACCATCGAGTGAAACAGAAGCTGCCTGCCCAGTTGAGTTGGCGCGTTCCTAATCGCAGGGCATTTGTGCGGTGCTGCGCGTGTGGCGCGGCGCTATCCCCTCGAGACCTTGTGATGCGGGTCCGTGGAGGGCTGGCCTTCCACGTCGGCTGCTTCCGCTGCGCCAGCTGCCTATGCCCGCTGCTCAAAGGGGACGTGTACGGCATGCGGGACAACAGTGTATTCTGCAAGCTCCACTTCCAGGACACCGCGCTGCTGGCAGGTATGCACGTTACATTGCCCAAGAAACCACGTCCGCCGTGTTCTCGGTACCTGCCCCACGGTTGTCCTACCAGTGTCGACACGAGGTCTGGCGGCGTATAAGATCACGCTTCTTAAAAGTGTTCAACGTGTGGTGCTATCTACTGCTGAGAGACTGCAGACACCGACTCACGATCGACAGAATCACGCGCCTCGCAGGTCGCTTATCTTCTCCACCACCTTTAGTCGTAACTTTTTTTTTTCGATTATTAAAGTGAATATCCAGATTTTTTTTCGTATTTAATTTGAGAATTCGGCATTCGAAATAATCGTGCATAGAACAAAATCTTTTGCAACGAGTACTTGTTTAGCCTACTCTAAACGAAAGCTAACGAGCGCAGGTAATCATATTTAGAGTTAGACTGTTAGATTATTCTTTCAAAGGTTCATGTTGATCCATTTGAAGTAGAGTTTTAGTGATGTCGGCGTATGTGAAAGACATAAGTTTACCCTTTTTTTTAATCACGTGCCGAAACTTCAGGGTGGGTACGCCCAGTGCGATATGAAAAGGTTTCAATCAATTTTCTCGTAGTTCGGGCCTTTTTGCACAAAGAGCAGTGTGCGTGATTGGGCTGGTTGGCGCATAGGAGATGATGAATAAAGCAGCGCTTAAGACGGGACGAGATAAAGACACCGAGTCTGTGTTTTCATCTCGTCCCGTCTTAAGCGCTGTTTTATTCTTCATCTACATGCAGAAAGAGGACACTTCAAACACCCGATATAGGATCAGAATTTTGGCCCAACATAATGTAATGCACTCACTGTCCCCCTTCTCTCTCTTTCTCCATGGATGAGTTATGAACTGTAGTCGTCAGCAGACTCTGCCAAAACCCGAGGGCGAGCATTCAGCTCGGCGTTGTCAGCCGTTATTTTTTCTGTGCGTTTTAAACGAAAATAACATGTCGTTAGCTAGCACGACTGGTGCCGGATGGGTGGACGATCCAGCTTCGGGTGTGACGTCACCCACCCGTACACATGCACACTCAAGCAATATTGCACACACACACGTTAGTGACGTCAACGCAGCGCATATGTGTACCCGATGAACATAAATAAAATGGTATCATTGCTCTGGCGGTGAGATTTTAACTATGAGCCTCTAGTACCGTGGCGTGATGCTCTAGCGACTATATACCCCACAGGCGCATGCCTCAACAGGCGGAATAAGAAAGCATTTGAGGATGTCCTATGTGCAAGCAAGCTCGTTCAGATGTTTGATGCATTTTCCGCAACGCTGATGGTTTACTCAAGAATTTACTTTGCGCAGTCTTGCACGTCTTGCACTGCGCAGTCTTGCACTGAGTGACCTCGAGCTGCCGTTGCGCTATTCGCATTAGCAATGATAATTGGCTCAGATCCGGTTATCCGCAATTTTTTTTTTTTACCGAGCCTCTTGTCATAGTAAGGGCGATCCTTTTAAAGTTCCGCAAACGCATCTAACTAATATAGCCTAGTTGGCTTCTGTTTAAGCACTCAGTTTGATATTATTTTCCGCAATTCATCAGCCATTTCAAGCTTCTAGTACTGCATCCGAGCCAATTAAACCATCCCTAGATTATGGTTCTAACATATGACATCCGCATCAAGCATACCTTACTGACATGCTGGAGTCAATTCAAAGTAAAGCCGCTAGGTTTATTGCTTCCTCCTATTCAAGTTTTCATAGTGTATCATCCATAAAAAGAACTCTTGGTATTTTACCGCTCGCGACACGCAGAAAATATCCGAGATTATCCTTCTTCCACAGCATTTACTTTAGCTACACTACTTTTTCACTCAAATTCATCCATCCTGCCGTAAACATTTCGGCCCGATGTGACCACGATCACAAGGTACACCCACTATTTGCTCGCACTAAAAGATGCTTATACTCTCTTTTCGTTTTGTTTACAAACGAGTGGAACGCCCTTCCGCGTACCACTGCAAACATTAAAGAATTAACTAGTTTCCAATCAGCCCTACTAACTTACCTTAGTGAGCAGTCCTTCCATAACTAGTTGAATTGTCTGATTAAAAATTTTCATTTATTCTATGTATTTTTACTCCATGTATTATATGTACTGTCTGATTCCAAATCTTTATTTATTCTATGTATTTTTTTTGCTAGATTGTACTATATATTGATCGCAACTATTGTACTCTACCGGACTTTGCATTACTAAACTGTGTATGCCTTTTTTACATTGTATTTGCATTATGTTTGCTTGGTATTGCATTTTTCTTTTTCCGTACTTGTTAGTTCTTTCAGTGTAGGTTTCCTTTATTCGATGTACAAAATATTGTACCCCCCCCCCTATGTAATGCCCGTTCTCGGGCCCTTAGGGTCAATAAATGAAATGAAATGAAATGAAACCGGGATTCTAGACACATCCTGCAGCAGATACCAGATCCTTACTCCTTATTCGGAGCGGTGGACGTTACTTGCATGATAAATCAGATTAACAATCACTTAGTAAGTTCTTAACTTAATATTTTACAGTACATAACGCAGCAGTGAGTTATCGCCAGTGAGTTCGTGAGACGTATACGCCATGAACGAGCTCTGAGCATGGCGCTAGTTTTGCCAGCTATATTCACGTTTATATTCATTTAAAGACGTTTTGTTAAAGAAGGAGTGGACCACCAGCGTATTTTTACTGCTAGTTTCACGGTGCATATTTCGAAATTCGTGTTATCCTGAAAACTTATCCCGAGTTTATATGCACGCCTATATACTATAGGTGTACATATAAACTTAGAATGTGGGGTAGCGAGTCGGTGAGAGTGTTACAAGGTCTTACCTGCTCTCCAGGATTCATATTCCTTTAGGTAGTCAACTATGGTTTTCCATTTATTGTGCACGCAATACCGGCCTTTGACAGTAATACTTTCAAGGAGTAGAATTGCGCTGCCTCGGGGCATTTGTGAAACAAAAAAAAGACAAGAAAAACTAACAGTCTCGACAAAAACGAAACATCCCTCAGTAGAAAAACACGAAATTAAAATAAATGAAACATTAAATTAAATAATATGCCAAAGCTCAAGCGCAAGTCTGGTAGTACTATTTTTAAATGCGAAGCATTTCTGAGCGATCCTTTGGCACTTTGAGTGTTTCTATCTATCTATCTATCTATCTATCTATCTATCTATCTATCTATCTATCTATCTATCTATCTATCTATCTATCTATCTATCTATCTATCTATCTATCTATCTATCTATCTATCTATCTATCTATCTATCTATCTATCTATCTATCTATCTATCTATCTATCTATCTATCTATCTATCTATCTATCTATCTATCTATCTATCTATCTATCTATCTATCTATCTATCCGCCTACGTCTGGGTGCTCTCATGATCGCCTCCTTAACTTGGTGTAGACCAAGATTGGCATGGGAAAGTAAGAGGATTTGACGAATATGACCGTCGGGTCATGACATCAATAACATGAAAATCCTGTCGCGTACGTCGTCAAAGCCTTTCCTCCAGACACGTGTGGCACATACCCATTTACCAAGGGCCGCGGTGTACAGATATGCGGCACAGGTGATTGACAGTTTATATCTACCCAGGAACGACGAGAACAGACATTGGTAATTTAAATGCGAGAGCGTTAAGAATAAGCGACATCGGCAGCGTTGACCCGACGAATGGAAAGAAGAAAATTTAGGATCCCAGCAGGAATCGAACCCAAGCATTCTGCGTGGCAATCAGGTATTCTTCAATCAGCTATTCAATCAGGTATTCAATCAATCAGGCCAGGTCTATAAACTGGTTTTTTTTTTTTTTTTGCTATGGCATACAGAGCCCAAAATGACACTTGACTACATCTGCCTGCCCGGCCCCCACTTCAAATCAAGGAGGTGCCCCCTTTCCCCCCCCCCCCCCCCCCCCCCCCCGAAAAAAATTTCTGCCTACGCTCCTGGAAGGCTAGTAGTGTGTCGTGATAACACATCCGAGTTTATTTCCGTCCTCGATGGATAATATGGCTGCTCGTTGCACTCGTATAACTGTCTGAAGTCTGAAGCAGGGCACAACCATAACGTGTATACGTTATACTGTGCTTACTCTGTGTAGTGCTATTTTTGAATGTCTTTGGCGCCCAAGCAACGCTTTGCGTCTACCACAATCGCTGGAGTCTATCAGATTTTTAGTTAGGACTTCCGGTATATCGCACCGATATGCATACCAGCTTGACTTCTCCAGGTTGTCATATAGTGGTCGATGAATTTGGCACTAAGAATCCTAATAGCCAGACTCAGTGCTATAGTCCTCACCTTTACACTCTCCGTCACTAAGCCAAGGTAATGCTTGGAGTGCTTGTAACAGTCATGGTCTATCAAGTAGCTGGGAAGTCAACGCACCACCGCCTTAACTCAAGCCGGCATTTCTGATATTTGTGACACACCTTAAACTGGCTCGTATGAAGCTATCAAATCGATAGATGGCTGATGATTACTTGCATATGCTCGCTCTGCACATCCGCGACCCGATAACGAAACTGCATCCTGCGGCGCCGTCTGGTATGACGCGCTTCAGCGGCAAAAAACACTGCACATCTACGTCACAAAGTGGGTGGCCTCGTCTCAACGTGAGAACTGCAGCCGAGTGCGGCGGCTGGTCGCAGTCTCTGGCGTGACTATGCGACTGAACAAGACGTGAATTATGTGGGAATTTCTGCAACTGTTTAACCTAATCAAGTAAACGAAGCACACGCACGCACACACGCACGCACGCACGCACGCACACACACACACACACACACACACACACACACACACACACACACACACACACACACACACCACGCCACGCCACGCCACCCCCAATCTCCTCCTTCCTTTCCCCGATCATCATTTCTTTCCTGTAAGTCCTCCGAAAACCCATGTTCTTTTGCTTGTTTTATGGCGGAGTGCCGTCAGCACGTTTTCGCTGCGACGATTACGCCTCATAATCTTCAAAGCTTCCCAATAACTACAGCAAGCACAAGCACACTCAGAGAAGAAGAAAAGCTTGTTTCAGTTGCAACTTGCGCAATTTATACGTAGGCACTTGCTTCAGCGGCGCAAACCTGGCGCACACACACCTGGGCGGCGTAGATTGCAGCCTACAGAGGGATTCGAAGCGAGATTCCCGCACATGAGCTCCTGCGAAGAGGGATGCCCCGATGCAGCTCGGGCCGCCGAGCTTATAAGCTGCTTAACGTCCATGGCAACTAAGCCCACGGCGCGGCCGCCGGGCCAATGCCCGCAAGACTAGCGCGAAAAAATCATGCACATGTCATCAATCCATAGAGTTGTGGAAACAACGTTGCACTTGTGTAGGCGTTCTCCACCATGATAAGCTCAGAACTTAGTTGAGGGGGAATGCCTGCACACGCACTGTTACGCACAATTAAGAAGAAAAGATTTCGCAGCGTATATATACGTGGTACTGTTAAAGTAGCGGTAAGAAGCTTAAACAGTCGCCCGCCCCTCCATCCTATATCTATAAATGTGCACGCAAACACCGCCATGACATAAATTGTCTTTTCACTGCACGTACCAACTGCTATACGCACTTACGTATGCATATGTGAAAGTTCATCCTATTTTGCTCTCAAATTTAACGTTGTACTTTGTAAATACAATAATACCGAGATCTTGTACTTCGAGAACATACTAACTGTGTTTTATTCTCCGTCATTGACGACTCAGTACCTTGTATTTCCGAGGAATCCTCTTGACCCTTTAAAATTTCAGATTGCGTAGACAAAACAGTTGGCACTACACACCCGGGTAAGGAACCAGTCAAGGGTCATCTCGTCTACTGTGTATTTTCAGCTGGGACATGACGGAATGCCCGGGAGAGATGCTATACCAAATTAAGAGACGCCACGTCTCATGCAAGTGAATACCTCATGAATTCACAAATTCTATGTTCCCGACATTTCTAAAGAACAGAAAAAAATGTCACAGTTTCACCGCAAGGGCGAAGCAATCAATGCGATAGCAACAAATTGTAGTGTTACACGAAGTTAGGCTAGTAGCTAACTGTTTTGTGACCCATCTCCCGTAACTACAAAACGCTGGTGTAAGAGAATACGGCCGCTCCAGGGTGAGATGCTCTCCGCATAATCACTTTGCGTTGAGAGCGCAGCACGTAGAAGGGTATACGAGCCGCCCGCTGGGATAGCTTTCGAGATAGCGCGCGCGCCAGCGATCGCGACTGCTCCCTTATATTCAACATTCAATGTGGTTGCTCGCACGACAACCACCCCCCGCCCCCCACCTCGCGTCTTTTTTCATGGTCGTTAAATACGGGCGGGGCGTTTCCTGTCTGCTTCGACGGCACGCCTCCCGAGCGGGGTGATGTTATCGCATGCACCCTCCGAGCGACGGAAATGGGCCAGCTCGTTTGATCTCTGCTTCGGCCGCGTTCGTCGCCCCCGCTCGCGCGCTTTTGCCCGCGTTAGAACATACGATGCATGGGGGGATCTTATCAATTTTGGACTTCATACCGGAAGGACATGATGGCGACGGCAACGGCGACGGCAAAACCTGTCGAGACTGTCCATATAATTGCTATCGCAATAAAAGGCCTGGAAGGGGGATGTCGGTGGTGTCACCCTGCTTTGGCTCTCGCGTTGACGCCGCGGCTGTTGATAATCTTCACTTTGCGATTTCGTCGAAGGTCCCATCGCCCCAACCGGCAGCCTTCGCTTGCGCAAGAACGGTGCTTTCCAGCGTAGTTCTCGCCCGTAGAAGCCCTTTTCGGGGAGGCCGATCGGATTATCTCAAATAGCGCTACGGGGCGGCACAATTGAGACTGGATATTGATTCTCGCGTTAGTCGTCCCCGCGCGGGGAGGCGGGCAAAGAGGCCGGGCCCTCCTCGCTACTGAGTGAAACGCCAAATCTTAGAGAACATGCCAACGGCTTTCTCTCCGGCTGCACGGACACCCATCGTCAAGCAAGCGAAATAGTTATTGCTACGCTACTGCGCACCGTTTAGAGGACGAAGACAGAACTGCACAGACACACAGTGTCTGTACAGTTCTGTACAGTTCTGTACAGTTCTGTGCCTGTGCGTGAGTTGTCTTATACAGTTCTGTCTCGTCCTCTAAGCGGTGCGCACTAACGTAGCAATGAATGGATACTAACTAGCACAAACAAGTACCCTCCTAAGCTAAATATATTCAGATTTGCGAAGTAAGGTTGGCACGTTGGCAAAGCTTCACAAACACGCGGCCATTTGTAGGGGGCGCTTGTATCGAAACCCCTAATCGCTTATTTTTACAAATCGAAAATTGTAATTTGTTCACTATTTGTCTTGTTCTGAAATTATATGAAAACAGAAAAGGGACTATTATGATATTGTCGTTTGACATATTGGTACGCTGCACGTTGTCCACTAATTACCTCGCGCGCTCTAGACAGCATGCATTTCTTTTTATCTCAGTTTGTAGACTGTATTCCAAACTCGGACGGCGGTCCCGGGGATAACTGGCTATATTGTAGAGGCTTGTACTCCCCCGCGTGCAAGCCCGCAAAAGTGCAAAAGTGTTGTTGAATTTAAAAAAAAGAGAGAGAAAGAGAGGGCGAGGGGAAGGAATCGCTATGGATATCTTGTGGCGTTGCATTGCAGAGCCCAGGCCATAGCCAGCTGCATTATGAAGGGGACAACAGGCAAGAAATACACGCCAAATCTACTTTGGCAGTTTTCCAAGCGATGCGTAAGCGTAGAGTTTACTTGTAGTTTGCGGCGTCCCCTGCAGCTGTAGTTGCGCTGCGGGGCGAACATAGTTTCCGGAGCATTGCTTCCGAGTGGCATTGTCGTGGAGTCTTTCAACTTTCTAGCGTCCGTGAGCGTCTGGAACGGCCCCGCAAAAGGCATGGTGCATGCTGCGACCACCGAAACGCAAGTTTGGTTCTAAGATTTCGCAACGTCTAAATTTTCCTGATGGTTGTACAACCCTCCACGCCGGCCTTGCATCTTGTCCTATAGAGGTATTTTGTTCCACTAGCACGAAATTCGACGAAGCCTTCTTCAAAAGTGTTCTCCTTTTGCATTTGGTTTGCACCGCGGTTACAACGCGTTCATATGGTTCAGGTTCACATTCCGTATGCGTGGGTGTTTAGCCTATAGTGGTTAAGGCGCCCGCTTTCGGAGCGTGCCGGTTTGGCTTCAAAATTCAACACCGCCAAGGACATTGATGTTGTTTTATGCATTTTTATGCCGACGAACGTTTCAGATGATAGTGGAACGGATGGACAGTTTCACCCTGAGTCGGCATAGAAATGCT
This sequence comes from Rhipicephalus sanguineus, assembly GCF_013339695.2. Lineage (NCBI taxonomy): Eukaryota > Metazoa > Arthropoda > Arachnida > Ixodida > Ixodidae > Rhipicephalus > Rhipicephalus sanguineus. The sequence continues at coordinate 133,657,514 of NC_051176.1, read as the reverse complement.
CACGCATTTAGAACGCTCAGATCTTGGTGCACGCTAAAGGACGCTAGGTAATCAAATTCATCCGGAGTCCCCCACACGGCGTGCCTCTTATATTGGCGGATTCGACTCATGACCCTCCATTACTGAAATTTTGACTAGAATGTGCGAGAAAATCAGCAAGTTTCTTTTACAAACTGCTACGTCATGAATACCTTGTTTTTGAACTTCAATGCGAAAAAGCCGTACTTTGTAACGACGCCTTCTCACTCTCCACCATTTTTGCCGTTTAGCCGGTTTACTGAAACCACATCCCTGCTATTGTTGTGGGATCGCCTTGTCGCGGTGACAGGTGATAAGAAATGAACGTAATCCTAGCCCTTTCAGTCACGAATTATGATGCACTGTCTGCAAATGCATCAAATTTCCATGGCATGATTTCAAGGCACTCAGTATTGCATTCCAAGAAATAAAATGAAAGAATGTGTTGTTTTGTGTGAGTTACAGTAATTAATGCTAATTCGCGTGTAAATGAATATTTAATTAGTCTGCAATCAGTCAGCTTCAATCCTTGCATAAAAGGAATCAACTATTAGGCCCAAAATGCATGCACAGCTTGTTTTTTGGTTGTATGCTTTTCGAGCGAAGAAAAAAAATACTCTTGAGTTGGTCCTGGAACGTCGCTCGTCAAACGATCGTCGAACATGGTAGTGTCTCTAGCAAAGGGATCATCTGCAGCACTATAGAGCATCATGAAGTTAAATAAGCGCTAGTTGTCCACTCAGGAAGCCTGCACGAATGTGCCCACTAAGTTTTAGGTCATTTCAAGAAACACGCGTTGCGTGATGCGACTTCGAAGTTGATGTGTACAATTGTACACACCGTGACTGAAAGGGCTAGGAACAGAATCACCGTAAAGTCCAGAGACGCTTAGACAGCAGCAGAATACATAAAGCTGACGTTTGTGCATAGCTCTTAGCAAATCATGCACCGCTGACAAACATTAACTTAGCACGTGGGTGAAGGCGCTGGCCTGTATAATTTTCAAATGACAGATCATTTAATGCCACCTTTCACTTGCCGTGTCATCATCGAGAGCAGCCTCGCTCAGTAATAACTGTTGGTGTTTAACGTCCCAAAACCACGATTTGATTATGAAGGACGCCGTAGTGGAGGGCTCCGGAAATTTCGACCATCTGCTGTCCTTTAACGTGCACTTAAATCTAAGTACACGGGCCTCAAGCATTCTCGCCTCCATCGAAAATGCGGCCGCCGCGGCCGGGATTCGATCTCGCGACCTGCGGGTCAGCACTCGAGCACCACAACCACTAGACCACCGTGGCGGGTCGCCTCGATCAGCAACTTACAGATAGGTGGGTTATGATTTGGGCTGTCAACGCGATATAGTACGCAATCACATGGCGCTGAATGGCCAAAAGCGTATAGTGAGTGCAACGTTAGTGTTGGGTTTGTTCACCATTGCAATATACCGGTATTCCTTGGCGCTTTCTCGAGGATATGGGTCGAGAAGTATCCATGTGTCTGTGAATGAAGGTTTCTTTTTTTTCCTCTACTTCCTTATTTCAATCATGTTGCGTGATCTACCGGTTCAGTGGAGCGAAAATGAATGTTAAACTATGCGGAAGGTAAGAGAAAACGAGGCCGCTCATGCCCAAGGTGATTAGACGGTGTTCTCGAGGCCACAGAGAATCATATAGACTGAATAGGTTTCACTTGTGGTTATATACTTGCGGTGTCGCCACGTGGTATACGACCGCCATTGACCATCGACGAGAAGGTACTTAACAACAACCACAACAAAAGGATACCAACTAGGCTACTCGTGTAATACCAGTTCTACTGTTGCCCTTTCATGAGCGCAGTTACCACTATACGGGTTCCAAGTATTTGTACACGTAGTTGCGCCGCTAAGCAATGAGGAGAATGAAGCCAGACTGAACTGGTAACACCATGGGCCATATTTTTGCCGCCCACTTTCTGATTGTTCATTCTACGCCAAGCGGTATGATTTAATAGAGTTGATTATAAGTAAAAAAGAGATGTCTTTAAAACACAGACATCCATGGAAACGATATCTGGTTTGATGGCTTGCTGTGAAAGGCAATTGTTGCTCCAAATTGCCATCATTTTATACCCAATGCGTACTTCGTTTCGCACTTGTCCTTTATATGGTTCTTCTTGAAGGGTTCGTCCCTTATGAGGAGGCTATATCGCGAGAGATTGGATTGTCCATTGATTGCAAACTTGTAACTTCTCACCATGCAGGTCGCGTCTGTGCCAAGTGATTTAGCGGGGAGTTGACTTGAATTGTGATTCACTGCTCTTTTCGTCATTTATTTGTTTCGTTTGTTACGTAACTCCTTTTATTACTCACGATACTGCTGGTAATGAAATGCCTATGTTGCAAAAAGATTACAACTCTTGTTTGTTACCTTAGGTATTATACATGCTACACTAAAACTCGATCTAACGAAACCCGATTTCACGAACTTCCCGATCTAGCGAAAAAATTTCCATTCCCCGGCATGCACCCATAGTGTGCAATGCAGGCCCGTATCCAGGGGGGGCTAGGGCCCCCCCCCCCCCTTCTTGATGTTTTGGTGAAGTAGGTGCTTTTACCAAAAATAAATAACGAAAATAGGTGTTTTTCTAAAATAGTCAAGGTTTTCAGCAAGTGCCCCCCCCCCCCCCCCCGAAAAAGATTCCTGGCTACTGGCTTGGTGCAATGTTATCATCAACTCAAATTAACGAAGCTATCATGACACAAACCCGATTTAACGAAGTTTTTCGGGAAACAAATTAGTAAACAAATATGTGATTTCCTTTAATTTTGACGCAGGCGGGTTTTTCTTCGGGCGTGCGCTGTAACGCTATATGTATACCGTGGTAAGATGTCTAGCCGCCCCAGTCCAGGACCTAGCTTTGTTTTGACGAGGCTGTACGCCACGGCCATGTAGGCAACAACGTACTTAACAGTCGGTAGAACTTCTACGCAGAAAATTGCGCTGGTGGTAGTGATCTGTTGTCCCTGTAAATGCTCCTACAGAAACACGGTGGTTGCTTTCGTTATTTATTGGTTTGCCTGACAGATGGCACTGATCATCCGATTGCAACTTTCTTGGTCTGCCTGCGGGCACGATCACTGCCACGGCCGCTGGATGAAAGAGCGCTTTTTTATCCAGCGGCCGTGTCACTGCATTCGTTCTCCCCGTCTTTGCATATCGGCGATTTGTCATACCTTCACGTGACACCTCTCGCTCGCCTGTATCGTCCGGACATGGGAGGCTCCATGTTCGGTCGACGTGTGAGGCTCTATGTCCGGGCTGCAATCGCGGATTTTTCACACGCGCAGGCGTGTGCTAGTGGTAAATAAAATGCCGCGGTGGCTTTCGGGGGTCGCTATGTTCCAATTCACAATTTCGAAGGAGCGAAAAATTGCTTTCTCGATTTTACGAACTTCCCGATTTAGCGAAAGAATTCGAGCGCCGTCATCACTTCGTTAAATCGAGTTCCAACGGTATATAGTTACTACGGTGACAAGCTAAGAGTAAGCACTATAACATGCTTTTATTTTTGTATTTAAATAACATTTCTTTCTGTATCTGAAGAAACCGGTTTCAAACATTCATGCAATATTTCAACGCACCACGTTCTGTTTAACTGCTCTGTTTTTGTAACTTCGATTCCGAATAAAATATTACGCTATAGTCAATGAGCGGTGGTGGTGCCTCAGGGGACGGCACGGGGGTTAATATCCTCTTCCCCCCGCCTCGCCCGAACAGAAACTGCCGGACCGGTTTTAAATAAAGTTTATTCACTCACTCACTCAATGAGCGATCAGTGAAGCGCTCAAGCAATACAACACTAAACCATCGACACGACACGCATTATTTCTTAGATCGAATGTTCCGTAGGTGACCACAATTACTGGCAGTAGATAAAATGCGTCACTTAGCCGCAGCGGCGCCACTCATACGCGTACGTTGCGCTTTGTGTGAGCGGCGAGCGGGGCACTTTTGGGCAAATATACTTCTCTATCGCACCAGCGTCCAATGCGTGCTCGAACAACGCGTGGAATCACGCGCCTTTTCCCTTTGCACTTGGCAAGCGAGCCGACACATGTTTCCTATTCAAGAGCACGTGACTCTTGGCTAAGCCCCTTGTCACCCCTCCGTACCTCGAGTTGTGCGGCGTTTATTAGGCCTCTCATCTGCGGGCGAAGCCCCGGATTAAGGCGCCATGCCGGACGAGGCGCAGAAGCAACTGCCAGATTAGCAGCGAGGCCCCCGTCCGACACAAGGGGAGGTGCGCTCAGGCGCACACGCCAGGCTCTTGACAAAGAGCGCCCGAGAGCTGTTGCGGTTAATCCCGGAGTTGAAACTCGAGCTCCCCGCTTGTCCCGCCGAGCAATGCGCAGCATTCTGTTCTCTGCGCTTTTTCGGGTGAGCGCAGAAGTAGGGGCGCCTGGTGTTTGGTGTCTCGTCGGTGGCGCGTGGACGCGATCGCGTTTTATGAGGTCCTCCGGGACCGCGCAAGCCATGCCTTCCAGAGAGAGGGAGAGAGCACAGTGCGCGGCACAGTCGCCGGCGTGCCCCCGCCCGAGGATGAGACCGAGCTCGTTTCTCACGAGGATTTTGGCGTTCCGATCCGACAGTACACCATGCACGTTGGTCCAGACGTACCCCTTCTGCGCATGCAATGCTAGGTGGGCGTGGCACCGGTTGATAGAGCGCGGCTACTTCGGATTCTACTGACGTTTATCGCGGAAATATAGAAACGTGCGAGGAAATACAGGATGTGCGTGAGTGTCGCAAAGAGGAGAGAGCACTAGAAGCGTTCGGAAAGCCGTGTTGCCATATTGGCAGGCGAATACTTTCCGAGGCACTTTCCCTTCCGCGACATTTTGCGTGATTCGCAGGTTGCATCGGCCTCCACAACGCAGGTGACTCTGATTAGTTCCTGGCATTTTGCCATGAATTCTATTGCTTGTAGACGACGATGCGTCCGGCTATATTCACGCGAAGTCTCACAAAAGACACATCACCACCGTGAATGCAGCCTGAGAGCATCCACTGAAAAAAAAAAAAAAAAGGGTGGGCGCATCTATTAAGAATGAGTTAGATAGCAACATTTGTGGCAACGCATATGCTATAAACTTAGTAAGCTAACTTCTAACATACGCTGCAGCTGCCGCACACATTAACTGGACATTAGGAAAGGGTTCGTTTGCTGTCTGTCCGGCTATCGAATCTATAATTCGCGACATATTCTTTGTTCTTGCGCATTATGAATGATTCAGCAAACATTCAGTAATAAATAACCTAGCAACGTTATGGTTACCTTAAGGACGTAGTAATTTAGATAGGGCTGATTTCACCAAACCATGTTACAGTTATTAGATTTTCCTTCTCTTATAGATTTACTATGTGAGAAGTATGACCACTTAACCCGAACAATCACCGAAAAGAAATAGGGGAAAAAAGGCAAAGATACTAATTACAAAACATTTTTGCAGCAAGCCCTTGACAGAATAAGAACATGTCAAAACTCTTCCAACTGCGAATATTTTTGTAGTTTCTCCTTATTTTGCTTATTCGTTTGTTGTTGTTTTTCTTCAGAGAGAAAAACTTCGGCCTCAGAGCTGGCTCTGTTATTTCTTTCGACGATACCAGTGCGTATCCACCGCATGCTTCAGTTTCCAATATCTTTTTGCTGTCGCCGTCCTTCGACTTGTTCGCATCTATCAGTAAGGCTGAAGCCCATTTCCCTCAAGTAATTTAAGCTAAAACGGCGTCATGTGTTTCTTTACAACGGCCAAGTTATATCCTGATTTTGGTGAGTGTTAGCCACTTCACTTTTCTGCGTCTGGTCCAAGCAAAAATCGGTAATTAGTTTGTCGCTTGCAGAGTTTCGCAATGCAAGAAAAGCATTGCCACCGAGAAATTCTACCTTTCTTTTTTTACACTTTTGTGATACTGGGAAGCCCTAAATTCCGATACTATTATATCAAGCTGGTCAAACAAGCTCAGGAACAACCTGTAAAATATGCGCGACGGCTTGTCTAATGAGTTAATGCATGTAGGCTGATTCTTGGTAATTTGAAGGCAGCGATGAGTAAATGTAACTGAGAAGGGAAAACTAACAGGTTCCGCCTAGTGAAAAAGACCGAGTTCGATAGCGGCAAAGTATATTTTTTTATCCTGCTCTCGTTCAATATCACATTCATCTTCTTAAAGGGGCCATGACACGGTCACCCAACAATTTGCGGTCTTCAGCGAGAAATATAAGTAGAGGGTATATTGTGCTTATACATATATGATATGTGGACTCTAAATGAGCACTAACAGACAATAATGCCAAGGAAAGTATTGGGGATGTTATTAGCAGTAAATGTAAGGTAAATGTGAAGAAAGAAAAGTGGACGAAAAGAGAGATAACCTGCCGCGGGCAGGGACCGAACCTGCAGGGGCGTAGCCAGAAATTTTTTTCGGGGGGGGGGGTTCAACCATACTTTATGTATGTTCGTGCGTGCGTTTGTATGTGTGCGTGCCTATATACGCAAGCAAAACTGAAAAATTTCGGGGGGGGGTTGAACCCCCCCAACCCCCCCCCTTGGCTACGCCCCTGCGAACCTGCGACCTTCGAATAACGCGTCCGATGCTCTACCAACTGAGCTACCGCGGCGGCCATCCCCCCGTCCACTTTATGGGGTATATATGTACATTTAAACGTGGGAGTGTCAGTCAGCGCCACCAGTAGCCATGACACACTCACCGTCATGACAACATTGGCGTCTAACAACGCCAACGTTGTCAGGCGCCTCGGAAACCGCCAGGCCCAGTAGCATCCTTTGCGTGCTGCGTCACTCCAAAACATCGCACCTACGTAAAATTGGAAAACATCCAGCTGGACGCCACTATATTTTTTAGATGCGAAGCATCTTTTAGCGGAGCTCAAACCGGTGGTGGTGTGCGGCGTGACCACCCTTACTGCGCATGCGCATACCCTCTCCACATACCTCCTCACCACGCACCTCCTCACCCTCCCCTCTCCACTCACCCTCTCCCTGCTTTCCCCTCTCCACTTCCCCTATCCTCTCCCCCTCTACCGCTCTCTACTCCCACTCCCCTTCTCCACTCCCCCTCTGAAACGCGGGCTCGACATACCGAAACGCTGCTTCGCATCGCCCCTCTCCTGCGCAACGCCGCGATGAGCGCCAGAGCATGCGCGTCCCCTCCCCCTCTCTCTCCTCTCCTACGCTCCCCCCCCCCCCCTTGCGCGCCTGATGACCGAGTTTCCCGCTCGCCCTGTGAGAATTAACGGCAAGGCTAGAAGGGAGACACGACGCGCGTAGCGTTCCTCTTCGCGTTCCACGACGCGAGGTCGGTAGCATGCCCAACGAAAGCCAACGGAACGCGATCGTGCAAGTGCTCAGGCTTCGCATCGCCTCATGGTCCCATTTAGCGGGAAATGGTGAAATTTTTATTAGGTTTGAGAGTTTTCGACAGCCGAAGATGTAACTTCGTTTCACTTGGTACATTAGCATTAAATAGCGAAGTAAGCCCAATATTTTGGCGTAACGCCTTTGGGTCAACCGATATAAAACCCATCTCCTGCATAATGGAGATGGGTAATAACTTCCATTCTCTTTATGCATCTCCTGCATAAAGAGAATAGAAGTATCACTGTTCCTGGTAGAATACAGGTATATCCCGTCTTGGCCATCCATCATTTATCCTTTATTTGCTGCAGTAAGCTTATTACTTCCCAACTGAAAAAACGACCTCGGCTCTATGCTGGCCCAACGTGCATGGCCGACCTGGCCGGCCATGGCCCGAGCTTGGCCGACAGAGTTGGGCCGTGGTAGGGATTGGTTAATGGCCTTACACCGGCCGACCTTTGGCTGCTAACATAGGCCCAAGGCCGTAGGCCGACCTTGTGGACATCAGGTGGTGCGCAGCTGAATCATATAATCTTGTGCGAATAATGTAGTGCAAAAATTGAAAGCCGACGCTCAACGCTCATACAAGAAATTTTCGCTGACCGAGAAATAATGCGCGCGGTGTAGGAAAAAAATTTGCGCCCACAGATATAAAGCAATGTCGGCTTGTCGCTGGCTCATAGTACCTGGCCAACGCGGTAGGTAGCAAAGCACGGCCCTACGGAAGACCACGTTTGGTCACCCGAGCATTGGGTGCCGACTCTTTTCCTACCATTTGCCGACCGTTGGCTGAACGTCTTCGGCCAACTAATAGCCAGCGTAATTGGTTGCCAATCAGGGCCCCACTTTGGGCCGCCATTGGTCGGCCGACAATACCGGTTGCCGAGCGCTGCCCATTTGTTTGCCAACCATCGGCCGTCGGCCAATTTCAGTTGGGTTCTCGATTTCGTTTGTCTACCTGTCAGTGAAAGCCCAATACTCCATGTAATCATTGTTCCTATAAAACAAAACAAAATTTGTTCAAATTTATACTTTACAGAGTTCAAAAACGAGTGCGTAACATTGCACATGAAGTACCATTACAAAGCTTAAATAAGCTATTTGATGGTCTTACTTGTAGCGTAGAAAGAGTGCTTATAAATACTTTGCACTCAAATTGTTTTCAGTTTATTGCCCTTCTCCGCCTGTGTATATATATATATATATTTTCTATGAGGCACGTGACTGCACTGAAAAGATGCCATCGCCATTCGATCCGGTCTCATTACGACTCCATCGCCCCGCGTGAGAGTAAGGGAGGGGGTGGCAAATCCCTCAGATACGCAGTAAATGCTCACGCCTTTGACATAAGTCGAGGCTTGTTAAACAAAGCACGCTTGCCTGCTTTTGACTGCAGTAGGAGGGCCTTGCGTCGTGAGTGAAATGAAAAAAAATTTTTTTTTTTCGCGTTTTGTTTTTTTTCACGAAGACAAAAGCGAGCGGGCGAGTGATAGAGACGGGGAGAAAGTTTCTGCCCCATATCTTCCCTTTGTGAGCGAAACGTGCCCTCGGCGGGGCTCGACCGGGTGCACTGGCTTTTGCGGCCCCGACAGGCCGCCGAGAGAGCCGTCGCCGAAGAGACACGCGGCGCGCGCGTTCGTGCGCAGTCCGGCTGAAGGGCAAGTGTGCTCGACTCTTTTGTGTCGAGCCCACCCCCTGCACTTCTACTTCCACCGTGGCAACCGCCGACGTGCCCGTAGCGGTGCTCGCTGCGCTCCCTCTTGTGTACACGGTGCACTTCTCTCGCGACGGCTCCTCGTGCACTCTGTGCGTCGCAGTGCGAGGCGAGAGGCAGGTTTTTCAGCACTGCCGGCTGGGTCGCGCGGCCAGGACGAAAAAGGCAGGAGGTTGGAGGGGGGGGGGGACACCTTGCGCAACAACAAAGGTTCGATGTTGCTGGGGGCTCCAAGGGGGATGGGGGGTAGTTGAGTGCGTGTCCCGGAGTCACGTGCCCCCGAAGTGCTTTCCCAGCGGCGGGGGGTTGCGCGACAATGCGGCGCGCGTCATCGGGCCGTCATCGCGGTGGCCGGGACGTCGACGGGAGCGAGACAACTGAGTGCCGCCGCGGTGACTGTGTCGCGCCACTCCGAAGCTCGCCTGGCTACGACGAGTGGTCGCCTCGTCACGTACCGCTACGGGGCCACGCACTTGCCTGTGATTCCGGCTTTCGTGAACAGTCGTCGTGTGTTGCGGGGGCGCAACAGAGATGACACAAACCGGGGGATGACAGACGCGCGTGGCGCATCGCGCCTCACACGGAAGGCTGCGAGGTCGACAAGACATGCGCTGTAACATGCACAGGAAACGCTAAACTTTGTTCATGATAATGTGAGCTTACTATATTCTCTGCTCCATTTTTGCGGCCCTGTATACACTGAACTCCGCCTGATCATCTCAGAATGAGTAGTGCTGCCCGCGTTCTTGTCACGCTGACAAAATGGGTGCAGAAGTCACGTCCATATCAACAAGTCGTAAGGGCATTGTAAATGAATGATGAGGGTCTGTATACAAAAAAAAAAGGAGGGGGATCTTGCGCTCATATTCTTTGTCAGAGAAGATTTTAGCCGATCCTAATGCTAGAGCTATCACTATAGCGGTCATGGCTGGCCAATGGCAATGAGCACTTACGAACGAAAACCTTTGTTAATACGGCCCCAGAATCGTAACGTCCAGCATCGGCGTGCGCAGGGTTTCCCATTACGCGGGGGAGGCGGGGGGGGGGGCAAAGCTTTATCGCAGCGCTCCCCCCCCCCCTGCCCCCGTTCGTTGGTCGAGTCCAAAAGACGACATGCTTCAGCATGGATAAAAAACAAGTGAAAATGAAGCGATGACGTACTTCTCACAATCCCCTGAATTTGGTCCATGGCTTTCCGGAAGTAAAGCTAGAAAGTAAACAGTTGTTTTGAATTCAACATGTGTTGCCTTCGGCCACCATTATCCTAAAAAACAAAATTAAGGCAGCTTCGCACTAGTGGTGACAAGACTGAAGGAAGTGCGGAGCTGGGCAGCCTTCTTTGTTTCTCTTCGATTTTCTTTCTTTCCACCTCTCTTTCGTTCTTTTTCTCTTTTCCAGTTTATTCCGTCCTTTTTCTCTCTTTATTTCTATGTATTTCTATTTTTCTTCCCATTTTTTGTTTCTTTCTCTCTATTTCTATTTCTAGATTGCTTCCTCTTTTTTTCTATTTTTATCCGTGGTTTTGCCAGCGTTGCACCAAGCGACGACAGCCTACGACAGCCCGGGCCCCTAAACTGCTCTGCACCTAACATCATCGTCAAAGCGTTCGAAGAACAAGAGGAAGGGACTTCTCCTTGGCGCGAGTGCGCGCTCGATATGCTACAGGTGGCTATGCCTGCGTTACGCCAAGCGATGACAGCATACGACAGCCGGGGCCCCCTAAAGGGCTCCGCACTTAAAACCCGAGTCCTGAGTGGTCATAGTCCTGCTCTTTAAAACAATGACGGGACAGGTCGGACTGAGTAACGATATGGCGCAGACTTTGCGCCACCAATTAGGTAATTCGGGACCCCCCGCCCTCGCCCCGTGCGCATGTCTATGACGTCCCGTATATACTGGAGTGAGTGATTTGTATTTCCTTGGATACATATCCAGTCAGTTTCTACGACATACACGCCCTATATTTTGTTCTGACTACTTACACTTCATTAAGACGCCAATATTTAATTCGATAAGCTTCGTTGTGCCGCATCATGCTAAAGGCTACACAGTGTCGTAAGGAGATTACGCGAAGGCAGTCTATGTTGGAGTATTACGGCTATGTGCTTTCGTGAGTGTACTTTGGAGGCAGTTATTGACTGGGTAAAAGAATGTATAGGCAGCATCGTTTATAGTGACCAAAGAGATAACATCATTGGATAGCGCGGAAAGGCAGCTCAATTCGCAGGCTCCTGCGAGCTGCTCGTGCAAATTGTAACCTTTCAGGAAACCACTAGGCATTACTTCCACAGAAAGACAGCAATACAGTGGCTTGGTCGATGACCTACAGGTGTCTTTTGTCGCGAAACTCCGCTCAGCCAGTCGCAGCCAGCTGTTGGTATTTGTAATCCTTACTCTTAAACTGAACAAAAGAGAGAAAGAGAGAGTGCTGCTTGTCTACTAGTTCACTTGTTTTAATGTCTGCTGACTGACGCTATCTTTTACCACATACGTATAGGTAACTACTCGGACATATTTCACACTTTATGGCTGCCGTTGCGGCACTGAGAGTGATGTCACAGTTTCTTTTATATTCCTCTTTAATGAAACATTGTATTGTTGACGACGAATAGATGCGACGGATATAAGCACATTCATTGTCTCTTGGCAACCAGTGCTAAAGAACAGAAAAAGGAGAGACCGCACAACATGCTCTTTGTGATCGCTTTATGAAGTACTCTTCGTCTTATGCAATCTCGCAGAGCGAAACAAGCGTATGCGCACCTCCTTCAAGCACGGTCAGCTGCGCGCCATGAAGGCATACTTCACTGTCAACCACAATCCGGACTCCAAGGACTTGAAGCAACTGTCTCTCCGCACGGGGCTCAGCAAAAGAGTGCTGCAGGTACGAAAAGTTCCAATCATTTGCCGTGTGACAGGCCTGTTATTAATATATAGAGTATCACGCTGTTTATTGAGCTAAAATGTGCAATAAAGTTTGACACCTAGTGGGAAAACGAGGCACTCTGGAAGGCACGACAAGCGCATTCGTACGTTTAGGTGAAGGGACTAACTAGAACGGGACAGGAGTGCATGTTCTCGAAGCTCAGAGCGCTCTTAGACATGAACAGTGTTTCTCGACGTAGACACATTCTGCTTGAGCATATTGAACTCAAGGATTGTAGACTCCTAAAAATTTAATGGCTCGCTTCGCTAATAGCCGTATTATGAATAACTTCCCTTCGCTGCTGGTCCGTTCCCTGGTCAGTGGTCCATGTTTTTTTTTTGATCCAGCTACAATGTTAGCGTTTCGAGGAATTAAAATGCGTCGGTCGCAGTACCATTTTACTGTGGTCATGTGTGTGACACATATTTTTGACTCAGAGAGTGTGCCCCTTTGTGTGCGATGAAAAAAGGCAGGACGAAGCTGGCAAGATAAAGAAGTAATTCGCTATCGAGCTCACCAAATTGAGAAATAGCGTGGATATGCTCTTCTGTAGCCATGATTTTCGTGGTCAGAAACGTTTGGTGAAAGCACCACGTCCGCTCAGTAAGTGATCCTCACGGCAGCTTCAGGCCGTGATCCTCACGGCCTGATTGCGTCAATTATGAGCGTAGTGGGCCGCAAAAAGAAAAAAAAAAAAAAAGAAACGGCAGGCTAAATCTTCTTGCATTAATTTTTACTACAATATGTTTTGTTAAGTGAGTTTGTTTGCCCGAGTGCGTATACCACTCTAGCGGATCTCAGTGTCGTTCTGCACAAAGGCTATAACACCGCATATAGCATAGCAGTCTCTTTTCCCTTACAACTTTGAACTGTGCTTCACTAATGGCGTTCTGCCTGCTGGGCAGGTGTGGTTTCAGAATGCACGAGCCAAGTGGCGCCGGAACCTGCTGCGTCAAGCAAGCCACGGACCCGAGATTGCCCAGGACTCGAGTCCACTCCAGGACCTCGGCGCCACCATCACGCTAGAAGAGCAAACTATCCACTCCTACGCGAACCTCTTCTGAGCCTTCCCCACGGCGTTTCGCGGAGCTTCTTCGCTAATAGTGTTCAGTGCCACTGTTTAGAATGTCATGACCACGAAAGGCGCAAATCGCCGTTCCACACGAGCAAGGAATGCTGCGCAAGGTCACGAAGTGTTAGTTAAGTCTACTGGGCGTTTTCTGATACGGGCGCCATTAAAAGAGGTGGTGCCCTTGATGGACGCAAGGGTTATCATTCTGCATGTCCTTGGAAGGAGGAAAACGTAGGGGAGATGCGTCAGGCCCAAATTAAACCCGTTTTTTTTTCGAGTACACGCCCACAGGGGCCAGGTGGGCACCTACACCCACTTGGGTGGATTGGCGAAGAATTGGGTGGATATAAATATAATTTTAGAAATATGAATTTATGCTAGAACGTTTAAACAATTGAGGGGACTAGGTCTTCTTGATTAATATGCTAGGCGTGCCGGCGAACACCAGCGCGAGAGCAACCAGCTCGAGCCTGATTGTGCGTCTCTACCTCTGTGACAATGGCGATACACTGACTATGAAGCAGTTGCTACATTATACTTTATAAAGCACTGTCTATAACTTTGGGAAGTGCTGCGCGATGTCCCACCCATGTTTTGACAGAATAACTTAGCAGTCATCATGAAAGAGGGTAAGGCGTGGAGACACGATAATAGAAGTGAACAAGAAAATAGTCATGGGATTCCTTACATCCTCTCTTTATCACTCAGGCTGAAGAAAGTGAGAAGTAGATACGGTGTGAACGTTGTTTTTACGGCTCCCAGTTAGCTAGGCTTGATATGCGCCACCGTGCAGAGAAAGGAGCAGGTAAGGGACGAAAGGAGGATATACGTTCGTTTCGTAAAACACACCAAGAAATTTACAGATTTCCGTACTGTTTCGTGCAATAAACGTTTATTCCACCTCCTCCTCCGTACTGTTTGGCCGGGTGCATTAAGTTCTGTTCAGTTTCGGCCGCTTCTGCGTGCGGCTGACAAATTTGTGTTATTCAGAGAGCACTTGTGAATAAAAGGTCGTTAACCCGAAGATTGCCATGTAATCTTTCTTTGCACTGTCGAGATTGTAATTTCACGCCAAAATTTGACGCATAAGCTGTTTTATAGAGGCACAAGAACGAGAAACCGCGTCTCATGGTCGAGGCTTGGCATATAAATAGTATAGTGCAGGGGTCTCAAACTCACCTGAGCTAGCAGGTCGCAGTACGAAATTTAGTCCCACAAGGGCCGGGACAGCAGGGAAGATGGTGGGGGAGGGGGGGGGAGAGAGAATTTTAACAATATGTTACCTAACGTTGCCATTTGAAAGAACGCCTTTGCAATATCCCATATATGCACCATTTCTGAAGCGGATTTGACATCAGGTTTTAAAAACATATCGATATTGATATCCGCAATGTCTGAAATCTGGACGCCGATTCTGAAATATACAGTTTTCGTTCCACGGTGAAGTTTAAACTGACAGTAATCACAAGGGGTGTCGCATGAAAAAAAAATGAAAAAAAGATGCTTGAGACCAGTCGCGTCGCTGTAGCTTACCCGAACGAAGCGCAATTATTTGCAATAGGCGAGAAAATAATGCCAGTACTATTTAGCAAAGTCACAAAACTTTGTTCCGTGTGAAGCCGCGGGCCGCGTGTTTTAGACCCCTGATATAGTGGAATGGTATGCGTGAGCCAGCCTTCGATTATGATGCATGTAAAGAATAAATGCCTAAACAATAATCTCTCGCGTAGACCCGCGCGTGTGCCTGACTGACAGGTGGCGCTACCATATCTGAGCATGAGCGGATAATTGCTGTGTCTACTTATCTTTTCCGACACAGTGTAACCATTCAGTTGATCGTCGGGGTTTGTGTCGCCTAGTTCTTTTCATTGCGCCCGTGTGTGCACGCCTTACCCTCCTTCATGATAAATCCGTACCAAGTAGCTTAACTTTCTCTCGTTCTAAAACTCAGCACTGCAAGATGCAGGCTTCTCAAACGTGACTACACATCATAGGCAAAAATTAGGCAAGAACTTCATCGATACACCGGAATTCATCTCTCGGCGAAGCGTCTTGGCGGTTTAGTCATTGGGCAAATGAATTAAGGAATTAAGCATGAATAAAGGAATGTAGAAATGAATTTATAGCTTATTTTGTTTGGTCCTGTGTTTTCCTGTTTTCTGTATTATTTAAATGCAATGAATCAAGACGTAAATCAAGACATGAAACAATTAACCACATATAATACACGTATGAAGTCGCGTCTCATTTACTTGCTTTTTACGACATCACATATAATCCAGGAAGTTACGTCGTGAATTAAAAGATTAAGTCAAGTCAATGAAAGAAACTCGAACTAAATTAAAGTACTTTGGGAGCTACATATATACGCCATTCAAATGGCAAACGATGGCGTTCGGAGCGCCACATCCCTTGTCATTTCACTATAACGTGCTCTGAAACATTTTAGTGGTTTCCTGCATCCCCATTTACTGTCTGTCTAAAGATAGCGTGAAACCGTGAGTCGCCCAAAGGCCCGTACTCACAAGAACTCGCTTAAAAGTAAGGCGCGGCCCTATTGGCTTGCGTTCGAACTTCATCACTCACTGCAGCAATCAACGTCATAACAAACTGATTGTCACGGCGATTATCAATCGCAGACGGCATTAGCTAACAGGAGCTCGGGGAATACGCGCGGAGAGATTTTGCGGCATGCGGCTATAATTTCAAACACTAGTCACCTTCCATTCTTCTCACCCCCTACGAAGTTCTCAACCATTTTCTAGCCGCGCTTTTTGATGCCCGGAATTACGGCGTAGACATCGGTAAGCTTATAACTTACTTACAGTGAATGCTCCATATAAAGAAGGACTCGGGTTCTAGAAGCTCTGGTGGGGCTTAGGACCTTAAAATTACTGAACGACCTTCAAGGGACAAACTTTAACACAACATCGACTGGTACGAATGGGCGTATTCCTAAATTATTGTTATGTGAAAAAAATTTTAAAAATTAGAAAAAATGAAAGTCTATTCTCCACATGGCAGTTACTTAGAAGGGATCGTGCTCAACTAGCTAAGATTGTAAAAGGTGGTTTGAAACGCCGCGCAGTAAAGCAAAACGAAGAGAAGAATTCTGACGTGTATGCATTCAAGTTCCTTGCCTTCTCTGTCTTGGATTGCGCCAAAAATGGACCCCACGCAATGAACGTCCATCTCCGCTTTATGTTTCTGTGATGCAGAACGTTTCAAAGAACAGTAATACGCAATGTAAAAAAGATTGATTCCCTTGTTAACGGATTATGTGAACAGCAGAGGTCTGCGGCCGTCATTATCAAATAGAAGAATATCACAAAAAAAAGCTTGAATTTTCTTTGGGTTAATGAGAACCTAAGAAGACAAAAAAAAAAGAAACAGGAAAGTCAGGCACTGGTCAACTGTTGGATAAGGGGCTTTAAGGAAACAAGAGCGAAATTCTGTTCACGTGTTCTTTAGAGATAGAACGTACACAGTTTATTATGCGCGTTTCGATTGTCCCTTAAGTGCTCCTTTTCGTATCCCGACCATTGTTCACCTCTTCTTGTGCATTACAACTGTTTTCGCATGTTTTGAGACCCGCATAGGTTGAGATAGTGTGGCAAAATAAGGGCAGATGGTATGCTTTGTTATTTTAGCACTTACCAGAAAAGACACGCCCTGTTATGAAATACAATAACGCGCTGTATCGCACGATTGTAAATATGTAGAGGAAGTGTTTCTAGTCAAGACAGCCGAATATTTATTGACGTGCACTTGAGGAACAACGAAGTAGGTTTTGTTCGCATTCTGAAGGAATTCTGCAACAATGTTTATGCCGATTATTCTCCAATGCTTCATTCTTTTGCGCTTCTGCATAATTGCGAGGCCGATAAACGGTCGCATAACGCTCTGACAGTGAAGCAAGGAAGTGTATCATTGTGACGAAGGAAGGCACAGAATGTTTGCGCAGGGTAGCTGCCTAATTACGTCTTTCTGATTCACTTTGAAGAAAGAAAGTTCTTACTCTTGTTTCATTTTACAGAAAAGATTGTACTGGAGCTAGTGTTGTAGGCAAGGCGTTTCGACCGACAAGATGACTATTGAGCGCCAACTCGTCACAACCTAGTCTTTAGTGAAAGCTTCACTGAGGTTCTAGCGATCGCTTAGCGTTCTAGTTTATCGACATCGCTGTAGAGTTCGACGTACAGCACTGGACATCTCCCAGAAACAAGGCGCTTCACCTCTTTAGCCTGTTTGACTGTTTCGCTTACAGCAGCAATGAACCGATGACAGCGTCTCATTATTACCGTTTCAGCGGTTCTCTTGCAAACATCCACTATAGCTTCGGAAACGAGTGAATGTAAAAAAAAAAAAGAAAGATCTCTTGGAGCGCGTCAAGCTGGTTGGAACGCGTTGGACTGTTGCGCAATAACGACGAGCGAGCAGCTCTGATGCCATTGAATAGCAATAAACGTAAATAAAAATTTTGTCTGTTCCACGCCAAAGTTGTCTGAGTGTTTTATTTGCAGGCAAGCGTAATCCTGCACATCCGTGTAAAAGCATACTTAACTGTGGGCCCGACGAGAAAGGCAAGTACTGCAGCAAGGCTACACTTTCGTCAAGTCTGTATACGGATCAGGGATGAAAGGAAAGTGGCTCGAAACAAAAAAAAGGTGGCACATGTGGTGTCCTTACTTGTCTTCTGTCCTTGCTGTTTAGCGTTACCGTATATATACGTCACTTCATAAAGAGCACCGCGCACCTTCACATCCCGTACTTGCGTGGCCTGGCGCATGGTAAAATGTCAGTTTGGCTATGTGAACACAGTCAACGTGACAACTGAAGGCCACAAGGCTGTATTCTGACGAGATAGTGCCTAAATACTGTGACCACAAGGGTCCTTGGCTCCGCGTCTTAATGTGCTTTTTATTTAGTCGTTTTTAAAGGCTCACCTATTCGCCTGGTGGGAACGACGCGCATGCAACCAGAAAATGGAGGAGACGTATGCTCCCGCGCAAACATTTGTTCGCTATTGATTCGTCTACACAGACAGATATCGTGAATTCAAAGAGAATTCCTCTTATCTCGTCTTTTTACTGCGAAAAGCTGCACTTGCTGAGTGACTCATGGAGATGTTTTCGTTTTAACGTCTATTGTGTTAGAGTCATGTATAGTGCGCTGCTGACGTCATCTCGACGTCGACCTGAGGTCTCATGCTGTCGGGCACGTATGCTGTCGGAGCGCCGAAGCAGCGACGAAAACAACGAATATCGCTGCATACGAAAAAAGAAAAAGTCCCGGAGAAGCAGTGTTTGTCACCTTTAATGGCGAGTGTATGCATATGAAATGAAAATAAGCGCGTGTATTACGCAAGCACTGCGGGTGACCATCAGTCCCTTGTTCCGCTATGTGGTTTTCTTAAATGTACCCCGGAGGGTGCATATAGGTGATGCGGTCGCGGATTGGTCGGCCAGTTCCACGGTACTGAAAATATATATTGAAGTCACTGATAAAACTACTGATAGCATGGCGGCTGCAGCTTTACGCTTACAGATGGCAGTCACTAGAAAAATAACTTCTGCGGTTTTACGCGTTAAAACAACGATATGATTATGAGGCACGACGTAGTGGGGGCTTGTACCACCTGGGGTTCCTTAATGTGCACCTAAGTCTAAGTACACGGCTGTTCTTGCATTTCACCCCCATAAGAATGCTGCCGCCTTGGCAGAGAATCTAACCCGTGTCTTCAAGATTATAGCAGCGCATTACCTTAGCCGCTAAGCTACCGCGGCAGGTACCACTTCTGTAAGGCCGACAAAGCGCCCTTTAGCAGCTTGCTGGCGAATGTTGGCGAATAACAAGCGCCCAACGACGCCAGATGCCACCTGGATGTATACAGAGAGAACGACCGCGCCAATTACGCCATTTGGCGCGTTTCCATCTGTCCTTTGTGCTTTTGTTGAGGCTGTTTGGTTTTCGCTCACCTTTCGCTATTTACAAGAGCAGCAGAAGAACAGGAGAGTCAGTATTTGGAACCTATCTTTAGCGGCACATTTGTCCTCGAATGCCTCCCCGCATTCACCGCGGCCGCGATTCCCTTTTCGCTCACATCACTTCCTTTCCGACTTTGTATACTACAGGCGCAATGCGCTGTATCAAAAGAAAAGAAAGAAAAAAGCGAGCGAAGGAATATAAAGAGGCTGCCGCTTGAATGACGTGCGTTGAACGCGCCAAAATGTGGCAAGTTGGCCGCTCTCCTCTCTCGGAAGCGGCCACCATCCCCGCACACACGCAAAAGAAAGGACACACCGCGTCGGAGGCTTTCGTTCGTCTTCGCGTCTCTCTCAAAGGACGGCGTTATTTCCGCGGAGTGGCAGATGCCGCCATGCGGCACGGCGCAGCGCAAAAGCGGCGTCGGAGGCGCGACTCGACAGCATCACACCCGCGGGCTCCGAGCCGCAGCCCCTCGCACGCAGTGCAGATCCTCCCTGGGCGGCGTTTCGAGACCAAGGGACGATGCGGAGCTGCGGCGGCGCGCTAGGATCGCCGCAGCGGTGCTCCCATGCATTCCGGGCTGTACACCTCTGCTGCCGAGGGAGCTTCAGACGCGAGGTGACGCGTATAAATAGTGACAGACCTCGGCGGGGTCCGTCTCGGACGGCGGCTTCCGTCGCGAGAATGATGCAGAAAGCGAAGAAGGCACAGAACACATCGTGTGTTCGTGTGTCTGCCGGTAAGGAGGGGGAGTTGGGGGAGGAGACGGGGCTGGCTCAGAGTCCAAACTGAGCGCGCTTGACATTCGTAAAAAAGAAGGCGACGCTGCCGCGAAGGCGAGAGAAATAGCCAGACAGTCGGTGCGCTCGGAGAGAAGTCGCCGAATGTGCGTGCATGCGCGCAGGGACACAAGCACAAACATGCAGCGCAACCACGTCGTCGCGCGACGCGACACATTCGCGCCATGGGCGCCTTCCTTCCGCGCCTGTAACTTTTTTCGTTCGCTTGTCGGTTCCCTTTCTCCCTTTTTGCTCTTATCATTACACTACGAGACACTACGTCTCCCGCTGTAGCTATTGCGATGCTTTTTTTTTGTTTCTTTTTTTCACTCTCTTTATACGGCCGCTGCAGTTTACAGGCGGACTTTCCCTCCCCTTCGGCTCCCCCTTCATTCCATCCGCTATGTCGGCCTGGGGAGAAGCTCCTGTCGCACGACTTATTCTCAGACGCGGCGTTGGAAAGCAAGTGCCTTACTGTCATTCTAGTTGCTCCGTTCTCTTTGCTATTTCTCTTCACTCGTTTCAGTTTTTCTCGAGTGTTCCTCCGAGTTATGCTCGCTGTATTTCGTTGGTTTCCAGTTCAGAGGGGCAAAAAGTTGCTTCCCACTCTCATTTTGACAAACCTGCCAAGACGCCCGGAGGGTTGGCAGACAGGGGAAGAGATGCTTGGAATTCTCGAGAAACATAAAGAATGCGCTGGTTTCTCTTTGGATTCCCCCACGTTTGACTCGCTTGATGGACAAGGTGTCAGCGGGATTGATTAAGTATAAAAGAGAAAAAGAAAGGATGAAAGATGTGGTGGAGGCTCTTTGAGTGATTTTATTGCGGATGGAGCACCGGCAGCCTGTCTGAGGAACGCGCCAGATGATGATGAAATGTCGGGCGAAGAAGCGACGCAGGGGTTCTTTTGGGACTTTGCAGAATTTCCCTAATTTTCGGAGCTGCTCAACTTGGTTGCAAGCCTGTGCAGAATACAGAATTCTTAGCGAGTCAGATCGCTTTGTCCGACACCTGCATGCAACGCCACGTAGCGAGTGTTAACACATGCGTTGTGCTGAAGTTGGTGTGGAGGCCTTTGTTGGCTGCCGCCTCTGATTAAAACCTGGTATAGAAAAAAAAAAACTTGATAAAAAACTTACCAAGCATCCTTCCCCCGACAAACAGTGAATGGTTGCATACTATAGGAATGTTTGTTGCCCGTGCGCACTACTACTGAGGGCGTTTATCGAAAGGTTTACGGGAGGTTCCGTTAGGATTGGAAAACGGTGTGTGCGCCGCCTACGTAGTTGTCCAGTGTACAGACGAAGAATGGAAAGTTCGTTGTGCGCCGTTTGTTGATTATTACAGCGCGGATACTACAGGGGAGTGCATGCTAGTTTAATTTGCTTGCAATCCGTTGTTGGCTGAAACCCACTATGGTGTACTGACTAATGTTAGTATGAAATGGGGAGAAGGCGTTTAGTACACACTGCAGGAACTAAACGTTTGGGAAACAGTCAAAGAAATGATAACAAGATGAAGTGCTAGAAATTGTAAGGTAAAATTGCCTTCAAGCAATTGCAAATTATTTAACGGCTGGCAAGCATCCTCGCGACAGTGTCTAAGCGAATGTGGCATATGCGTCTTTCTTTGACTGTGTTATTTAGTTTGATTTCTTTTTACTCACGGGGCACGCCCCTCCTGGGAGATGCGCCAAGGGTTGGATGAAATTAGAAAAAAACGACAAAAAAACATTGATTCCTGACTGGAGAGTGACCAAAACATTAGGTGAAGGTCGCTGTTTTTGTGCGCGACTCAGTTTCTTCTCCTTTCTTGGACTTTTACGCCGACATCAGGTTCTTCCTCGGTGTACTAACAAGACGTCGGGTGAAGACTCCGCGGGCTCGGCGCCTTACAGGTACGACGTTCCTTTATCGAAGGCTTGGTTGATACGCTACCGCTACGGTGGTTGGCAGCCATCGCCACGAGCCCTATGCTCGTCCAAGCGTGTCCAGCCATATGAGTGATAACCAAGGGCATAATGAAAAGCCTGGGGGCTTACAGGCGCGACAAAACATCATAAAGCCAGCACGTTTACTCGTTCACAACCGTGAAACGGCTTCAACGAGTTCAGGAGCAATGGATGACGATGAAGCGGAGAGCAAGAAGCCCCGCTTAGAAGAGAACAAGTTCGACGATAAAACGTCAACTTATGACTTCAGTGATGAAGAAGACATGGGCGAAGATGAGCCGTTTACGCTGGTGACTTATAAGAAAAAGCGAGCAGAGGGCATCCCAGTTGTCTTTCGTCCAACAGGCGAAGGTACTAGTTTCTGGCAAGTGAACCCCAATCGAGTGTCAGCCGAAATAGTTTCCGCTGCCAAGGAAAAAGTGCAGTCATTCAGGACGACCAGAGATGGAAGTTTCAGTGTCAGCGTTGCTTCCTTAGCATCAGCAAAACGCCTTCTGATGCTTTCGAATGTAGGCGGCCTAGAAGTCAGGCCTTTCATCCCAGAGTCATACACGCGAAACGTTGGGAAAGTGAGAAATGTGCCTCTGCAGTATTCGGACGAACAACTCTTAGAATACTTGAAAGATGCTGGGGTTATATCGGCGCGCCGACAAATGAAGTATTACCGCCAGGAAGATGGAGCAGTGACGTCGCGTTCACTTCACACAGTAATACTGATTTTCCGAGACGACCGCCCAATTCCAGGAAGAATTTACTTGGGATTCACCAGTCATCCAGTGGAGGAATATCTTGGTCCAGCACTTCGGTGCTATAATTGTCAGCGATTTGGACACATGGCGAAAAGTTGCCGCAGCACACGTCGGTGCAAGATCTGCTCAGAAGACCATGACCACAAGGAGTGCAAATCAGTTCTTCAGCCTAAGTGCGCGAACTGTGCGGGCAATCACGCTGCCTCCTACTCAGGCTGCCCGCAGAACAAGGCTGCTGCACAAATGCGACGACATGAACTTATCCACGGAAGACAACCGCGCCGCAACGAAGCTTCTCCAAATCCTGCGATTGTAAATCCTGTACGCGATCACCCACCTCAGCGGACACCGCAACCACCACATCAAAGAGACGCTTCAAGAGAACCACAAAGAGTACAACCGAAAGACCAAACAAGGGTAGAAAAGCCAAGTGCCCCTACTTACGCTTCAAAGCTGCGAACACCCCCGCGACATCCGGCAGAAAGTAATGGACCCGAGAGCTCTAATGTTTGCACAAGCTATACGAGTGAAACTCCACGTCGTTCTCAGCGACCCTCAGGAAAAATACCAGCCAATACCGACCACACCAGTGCATCAGTGACGGAACTCATTCTGCCAATGCTTTTCGCTGCAATTAGAGCAATCCTGTCTGCTCTGCCGGAAGCAAATAACCTACCAGAAGTGAAAGCCCTGTTACCTCTGGAAGCACTATTGTGCAAACAATCCGGGTCAAACCTGCAGCAAGTAGCATATGAATAACCGCTACAAAAATGTCTCCATATTCCAGTGGAATGCCAACAGTCTTCGAAGGAAGTGTGCTGACTTTCGTAAACTGCTTGTGCAGTATAACTTTCCAATACTTTGCATTCAAGAGGCTGGAATGAATGATGATTTCCGTCTCTCAAACTACGTGATATACAAGTCGTCTCGTCGAGGTGGAGTTAGCAGAGTGCACTTGTGTGTCAGAAAGGACCTACCATCATATCAAGTTCAGTCAAGCGATTCTGACTTTCCGGAATTCATCGCATGTAAGGTATTGTTTGATAAGCTGTGCATAACAGTGATTAATGTTTATCTACAACCTTCAAGCCGTATTTCAGTGGACGAGCTAGTGGATACCTTCAAAA
Organism: Rhipicephalus sanguineus; assembly: GCF_013339695.2. Classification (NCBI taxonomy): domain Eukaryota; kingdom Metazoa; phylum Arthropoda; class Arachnida; order Ixodida; family Ixodidae; genus Rhipicephalus; species Rhipicephalus sanguineus. The sequence goes on along the minus strand of NC_051176.1, from coordinate 133,633,770 downwards.
TTTATAGTTCTAATATCTTTATTTGTGGAGACTTTAATGCACATAATATTATCTGGGGCAGTGATCGCTGTGATGCACGTGGTAACGTTGTAGAGAGCGCCATAGACAAGTGCAATTTGACAGTTTTAAATGACGGATCACCAACATTCCTTCGCGGGTATAATTACTCTAGCTGTATAGATATAACTTTATGTTCACAAGATCTAGTGAATGGTGTGGGTTGGTCAACGGATTTGGAAACACGCGGAAGTGATCATTTTCCAGTCCTTGTAAATCACCCTAACATGCGGAGTGATGACATCCGGCGCTACAGCAGATTGACGAACTGGAAAGCTTTTCGGTTTCGCCTAAGCAGTCAACTTAATCAACATACAAGCGTTGAAGAATTTACGGAATTTTTACAGGATAATGTGAACATGTGCACAAAGAAGGTTCCAATTCCGAAAGACTACGCTGCAGTTGACGGAGAATACGAACACTTCAGAGCCATTAGACGCCGGTCTGAAAGAGCGTACCGACGGAGCGGTAGTTTAGAAGCTTACAAAAGCGCTCAGAAAATCCACAATGTCATGCGCAAACGGATGGAAAATTTAGGAAAACGGCGCTGGCGAGGTTTCTGCGGAACGCTTTCTCCACACACCCCTGTTCCGAGAATATGGTTGGTAATTCGAGCGTTTAACGGCCCTGTAACACAGAGCTTCCCATTTCGTGCCCTCGCTTTAGCTCTAGACACGCAGGAAATAGCGGTTGCAGATGAATTTTGTGAACTTATCTGCAGACCTGGCTCTACATCAAATTATGCAACATTTAATAATTCTGTTGCGTTAGCAAAGCAGAAAATTAATGCTTGCTATTGGGCACAACATCCTCAACTAGACGCCGCATTCACATTAAGCGAACTGCAATGTGCAATTGCTTCATGTCGTCAAAATTCTGCTGCTGGGCCGGATGGCGTTACTTACAATATGCTAAAAAACCTCGGGCCGACAGGCACCAAAGCTCTTTTAGACATTTATAATAATCTATGGACAGAAGAAGTTGTACCGCAACCTTGGAAAGTGGCTCGAGTTATTCCGATTCTAAAACCTGGAAAGACGCCCTTGTGCCTTGATTCTTTTCGTCCAGTCAGCTTGACAAGTTGCTTATGCAAGGTAATGGAAAAGATGATTGGCGCGAGACTTGAGTGGTGGTGCAACGAAACGGATGTGTTGTCCAACTACTTAACAGGTTTTAGAAAGCAGAGATGCACAATGGATGCTATAATAGACGTAGTAACGTACGTGGAACACGAACGCGCCTGCGGTAACGTGACGGTCGCAGTATTCTTGGACATAAAGAGGGCATTCGACACCGTCAGTCACGTGCATGTTCTACTGAGTATGTTGGAACTCGGAATGTCCGGAAAGTCCTTGCGATGGATTTCTGAATTTTTATCAGATCGCAAGATATTTGTCCAGACGGGTGAAGGAAAGAGTGCAGAACACGATGTCAAGCAAGGAGTGCCACAGGGAAGTGTGCTTAGCCCTTTTCTATTCAACTGTGTCATGGCTGATTTAGCAAGACGACTGCCATCTCAGTTACGATTCTCGCTGTATGCAGATGATGTGTGCATTTGGACATCTGGAACTAATGTTCAGTTAATTCAGACGGCACTACAAGAGGGCATTAATACCATCAACAACTTTTTAATAGAGAGAGGGATGGCTCTGTCGCATGCGAAGACAGCTGTGTTGCCCTTCACCCGTAAGAAGTTAAAGAATTTTAATCTTAGTCTGGAAGGACGACCTTTATTGATTGTGACACAGCATCGATTCCTTGGAATAGTACTTGATCGGCAGCTATCCTGGACACCACACATAAAAAAACTCGAAAACGATGTTAATGCAACAGTAAATATACTTCGCAGAATTGCTGGTACGTCGTGGGGTGGATCAGTGTCGTCCCTACTCAATGTTCACAATGCTTTAATAAGACAAAGAATTGCGTACTCTGCGGCAATCTTACACGGCCTTTCACCCACGTCGGAACAGAGGCTTCAAAGGCTTTTAGCTAGGGGATTACGCATATGTCTAGGAGTTCCACGAGCGACTTCCAGTTCCCTTGTAATAGCAGAGACTCGCCAATCTCCCTTCACAGTCATGAGAAGTATAGAAACATGTCGGCATTTTTTTCGTCTTCAGACGCAACATAAAAACCACCCATTGGCTCTGGAGATATTACAAAGGAATAGAAGCCATGTTCATAAAGAAATTAAGGAAAGAGCCAGTATATTGCCAAGAAATGCATTTTTTAACTCTGACGTTGATTATCCTCCATGGCTACTTACGCTACCAAAGGTCGAAGTGTCAGTGGACGGCATAATCAGAAAAAATGACATGTTCATTCTAGCCGCCCAACAACTAGCGCTCTACCAGATATATATGCGATATCCGGACTACATACATGTCTATACAGATGGCTCCAGTGTACCAAAATCTTCAACTTCAGCATTTATTATACCGCACCTCAAGGTACAAGATTCATTTAAATTATCTCGCGTTACATCGTCTACAACAGCTGAACTATTCGCTATTCTAAGTGCTATAAAATTTATCAATTCTGTAAGAGATGCTCAGAAATGGGTAATTTTCAGTGATTCGCAGGCGGCACTAACATCACTCTGTAGCACAAAAGCACAAACAATTAATAATAGTCTGATCTACGAGACACTTAAAGAGCTCACCAAGGCCGATCAAAAGCATCATGAAATAATGTTCCAGTGGATACCGGGACATTGCAACATTCCTGGCAATACAGCAGCTGATGAAGCAGCACGACAAGCACACCGCAAAAAAGATATCGTTTCTATCCCAATATCGAAAAATGAATTGCGAAGCATTTTAAAGACACAATCTTTCAATATGTGTAGAAATGCGTGGTTCGACGAAAATTCTAAAAGCTCCGATTTATATCATGTAGATCCACTTATCGAATTTGAAATTCCGTTGTCTTTAGACAGAAGTGTGGAAACTCTTATTCACCGATTAAGGCTAGGAACTGCCTACACCAAGCATTTTTTACACAAAATTGGCCGCGCTGAAACTCCTGAATGTGATTGTGGATTCGTAGATGAAGACATATATCACCTCCTTCTAGAATGCCCACAGCACGACGTACCAAGACGCCGACTTCAATCATCGTTAAAAACATTAGACCGCAGACCACTAAGTTTAAGGAAACTTCTAGGCCCGTGGCCAACAAGAGGCTTACAGAAGTGTGCTTTAAAAGCATTGAAAATTTTTCTTGAAGAGAGTGGCATCCTTGGCCATTACTAGCGCATTTAAGCTTTGTTTTGTATTAACGACAGAGTGTATATTTATGTGTGTTGACTATTTTTGTCTTGGATATGTTATGCAACAGTTGCTGTTTCTTTTTTTTAACATCACCGTGTGTACACATGTATGTGATTGTTGAATATGTTGTTTTGACTGTTATGTCTTGACTGTTACGCTAAGTTGTATATTGTATGTACTACGGGTTAATTGTGATTAGAAATGTGGACAATATGTACTTTATCTTTATGGACCCTATGTACTCCAAGAGCTAAGGAGTAGCCGGCGCCTTATTTGAGCGCCAACATCTCCTTACATCATGTCAATAAAAAAAAAAAAAAGAAAAAAAAGGTGAAGAATCAACAGATTATTCACAACACAATGTAATGAGAAATTTACAACCGATTTGCTTTAAAATCTGTGTCAAGGAATAAGCTCGCATTCGTTTATGACAGTGCATAGGATAGGAGGCGCCCAGAAGAAGAATGCCAGGAATTTTAGAAATCAATCTCAGCTATTGAAACGGTAATTTTAAATTACTGTCAATTCTTGCCCGTGCACCTTTAGCTTCGCCTTGAGGCTGAAGCGCTGATGTGCAGCACTCCCTCGCCTCCATACGCTTACAGCTGTGACATCACGTGAAGTGGCCGAGAGCCTTCACACACTAATGAGGTGCCTGGACGACGCCTAAGGCAATCGCATTCAACTGCAATGACAGTGAATATTTGCAGCATTTCTTTTTAGCATGTCGACAATTCACAATTCAAAGAAAGAGGCTCCTAGAAGAATCCTTCCAAAATGTTGACTTGAATCTGTCACAACCGGCGATTCTTTTCTTTTGTGCTTAATATTGGGCTCTAGCCACAGGAGCGCTTGTGACGCCGTATATGTGACTTTCTACGCGAGACAAAGAGAAGGTGATGATGTCCTCACTCTGATGGCACTCACCCACAAAGGGGGATGGGCCAAGAACCGGGCGGCAGGATCTTTAAGGTTTATTGGACCTATGGATCCAATAGCAGACACTGGTACTTCAGACTAATAATAAAAGATAGCAAATAAATGAAAATGCTAAACGGACAAATATCCAGACTGTCTGATGGGATTTTTGACGGATATTATGACGGGTTCGGAACCAATAATATAAATAAATAACTATACACTAACATGGCAATCTTTTTGTTTCTTTTATGTATAATCAAACACCGCAGAGCAGACATATCCTCGCGGCTATAACCTAATGTAGTGCCGCCAAATGATAAAATTGCTGCAACATTTATTTCTAATTCTAAATTTTGGGGTGCGGAGCGGCCAGGTATCTATTTATGTGATTAGAATATCGGCGACAGAATAAGATAATTGAATGCTAGCATTCTTCATTTGATTTTTCTTTCTCCTTTGCAATGTTTGTTTTTTGAACACCAGAGCTTATAAGTCGAGCCGGCGCCGTCTGCATGATGATGAGTCTAATTGATGAGGATGATAAATGGTGATGATGCCCGTAATGAGACTAAGCTGTTTTAGCCTACCCTCACTACACTCGCGAGCTTACAGCTTCGGTTTCCGGCGGTTTTCACGGCGTGAAACTGGCTGTATTTTGTTCATAACAGCGAAGTTGTTAAGCACGGCATGAAAACGTCCCTGCTCCACAAAAAACTATCGTCATCATGAACGGGTATGTGTCACAGAATTTGGGCAATTCCCGCTACTCACCGCTCCAGCGTGGCCTGTCGGTGAAATAACGAGTACAGAGAGAGAGAAAGAAAGAAACAGAGAGACGGAAAGAAAGAACGAAAGAGAGAAATTCTTCACGAGGCGCCATTTGAACACGCATACCCTCTATCCGAAGGCGAGCGTCCTAACCACTCGGCTATCCAGGCACGCTAGCAGAGCATAGCATAGCGTTGTATAACAATGGGGTGAGAAAGGGAAGTGAGCGTGAGGAGGAGAGATGTGGCAACGGAGGAGAGGACGAGGCAACGGAGGAGGAGGGGAGAGAGTAAAGCGTAGCACAGAAAGAATGAGAGAGAATAGCGAGAAAGATATGCTGAGAAAAACAGAGAAGACCAACGAAAGAGATAGAAAGAAATGAGATAGAAAGAGGAAGCAAGCATCGCGTCGTCTAGCGACCAGTTACCACACCACCTGGCCAAGCCACGCATGCGCAGTTGCTAAGCCACGCCCACTGACGGAGACATCGCGCGCAACTTCCACTCTACAGTGCATAGCCTGGCTGCGCCCGATCGTGCCGAGACAGTCATGGGGCTTGCGAAGAAAATACGTACTCCCGAGGAAGCAGCCGCGCATCTTGAAGCTAGGCAAGTCGGTCGACGGGGAGTACGAGCGGCGACGGGCCAGTGCTTCGCTGTTGCAAACTTTGCGCGACTTAGTGCGAACTTCCCGCATTTATTTTAGCATTCAGCATTTTCTTCACTATTTACAATGTAGTGAGCTTCGTTTCAATCTTGTTTCGCATTTTTTGTTGTTCTCTTGCATTTTGTCTTTTTTACTATTTATTTCCTGAACTAATGGCCGATCCCGTGGGGCGAGTCCCGCTAGTACACTGAGGCACTAATCAAAATAGAAGCCTGGAAATTTTGAACAGTTTTCTGAACAAAACTATAATGTTACGAGTAAGCATCTTCGTGAACTATACGCGAAATTATACGCATTAGACTTGAGGCATTTAGCACCTTTCTTCTAACTGAAAACGCAAAACGAAAGACCTTCCGTGCATAATTAAAACAACCTCGAAACACGCTATTAATTTATGTGCAGTGTAGACTGGTAAATAAAGAAAAGCGGCGCACAAAAAGACGAAGACAGTGTGTGGTTCTCTTCCTTGTCTTCGTCTTTTTGTGCGCCGCTTTTCTTTAAATATGAATAGGCACCAACTCGCCCAACTTTCTATTTTGTTACTATAGACTGGTAAGGTTCGTGACCGCAAGTATTGGAGCGGCCGCAAGCTCGTTGGTGTTATCGCGATCGTGAAGCCGTCTACATGTCGCTGGACTTCATTTTGAAGGGAGCAGCAGACAAGTTTTTCAAGAGTTTCACATTTGGCTGCTTTGCAGGCTCGGGTAATCGATCTCGTTGCTCGTCTTATTGCCTCACCGACAAAAAAATCTTGAAGATGCATTTAAGTAGTCAAACCGGTGTCACGCTTATACCAGAGCTTATGTGATACGCTCACAATGTACGGTGCTTTTTAGCAGCTATAGCTCATTTGCAAATAAACGAGCGTACATTTCGTCGACGCGCGCGGTAGTGAACGGAAGGTTGGTAACTACGCTCGCAACAATGTGACAAAGAAACTTCAAAAATTGGAATTACTCCAGCCCCCATCTAGCTTCTCACTAGGTACTGGTAGTTTATTCTATATATATATATATCGCATAATGCGTATCTATATCATCGCCAGTTGATAGTGCAAGGCGTCCCTCGTCATAGCCTTAAAGACCTCGCGCACACCGTCCTTGGTCTTGGCGGAGCACTCCAGGTAAACCGCAGGCATCAGGTTCCTTAGCGATGGTGTTTCCTTGCTGAGGTGCCGCGTCGATCGGTCTCGCTGTGGCCATATCTGGCAGCGCGAGCAGGTGGTTCCGAAGGCTCTTGTTCGCCGCAAGGATGATGGTCACGCTGGGGCAGAAGTGGCGCACCTCCAGCATATGGACCTCCTGGTTCTTCGCCAGGGAGCCGGGGGAGTCACTGCTGAAGCACATGAGGATTACGTCCGGGTACGACAGTGGCGTCAACCGACCGTAGTCCTTCTGCCCCGCGGTGTCACACGAGGCCGTTTCGACCACGACTTGGACGGGCGCGACATAGTTCTCGAAGACAGTGGCCACAGAGGCTCCCGAAAGCTCACCGTTTCCGAAGACGAGCAGAAGACGCGTCTTGCTGCCGTGCCCATCGCCGACGATCATTGGTTTCTTTCTGATCGCGGCCATCTGTGGTCTTTCTTCCGCGGGAGCAGAAACACGTCGATTCCTCGGACGGTTTTCTTCTTCTTCTGCTTCGTGCCTTCGTCCTTAGGCACCTTCCTTCAACAATAATTAGAAAGCCTACGTTTCAAACAAAGCACTTCAGCTTTACGTCGCAAAGTAACCACTCATCAATGAAAAACGCTGTTATGAGGGTTCCGGGTTCATTTTTAGAAACTAGAATTTTTTTTCAACGAGAAAAACGATGGTCAATTCGGGTGGACAACTCGAAGAGGACGAAGCTATTGGAGGAGAAAAAGGAAACGAAATGAAACAAAACAAGATACACACTGTATTTACAACTGAATTTTTTTAGTTATATGCTTTCAAAACAGGGCTGCACAGAAACAATATTATATGTAATTGTCCGGTCGTTCTTCCGTCGGAGCAGAGACGCGTTGCTTCTTCTTGTTTTTCTTCTCCTCAGTAACAGGACTCATACCCAATACAAGAAATATGTGGATTTTTCCAATATGTCGTGAAGGTTTAAAACGCCTGTATCTCCTAAAAGGTGAAAATTCCTGCGCTTCTATAGTCAAATAATATTCCAATTTTAATTACAAATTATCGATAATGAATTATTTAAAGGCGATACAATTTGGCGGGGCATTCTTTAAGACTGTATAACAATAAACTCAATAGCGAAGAAAACATCCTCGTGGCTGTATCCCAGGGTAGAAGCCCCAAACTAAACAATAACGAGTTTTGTCAATTCCAGGCGCACATTTCGGGGAGGTGGTTCTAGCATTTTTTTTTTTCTTAGAAAACCTGGGGCGGAGAGAGTACCCTCCACCACACAGAAAATGAAGCAGACCACAGGCTCTGACACTCAGGCTACTTCAGGTCGGGGCGTACCCTAACCCCGCGCTATTGCACAAGATTTATCCAGAAATACAGTCAACTAATGCATGTTCATTATGCGCGGATATAGCGAACCTAGAACATATGCTCTGGCGGTGGCCCGTGTTACGTGGCGGCGCAGTGATAACGCCGTCAAAATGGGAGGCTGCTATTACCAGCTCCGGACTCGAAGAGCAGCTGTGGGCGGTCCAACGGGCCCGCAACGCAACAGAGAGACTTGGTCTTTCTGTTCCGACGTGGGAGCGGCCCGCAACGTTCTAGGGCGCGTTCCGAGTGGAGCGACCACGTATCTGTTTCTATGATTACAATATCGGCGACAGAATAAAAGAATTGAATGCTAGCTTTCTTCATTTGACTTTTGCTTCTCCTTCGCAGTGTTTTTTTTTTTTTCAAACAAAGTCGAGCCGGCGCCGTCTGCCTGATGATGAGTCTAATTGATGAGGATGATAAATGGTGATGATGCCCGTAATGAGACTAAGCTGTTTTAGTCCACCCTCACTACACTCGCGAGCTTACAGCTTCGGTTTCCGGCGGTTTGCACGGCGTGAAACTGGCAATTTTTTGTTCATAACAGCGAAGTTGCTAAGCCCGGCATGAAAACATCCTTGCTCCGCTAAAAACTATCACCATCATGAACGGGTATGTGTCACAGAATTTGGGCAAATGCCACTACTCACCGCTCCAGCGTGGCCTGTCGGTGAGATAACGAGTACAGAGAGAGAGAAAGAAAGAAACAGAGAGACGGAAAGAAAGAAAGAAAGAGAGAAATTCTTCACGAGGCGCCATTTGAACACGCATACCCTCTATCCGAAGGCGAGCGTCCTAACCACTCGGCTATCCAAGCACGCTAGCAGAGTATAGCATAGCGTTGTATAACAATGGGGTGAGAAAGGGAAGTGAGCGTGAGGAGGAGAGATGTGAAGGTCAGGAGGAGGCAACGGAGGAGGAGGGGAGAGAGTAAAGCGTAGCACAGAAAGAATGAGAGAGAATAGCGAGAAAGATATGCTGAGAAAAACAGAGAAGACCAACGAAAGAGATAGAAAGAAATGAGATAGAAAGAGGAAGCAAGCATCGCGTCGTCTAGCGACCAGTTACCACACCACCTGGCCAGGCCACGCATGCGCAGTTGCTAAGCCACGCCCACTGACGGAGACATCGCGCGCAACTTCCACTCTACAGTGCATAGCCTGGCTGCGCCCGATCGTGCCGAGACAGTCATGGGGCTTGCGAAGAAAATACGTACTCCCGAGGAAGCAGCCGCGCATCTTGAAGCTAGGCAAGTCGGTAGACGGGGAGTACGAGCGGCGACGGGCCAGTGCTTCGCTGTTGCAAACTTTTCGCGACTTAGTGCGAACTTCCCGCATTTATTTTAGCATTCAGCATTTTCTTCACTATTTTCAATCTTGTTTCGTATTTTTTGTTGTTCTCTTGCATTTTGTCTTTTTTACTATTTATTTCCTGAACTAATGGCCGATCCCGTGGGGCGAGTCCCGCTAGTACACTGAGGCACTAATCAAAATAGAAGCCTGGAAATTTTGAACAGTTTTCTGAACAAAACTATAATGTTACGAGTAAGCATCTTCGTGAACTATACGCGAAATTATACGCATTAGACTTGAGGCATTTAGCACCTTTCTTCTAAGTGAAAACGCAAAACGAAAGACCTTCCGTGCATAATTAAAACAACTTCGAAACACGCTATTAATTTATGTGCAGTGTAGACTGGTAAATAAAGAAAAGCGGCGCACAAAAAGACGAAGACAGTGTGTGGCTCTCTTCCTTGTCTTCGTCTTTTTGTGCGCCGCTTTTCTTTAAATATGAATATGCACCAACTCACCCAACTTTCTATTTTGTTACTATAGACTGGTAAGGTTCGTGACCGCAAGTATTGGAGCGGCCGCAAGCTCGTTGGTGTTATCGCGATCGTGAAGCCGTCTACATGTCGCTGGACTTCATTTTGAAAGGACCAGCAGACAAGTTTTTCAAGAATTTCACATTTGGCTGTTTTGCAGGCTCGGGTAATCGAACTCGTTGCTCGTCTTATTGCCTCACCGACAAAAAAATCTTGAAGATGCATTTAAGTAGTCAAACCGGTGTCACGCTTATACCAGAGCTTATGTGATACGCTCACAATGTACGGTGCTTTTTAGCAGCTATAGCTCATTTGCAAATAAACGAGCGTACATTTCGTCGACGCGCGCGGTAGTGAACGGAAGGTTGGTAACTACGCTCGCAGCAATGTGACAAAGAAACTTCAAAAACTGGAATTACTCCAGCCCCCATCTAGCTTCTCACTAGGGACTGGTAGTTTATTCTATATATATATATCGCATAATGCCTATCTATATCATCGCCAGTTGATAGTGCAAGGCGTCCCTCGTCATAGCCTTAAACACCTCGCGCACACCGTCCTTGGTCTTGGCGGAGCACTCCAGGTAAACCGCAGGCATCAGGTTCCTTGGCGATGGTGTTTCCTTGCTCAGGTGCCGCGTCGATCGGTCTCGCTGTGGCCATATCTGGCAGCGCGAGCAGGTGGTTCCAAAGGCTCTTGTTCGCCGCAAAGATGATGGTCACGCTGGGGCAGAAGTGGCGCACCTCCGGCATATGGACCTCCGGGTTCTTCATCAGGGAGCCGGGGGAGTCACTGCTGAAGCACATGAGGATCACGTCCGGGTACGGCAGTGGCGTCAACCGACCGTAGTCCTTCTGCCCCGCGGTGTCACACGAGGCCGTTTCGACCACGACTTTGATGGGCGCGACATAGTTTTCGAAGACAGTGGCCACAGAGGCTCCCGAAAGCTCACCGTTTCCGAAAACGAGCAGAAGACGCGTCTTGCTGCCGTGCCCATCGCCGACGATCATTGGTTTCTTTCTGATCGCGGCCATCTGTGGTCTTTCTTCCGCGGGAGCAGAAACACGTCGATTCCTCGGACGGTTTTCTTCTTCTTCTGCTTCGTGCCTTCGTCCTTAGGCACCTTCCTTCAACAATAATTAGAAAGCCTACGTTTCAAACAAAGCACTTCAGCTTTACGTCGCAAAGTAACCACTCAGCAATGAAAAACGCTGTTATGAGGGTTCCGGGTTCATTTTTAGAAACTAGAATTTTTTTTCAACGAGAAAAACGATGGTCAATTCGGGTGGACAACTCGAAGAGGACGAAGCTATTGGAGGAGAAAAAGGAAACGAAATGAAGCAGAACAAGATACACACTGTATTTACAACTGAATTTTTTTAGTTATATGCTTTCAAAACAGGGCTGCACAAAAACAATATTATATGTAATTGTCCGGTCGTTCTTCCGTCGGAGCAGAGACGCGTTGCTTCTTCTTGTTTTTCTTCTCCTCAGTAACAGGACTCATACCCAATACAAGAAATATGTGGATTTTTCCAATATGTCGTGAAGGTTTAAAACGCCTGTATCTCCTAAAAGGTGAAAATTCCTGCGCTTCTATAGTCAAATAATATTCCAATTTTAATTACAAATTATCGATAATGAATTATTTAAAGGCGATACAATTTGGCGGGGATTCTTTAAGACTGTATAACAATAAACTCAATAGCGAAGAAAACATCCCTGTGGGTGTATCCCAGAGTAGAAGCCCCAAACGAAACAACAACGAGTTTTGTCAATTCCAGGCGCACATTTCGGGGAGGTGGTTCTAGCATTTTTTTTTTTCTTAGAAAACCTGGGGCATAGAGAGTACCCTCCACCACACAGAAAATGAAGCAGACCACAGGCTCTGACACTCAGGCTACTTCAGGTCGGGGCGTGCCCTAACCCCGCGCTATTGCACAAGATTTATCCAGAAATACAGCCAACTAATGCACGTTCATTATGCGCGGATATAGCGAACCTAGAACATATGCTCTGGCGGTGCCCCGTGTTACGTGGCGGCGCAGTGATCACGCCGTCAAAATGGGAGGCTGCTATTACCAGCTCCGGACTCGAAGAGCAGCTATGGGCGGTCCAACGGTCCCGCAACGCAACAGAGAGACTTGGTCTTTCTGTTCCGACGTGGGCGCGGCCCGCAACGTTCTAGGGCGCGTTCCGAGTGGAGCGACCACGTATCTGTTTCTATGATTACAATATCGGCGACAGAATAAAAGAATTGAAAGCTAGCTTTCTTCATTTGACTTTTGCTTCTCCTTCGCAGTGTTTTTTTTTTTTTTTCAAACAAAGTCGTGCCGGCGCCGTCTGCCTGATGATGAGTCTAATTGATGAGGATGATAAATGGTGATGATGCCCGTAATGAGACTAAGCTGTTTTAGTCTACCCTCACTACACTCGCGAGCTTACAGCTTCGGTTTCCGGCGGTTTTCACGGCGTGAAACTGGCAATTTTTTGTTCATAACAGCGAAGTTGCTAAGCCCGGCATGAAAACATCCTTGCTCCGCTAAAAACTATCACCATCATGAACGGGTATGTGTCACAGAATTTGGGCAAATGCCACTACTCACCGCTCCAGCGTGGCCTGTCGGTGAGATAACGAGTACAGAGAGAGAGAAAGAAAGAAACAGAGAGACGGAAAGAAAGAAAGAAAGAGAGAAATTCTTCACGAGGCGCCATTTGAACACGCATACCCTCTATCCGAAGGCGAGCGTCCTAACCACTCGGCTATCCAGGCACGCTAGCAGAGTATAGCATAGCGTTGTATAACAATGGGGTGAGAAAGGGAAGTGAGCGTGAGGAGGAGAGATGTGAAGGTCAGGAGGAGGCAACGGAGGAGGAGGGGAGAGAGTAAAGCGTAGCACAGAAAGAATGAGAGAGAATAGCGAGAAAGATATGCTGAGAAAAACAGAGAAGACCAACGAAAGAGATAGAAAGAAATGAGATAGAAAGAGGAAGCAAGCATCGCGTCGTCTAGCGACCAGTTACCACACCACCTGGCCAGGCCACGCATGCGCAGTTGCTAAGCCACGCCCACTGACGGAGACATCGCGCGCAACTTCCACTCTACAGTGCATAGCCTGGCTGCGCCCGATCGTGCCGAGACAGTCATGGGGCTTGCGAAGAAAATACGTACTCCCGAGGAAGCAGCCGCGCATCTTGAAGCTAGGCAAGTCGGTCGACGGGGAGTACGAGCGGCGACGGGCCAGTGCTTCGCTGTTGCAAACTTTGCGCGACTTAGTGCGAACTTCCCGCATTTATTTTAGCATTCAGCGTTTTCTTCACTATTTTCAATCTTGTTTCGCATTTTTTGTTGTTCTCTTGCATTTTGTCTTTTTTACTATTTATTTCCTGAACTAATGGCCGATCCCGTGGGGCGAGTCCCGCTAGTACACTGAGGCACTAATCAAAATAGAAGCCTGGAAATTTTGAACAGTTTTCTGAACAAAACTATAATGTTACGAGTAAGCATCTTCGTGAACTATACGCGAAATTATACGCATTAGACTTGAGGCATTTAGCACCTTTCTTCTAACTGAAAACGCAAAACGAAAGACCTTCCGTGCATAATTAAAACAACCTCGAAACACGCTATTAATTTATGTGCAGTGTAGACTGGTAAATAAAGAAAAGCGGCGCACAAAAAGACGAAGACAGTGTGTGGTTCTCTTCCTTGTCTTCGTCTTTTTGTGCGCCGCTTTTCTTTAAATATGAATAGGCACCAACTCGCCCAACTTTCTATTTTGTTACTATAGACTGGTAAGGTTCGTGACCGCAAGTATTGGAGCGGCCGCAAGCTCGTTGGTGTTATCGCGATCGTGAAGCCGTCTACATGTCGCTGGACTTCATTTTGAAGGGAGCAGCAGACAAGTTTTTCAAGAGTTTCACATTTGGCTGCTTTGCAGGCTCGGGTAATCGAACTCGTTGCTCGTCTTATTGCCTCACCGACAAAAAAATCTTGAAGATGCATTTAAGTAGTCAAACCGGTGTCACGCTTATACCAGAGCTTATGTGATACGCTCACAATGTACGGTGCTTTTTAGCAGCTATAGCTCATTTGCAAATAAACGAGCGTACATTTCGTCGACGCGCGCGGTAGTGAACGGAAGGTTGGTAACTACGCTCGCAACAATGTGACAAAGAAACTTCAAAAATTGGAATTACTCCAGCCCCCATCTAGCTTCTCACTAGGTACTGGTAGTTTATTCTATATATATATATATATATCGCATAATGCGTATCTATATCATCGCCAGTTGATAGTGCAAGGCGTCCCTCGTTATAGCCTTAAAGACCTCGCGCACACCGTCCTTGGTCTTGGCGGAGCACTCCAGGTAAACCGCAGGCATCAGGTTCCTTGGCGATGGTGTTTCCTTGCTGAGGTGCCGCGTCGATCGGTCTCGCTGTGGCCATATCTGGCAGCGCGAGCAGGTGGTTCCGAAGGCTCTTGTTCGCCGCAAGGATGATGGTCACGCTGGGGCAGAAGTGGCGCACCTCCGGCATATGGACCTCCTGGTTCTTCGCCAGGGAGCCGGGGGAGTCACTGCTGAAGCACATGAGGATTACGTCCGGGTACGACAGTGGCGTCAACCGACCGTAGTCCTTCTGCCCCGCGGTGTCACACGAGGCCGTTTCGACCACGACTTGGACGGGCGCGACATAGTTCTCGAAGACAGTGGCCACAGAGGCTCCCGAAAGCTCACCGTTTCCGAAGACGAGCAGAAGACGCGTCTTGCTGCCGTGCCCATCGCCGACGATCATTGGTTTCTTTCTGATCGCGGCCATCTGTGGTCTTTCTTCCGCGGGAGCAGAAACACGTCGATTCCTCGGACGGTTTTCTTCTTCTTCTTCTGCTTCGTGCCTTCGTCCTTAGACACCTTCCTTCAACAATAATTAGAAAGCCTACGTTTCAAACAAAGCACTTCAGCTTTACGTCGCAAAGTAACCACTCAGCAATGAAAAACGCTGTTATGAGGGTTCCGGGTTCATTTTTAGAAACTAGAATTTTTTTTTCAACGAGAAAAACGATGGTCAATTCGGGTGGACAACTCGAAGAGGACGAAGCTATTGGAGGAGAAAAAGGAAACGAAATGAAACAAAACAAGATACACACTGTATTTACAAATGATTTTTTTTAGTTATATGCTTTCAAAACAGGGCTGCACAGAAACAATATTATATGTAATTGTCCGGTCGTTCTTCCGTCGGAGCAGAGACGCGTTGCTTCTTCTTGTTTTTCTTCTCCTCAGTAACAGGGCTCATACCCAATACAAGAAATATGTGGATTTTTCCAATATGTCGTGAAGGTTTAAAACGCCTGTATCTCCTAAAAGGTGAAAATTCCTGCGCTTCTATAGTCAAATAATATTCCAATTTTAATTACAAATTATCGATAATGAATTATTTAAAGGCGATACAATTTGGCGGGGATTCTTTAAGACTGTATAACAATAAACTCAATAGCGAAGAAAACATCCCTGTGGGTGTATCCCAGAGTAGAAGCCCCAAACGAAACAACAACGAGTTTTGTCAATTCCAGGCGCACATTTCGGGGAGGTGGTTCTAGCATTTTTTTTTTTTCTTAGAAAACCTGGGGCATAGAGAGTACCCTCCACCACACAGAAAATGAAGCAGACCACAGGCTCTGACACTCAGGCTACTTCAGGTCGGGGCGTGCCCTAACCCCGCGCTATTGCACAAGATTTATCCAGAAATACAGCCAACTAATGCACGTTCATTATGCGCGGATATAGCGAACCTAGAACATATGCTCTGGCGGTGCCCCGTGTTACGTGGCGGCGCAGTGATCACGCCGTCAAAATGGGAGGCTGCTATTACCAGCTCCGGACTCGAAGAGCAGCTATGGGCGGTCCAACGGTCCCGCAACGCAACAGAGGGACTTGGTCTTTCTGTTCCGACGTGGGAGCGGCCCGCAACGTTCTAGGGCGCGTTCCGAGTGGAGCGACCACGTATCTGTTTCTATGATTACAATATCGGCGACAGAATAAAAGAATTGAAAGCTAGCTTTCTTCATTTGACTTTTGCTTCTCCTTCGCAGTGTTTTTTTTTTTTTTTCAAACAAAGTCGTGCCGGCGCCGTCTGCCTGATGATGAGTCTAATTGATGAGGATGATAAATGGTGATGATGCCCGTAATGAGACTAAGCTGTTTTAGTCTACCCTCACTACACTCGCGAGCTTACAGCTTCGGTTTCCGGCGGTTTTCACGGCGTGAAACTGGCAATTTTTTGTTCATAACAGCGAAGTTGCTAAGCCCGGCATGAAAACATCCTTGCTCCGCTAAAAACTATCACCATCATGAACGGGTATGTGTCACAGAATTTGGGCAAATGCCACTACTCACCGCTCCAGCGTGGCCTGTCGGTGAGATAACGAGTACAGAGAGAGAGAAAGAAAGAAACAGAGAGACGGAAAGAAAGAAAGAAAGAGAGAAATTCTTCACGAGGCGCCATTTGAACACGCATACCCTCTATCCGAAGGCGAGCGTCCTAACCACTCCGCTATCCAGGCACGCTAGCAGAGTGTAGCATAGCGTTGTATAACAATGGGGTGAGAAAGGGAAGTGAGCGTGAGGAGGAGAGATGTGAAGGTCAGGAGGAGGCAACGGAGGAGGAGGGGAGAGAGTAAAGCGTAGCACAGAAAGAATGAGAGAGAATAGCGAGAAAGATATGCTGAGAAAAACAGAGAAGACCAACGAAAGAGATAGAAAGAAATGAGATAGAAAGAGGAAGCAAGCATCGCGTCGTCTAGCGACCAGTTACCACACCACCTGGCCAAGCCACGCATCCGCAGTTGCTAAGCCACGGCCACTGACGGAGACATCGCGCGCAACTTCCACTCTACAGTGCATAGCCTGGCTGCGCCCGATCGTGCCGAGACAGTCATGGGGCTTGCTAAGAAAATACGTACTCCCGAGGAAGCAGCCGCGCATCTTGAAGCTAGGCAAGTCGGTCGACGGGGAGTACGAGCGGCGACGGGCCAGTGCTTCGCTGTTGCAAACTTTGCGCGACTTAGAGCGAACTTCCCGCATTTATTTTAGCATTCAGCATTTTCTTCACTATTTTCAATCTTGTTTCGCATTTTTTGTTGTTCTCTTGCATTTTGTCTTTTTTACTATTTATTTCCTGAACTAATGGCCGATCCCGTGGGGCGAGTCCCGCTAGTACACTGAGGCACTAATCAAAATAGAAGCCTGGAAATTTTGAACAGTTTTCTGAACAAAACTATAATGTTACGAGTAAGCATCT
The DNA here is from genome assembly GCF_013339695.2 of Rhipicephalus sanguineus. Taxonomy (NCBI): domain Eukaryota; kingdom Metazoa; phylum Arthropoda; class Arachnida; order Ixodida; family Ixodidae; genus Rhipicephalus; species Rhipicephalus sanguineus. Next base: position 133,616,461 of record NC_051176.1, on the reverse strand, counting down.
TCGTGAACTATACGCGAAATTATACGCATTAGACTTGAGGCATTTAGCACCTTTCTTCTAACTGAAAACGCAAAACGAAAGACCTTCCGTGCATAATTAAAACAACTTCGAAACACGCTATTAATTTATGTGCAGTGTAGACTGGTAAATAAAGAAAAGCGGCGCACAAAAAGACGAAGACAGTGTGTGGTTCTCTTCCTTGTCTTCGTCTTTTTGTGCGCCGCTTTTCTTTAAATATATGCACCAACTCGCCCAACTTTCTATTTTGTTACTATAGACTGGTAAGGTTCGTGACCGCAAGTATTGGAGCGGCCGCAAGCTCGTTGGTGTTATCGCGATCGTGAAGCCGTCTACATGTCGCTGGACTTCATTTTGAAAGGACCAGCAGACAAGTTTTTCAAGAGTTTCACATTCGGCTGTTTTGCAGGCTCGGGTAATCGAACTCGTTGCTCGTCTTATTGCCTCACCGACAAAAAAATCTTGAAGATGCATTTAAGTAGTCAAACCGGTGTCACGCTTATACCAGAGCCTATGTGATATGCTCACAATGTACGGTGCTTTTTAGCAGCTATAGCTCATTTGCAAATAAACGAGCGCACATTTCGTCGACGCGCGCGGCAGTGAACGGAAGGTTGGTAACTACGCTCGCAACAATGTGACAAAGGAACTTCAAAAACTGGAATTACTCCAGCCCCCATCTAGCTTCTCACTAGGGACTGGTAGTTTATTCTATATATATATATATCGCATAATGCGTATCTATATCATCGCCAGTTGATAGTGCAAGGCGTCCCTCGTCATAGCCTTAAACACCTCGCGCACACCGTCCTTGGTCTTGGCGGAGCACTCCAGGTAAACCGCAGGCATCAGGTTCCTTGGCGATGGTGTTTCCTTGCTCAGGTGCCGCGTCGATCGGTCTCGCTGTGGCCATATCTGGCAGCGCGAGCAGGTGGTTCCAAAGGCTCTTGTTCGCCGCAAAGATGATGGTCACGCTGGGGCAGAAGTGGCGCACCTCCGGCATATGGACCTCCGGGTTCTTCATCAGGGAGCCGGGGGAGTCACTGCTGAAGCACATGAGGATCACGTCCGGGTACGGCAGTGGCGTCAACCGACCGTAGTCCTTCTGCCCCGCGGTGTCACACGAGGCCGTTTCGACCACGACTTGGACGGGCGCGACATAGTTTTCGAAGACAGTGGCCACAGAGGCTCCCGAAAGCTCACCGTTTCCGAAGACGAGCAGAAGACGCGTCTTGCTGCCCTGCCCATCGCCGACGATCATTGGTTTCTTTCTGATCGCGGCCATCTGTGGTCTTTCTTCCGCGGGAGCAGAAACACGTCGATTCCTCGGACGGTTTTCTTCTTCTTCTGCTTCGTGCCTTCGTCCTTAGGCACCTTCCTTCAACAATAATTAGAAAGCCTACGTTTCAAACAAAGCACTTCAGCTTTACGTCGCAAAGTAACCACTCAGCAATGAAAAACGCTGCAGTGTTATGAGGGTTCCGGGTTCATTTTTAGAAACTAGAATTTTTTTTCAACGAGAAAAACGATGGTCAATTCGGGTGGACAACTCGAAGAGGACGAAGCTATTGGAGGAGAAAAAGGAAACGAAATGAAACAAAACAAGATACACACTGTATTTACAAATGATTTTTTTTAGTTATATGCTTTCAAAACAGGGCTGCACAGAAACAATATTATATGTAATTGTCCGGTCGTTCTTCCGTCGGAGCAGAGACGCGTTGCTTCTTCTTGTTTTTCTTCTCCTCAGTAACAGGGCTCATACCCAATACAAGAAATATGTGGATTTTTCCAATATGTCGTGAAGGTTTAAAACGCCTGTATCTCCTAAAAGGTGAAAATTCCTGCGCTTCTATAGTCAAATAATATTCCAATTTTAATTACAAATTATCGATAATGAATTATTTAAAGGCGATACAATTTGGCGGGGCATTCTTTAAGACTGTATAACAATAAACTCAATAGCGAAGAAAACATCCCTGTGGGTGTATCCCAGAGTAGAAGCCCCAAACGAAACAACAACGAGTTTTGTCAATTCCAGGCGCACATTTCGGGGAGGTGGTTCTAGCATTTTTTTTTCTTAGAAAACCTGGGGCATAGAGAGTACCCTCCACCACACAGAAAATGAAGCAGACCACAGGCTCTGACACTCAGGCTACTTCAGGTCGGGGCGTGCCCTAACCCCGCGCTATTGCACAAGATTTATCCAGAAATACAGCCAACTAATGCACGTTCATTATGCGCGGATATAGCGAACCTAGAACATATGCTCTGGCGGTGCCCCGTGTTACGTGGCGGCGCAGTGATCACGCCGTCAAAATGGGAGGCTGCTATTACCAGCTCCGGACTCGAAGAGCAGCTATGGGCGGTCCAACGGTCCCGCAACGCAACAGAGAGACTTGGTCTTTCTGTTCCGACGTGGGAGCGGCCCGCAACGTTCTAGGGCGCGTTCCGAGTGGAGCGACCACGTATCTGTTTCTATGATTACGATATCGGCGACAGAATAAAAGAATTGAATGCTAGCTTTCTTCATTTGACTTTTGCTTCTCCTTCGCAGTGTTTTTTTTTTTTTTTCAAACAAAGTCGAGCCGGCGCCGTCTGCCTGATGATGAGTCTAATTGATGAGGATGATAAATGGTGATGATGCCCGTAATGAGACTAAGCTGTTTTAGTCTACCCTCACTACACTCGCGAGCTTACAGCTTCGGTTTCCGGCGGTTTTCACGGCGTGAAACTGGCAATTTTTTGTTCATAACAGCGAAGTTGCTAAGCCCGGCATGAAGACATCTCTGCTCCTCTAAAAACTATCACCATCATGAACGGGTATGTGTCACAGAATTTGGGCAAATGCCACTACTCACCGCTCCAGCGTGGCCTGTCGGTGAGATAACGAGTACAGAGAGAGAGAAAGAAAGAAACAGAGAGACGGAAAGAAAGAAAGAAAGAAAGAAAGAAAGAAAGAAAGAAAGAAAGAAAGAAAGAAAGAAAGAAAGAAAGAAAGAAAGAGAGAAATTCTTCACGAGGCGCCATTTGAACACGCATACCCTCTATCCGAAGGCGAGCGTCCTAACCACTCGGCTATCCAGGCACGCTAGCAGAGCGTAGCATAGCGTTGTATAACAATGGGGTGAGAAAGGGAAGTGAGCGTGAGGAGGAGAGATGTGAAGGTCAGGAGGAGGCAACGGAGGAGGAGGGGAGAGAGTAAAGCGTAGCACAGAAAGAATGAGAGAGAATAGCGAGAAAGATATGCTGAGAAAAACAGAGAAGACCAACGAAAGAGATAGAAAGAAATGAGATAGAAAGAGGAAGCAAGCATCGCGTCGTCTAGCGACCAGTTACCACACCACATGGCCAAGCCACGCATGCGCAGTTGCTAAGCCACGCCCACTGACGGAGACATCGCGCGCAACTTCCACTCTACAGTCCATAGCCTGGCTGCGCCCGATCGTGCCGAGACAGTCATGGGGCTTGCTAAGAAAATACGTACTCCCGAGGAAGAAGCCGCGCATCTTGAAGCTAGGCAAGTCGGTCGACGGGGAGTACGAGCGGCGACGGGCCAGTGCTTCGCTGTTGCAAACTTTGCGCGACTTAGTGCGAACTTCCCGCATTTATTTTAGCATTCAGCATTTTCTTCACTATTTACAATGTAGTGACCTTCATTTCAATCTTGTTTCCCATTTATTGTTGTTCTCTTGCATTTTGTCTTTTTTACTATTTATTTCCTGAACTAATGGCCGATCCCGTGGGGCGAGTCCCGCTAGTACACTGAGGCACTAATCAAAATAGAAGCCTGGAAATTTTGAACAGTTTTCTGAACAAAACTATAATGTTACGAGTAAGCATCTTCGTGAACTATACGCGAAATTATACGCATTAGACTTGAGGCATTTAGCACCTTTCTTCTAACTGAAAACGCAAAACGAAAGACCTTCCGTGCATAATTAAAACAACCTCGAAACACGCTATTAATTTATGTGCAGTGTAGACTGGTAAATAAAGAAAAGCGGCGCACAAAAAGACGAAGACAGTGTGTGGTTCTCTTCCTTGTCTTCGTCTTTTTGTGCGCCGCTTTTCTTTAAATATGAATATGCACCAACTCGCCCAACTTTCTATTTTGTTACTATAGACTGGTAAGGTTCGTGACTGCAAGTATTGGAGCGGCCGCAAGCTCGTTGGTGTTATCGCAATCGTGAAGCCGTCTACATGTCGCTGGACTTCATTTTGAAGGGAGCAGCAGACAAGTTTTTCAAGAGTTTCACATTTGGCTGCTTTGCAGGCTCGGGTAATCGAACTCGTTGCTCGTCTTATTGCCTCACCGACAAAAAAATCTTGAAGATGCATTTAAGTAGTCAAACCGGTGTCACGCTTATACCAGAGCTTATGTGATACGCTCACAATGTACGGTGCTTTTTAGCAGCTATAGCTCATTTGCAAATAAACGAGCGTACATTTCGTCGACGCGCGCGGTAGTGAACGGAAGGTTGGTAACTACGCTCGCAACAATGTGACAAAGAAACTTCAAAAATTGGAATTACTCCAGCCCCCATCTAGCTTCTCACTAGGGACTGGTAGTTTATTCTATATATATATATCGCATAATGCGTATCTATATCATCGCCAGTTGATAGTGCAAGGCGTCCCTCGTCATAGCCTTAAAGACCTCGCGCACACCGTCCTTGGTCTTGGCGGAGCACTCCAGGTAAACCGCAGGCATCAGGTTCCTTGGCGATGGTGTTTCCTTGCTCAGGTGCCGCGTCGATCGGTCTCGCTGTGGCCATATCTGGCAGCGCGAGCAGGTGGTTCCGAAGGCTCTTGTTCGCCGCAAGGATGATGGTCACGCTGGGGCAGAAGTGGCGCACCTCCGGCATATGGACCTCCTGGTTCTTCGCCAGGGAGCCGGGGGAGTCACTGCTGAAGCACATGAGGATTACGTCCGGGTACGACAGTGGCGTCAACCGACCGTAGTCCTTCTGCCCCGCGGTGTCACACGAGGCCGTTTCGACCACGACTTTGATGGGCGCGACATAGTTTTCGAAGACAGTGGCCACAAGGGTTCCCGAAAGCTCACCGTTTCCGAAGACGAGCAGAAGACGCGTCTTGCTGCCCTGCCCATCGCCGACGATCATTGGTTTCTTTCTGATCGCGGCCATCTGTGGTCTTTCTTCCGCGGGAGCAGAAACACGTCGATTCCTCGGACGGTTTTCTTCTTCTTCTTCTGCTTCGTGCCTTCGTCCTTAGACACCTTCCTTCAACAATAATTAGAAAGCCTACGTTTCAAACAAAGCACTTCAGCTTTACGTCCCAAAGTAACCACTCATCAATGAAAAACGCTGTTATGGGGGCTCCGGGTTCATTTTTACAAGCTAGAATTTTTTTTCAACCAGGAAAACGATGTTAAATTCGGGCGGACAACTCGAAGAGAACGAAGCTATTGGGGGAGAAAAGGGAAACAAAATGAAATAAAGCAAGATACACACTGTACTTACAACTAAAATAATTTCGTTATATGCGTTCAAAATAGGGCTGCACAAAAGAAAATATTATATGTAATCATCCGGTCTTTCTTCCGTGGGTTGCTTCCTCTTCTTTTTCTTTTCCTCCTCAGTAACAGGGCTCATACTCAATACAAGAAATCTGTGGATTTTTCCAATATGTCGTGAAGGTTTAAAACACGTGTATCTCCTAAAAGGTGAAAATTCCTGCGGTGCTATAATCAAATATTATTCCAATTTTAACTGCAAATTATCGATAATGGATTATTTCAAAGGCGATACAATTATGCAGGGCATTCTTTACGACTGTATAACAATCTACTCAATAGCGAAGAAAACATCCCTGTGGGTGTATCCCAGAGTAGAAGCCCCAAACGAAACACTAACGAGTTTTGTCAATTCCAGGCGCACATTTCGATGAAAAGGTTCTAGTATTTTTTTAGAATAGTAAAACAGCGATAATCTGGCAGGAAGTGGTGAATTGTTTCCCCCTGGTTACAGAAATAGCAGAAGGGGTAGGCCACGAAAGCTGTCCTGCGCAAACGAAGCTTTAAGGAGGAAACGCGTCGGCGTAATTCCGTGATGGCGACCTCAGTCATCCTTGAGTCGCAGAAATCGCTAGGCCAGAGGAATGCAAGGCGCTTATAATCTGGAGATGCATCCAGTACTGGGCCTGAGAGTCCTGTTTTGAATGTTAGCCACCGAAATCGAGCCTCTGTGATTTGCGCTATTGGGGGCAGAACAGGAATGCAGGAGGATCGAAAGGTGGGCCAGTTGGTAATTCATTTTCTTCGTTCAGCGAACTAGGAGCGCAGAAAAAGACACAAAGAACGAAGCGAGGAACCACATAAGACGAGCGCTCGTCTTATGTGGTTCCTCGCTTCGTCCTTTGTGTCTTTTCTTGCGCTCCCAGTTCGCTGAATGAAGAAAAAAAAACAGGAATGATTGGCGTTTAAAGCGATCCCTTTGCTAGCAAATAGGCAGCTGCGTTTAAAAACAAACCTTTGTGGCCAGGCACCCTTGTGCAATCACAGGCGAATCAACAGATGCGGAAAGGGAAGAGTCCACAGATAATGAGTCAGTTACAATAGCAGATACTGCAGTTGAAGTGTTTAATTTCAGTAAAGCTAATTCAACAAGAAAGATAGTCATGAAAGCAGGCAAGCGTAATGAAAAAAACCACGCAGTAGAGCTAAGGGCCAAATATTACAATGCCAGACCTTTCCTCTCACAGCAATGAATCCGTTGCAATATAACATTAATTGGTGGAGTACCTAGATGTTCTTGCAAGAACCCATTTAAAGGGGCCCTGCAACACTTTTCGAGCTGCCGATCGGTAGTCGAGGCTCTCGAGAACACGCGAGCCAAATATTATAGGGATGCGCACGGCCTGGAATTTACAATAAATTCTCAAAGTCAGCTGAAAATCGCTCCCTCTTCTCTCGACAAATGATGTATTAGTCCGCAAAATATGACGCGATTGTCGGCAGTTCCACCATTGGCTGATGTTATAATCACGATAACACCCTCATTATTACTTTCGTTGTTAATTTTGAGTTCAATAAGTAGATAATATGTATGTTTATATTCTGTTAGCGCGTTAAAAACACCGAACAAACATTAATATTAGCACTTCCGGTCTCACCGACAGCTCGTCTGCTCGTAGTTGCGTGGTTCCGTTTTCTTCGCCATGCGCAGTGCCGAAAACGTGAATATTTCTGTGCTTTTGACCATCGCCGGTTGCCGTTGAGAGTGGCAGCCGTTCGAGTGTTGCCTCGTCAGCTGGGAACTGCATCGTCGGCACGTTCTCACGACCGACCGAGGCAGCCGTGCAGCATGTCTCCGATAACAATGCTGGCGTCCGGTAATGGCTGCGCTTCGGGGTCATCTGCCAGTGCCGTCTTACGAGGCGGTGTATCGGAGTATGGGCCGAAACCGATCTCAGCTGTCATTCGTTCCAAACGAGCGCGCAGGTTTGCTTCCATGGTTGGCAAAGCGATGAAAACACTACGGCGTTCGAGGTGCACACCCAACATTACCAAACCGACGCGCAGTTTTCAAGCACGCGCGATACACAGTGCGATCGACTCCGCTCGACGAGAACGACGCAAGCCGACCGGAAGTGGCGGCACAGACCACGTGGTTGCGCCAAGACGTCAGAGAGAAAAAAAATGAAGAAAAAATTTCCGCCGGCGCTCTTGGGCGGAGCCTCGCTCGTCTGCGCTCCCTCCCTCGACTCGCTGCCTAGCTCTCCCAAGTATTTAGGTGGTGTTGGCTCTCCGCGCGCTCGCGGCGTTGAGTTGAGGGAGAAAGCTGCGGAACGTGATCTCTATAATTTGGTAACACCACTTAGACTTGACGGATTCGAAAAATTTGTGCGGCATATGACTCGTGAAGAGTCATACGTCAATAATGAGACTATTCCAATATAACTAAGAAAGGTGTTGCAGGGCCCCTTTAAATACCGTAGGGCAGTAATTTCGCGTAGTTTTGAAAAATACCGTCAACTACAATTTGTGTAGAATTATGAGGCGCATTCATGGGAAGCACATCACGAATGTGTACATTTACTGAATCAAGTAATGTCTGAACAAATATAATTTGCGGTGTGTGATTTCTGGGCTCCGGAAAAAATAAACTTGTATAAGAGACGAATGTTGTTCAACGTTAAAGGGTGATTCACAGAACCTTAAGAAAGTCTGCACAGTCAGTAGGTTAAATCTGCATAAAAGACCTGGCGTTCGCGTTTCCAAGTAAATACTGCGACATATTTTTGGACTAAGCACAGTCGTAAAGCCTCTCGCTATAATAGAACTAACGTTTGAAGACTGCGCTGGCGCACCAGAAAAAAAAAAGTACACAGCCAAATTCTAAAACCGGTCGAGCGCACATACTATATAGAATTGAAACTCGATTTAACCAAGTGATGACCACGCTAGGATTATTTCGTTAAATCGGGAATTTCGTAAAATCGACAAAGTTAATTTTCGGTCCTTCGAAATCTGAAATTTTAACGTAGCGACACCAAAAAGCTACCACGGCATTATTTTTGGTGGCAACCCGCACCTGCGCGTCTGAAAAGTCCGCGAGGGCGGCCCAGACATATAGGAGACACCATGTCCGGGTGATGCAGGCCAGGTAGACGGTCACGTGAAGCTATGACAGGCTACCGATATGCGATAACGCGGAGAACGAATGCAGTGATTGTGCGTGCAGGCCGAGCGCGAAAGATGCGAGGAGATGAATCAGCGCTGTCTGTCGCAGGAACCATGAAATAACCAAAGGAACCACCGCCGCCTCTATCGCCATCCGGTACGTAAGAGCACTATACCGGCTGCCGCTTCCGTTGTTCCGTGCATGGGTGCGGCGTGCTGCCTCGTAAAGGTAAAGCTAGATGCTAACTGTAACTAGGGTGCGTAAGTGTTTTAATGCGAGAGAGTTGGAGCGCACGGTCGAAAAAAAGCCCGTCGGGGCCAAAATTCGGTAAATCTGATTTGGTGGCCGAAGTAGTTCGTTAAATCGGGTTGAGGACAACATTGAACCCTATGGGTATTTGCCGGGAATGGAAGTTTCTTCGTTAGATCGGAAACATCGTAAAATCTGGTTTCGTTATATCGAATTTTATCTGTACCATCAAAGGTGCTTCTCTTCTAATGCCAGATCCACGGCTGCTCAACTTGCGCAAAATGCCGATTGCTCGCACTTCTTTTGTCGCCACATTTTCAATGTGAGTGCGCCAATTGAGATATTCGCTAGAACTCCGAGATATTTTATCGACTCCATTTGTGCGATATCTTGCAGCTTATCATTAATTGATATGTGTGTCTTTAACAGGAAGACCAAGAATAGCGCACTAATTAGCATTCTGATTCAACCGTAAACCTCTCCTTCACGTTCTCCTTCTTAGAAACATTCTTTCTAGGGTGTTTCCGGGAGCCCCTGGTTCACACTGAGCGTTTAAGCTAAAAGGTCTAAAATGATCACTTAGTTATGCAAAGCGCTGTTTCTCGGGAAGAGGATTCATTTTTAGCAGATGGGTTTTTTAATACCCAGTGCTCCTCATAATAGCAGCACAAAAACGGAAATGACGAAGGAAAAGAAGCTTACAAGACGAGCGCTTACCATCAGCAGAATAATTTTTTATTAGAGCGACAAAAACAAAGATGCAATAGAAACACTAAAAAAGTAATACCAATAACGACTACGCAGGCGCGCGATTGTTACAAAGTCACGTAAACAAGATAAGCAAACTCCTGCAAGAAGGTCGCAAGAACTCTACTATGCCAACAAATGTTCTTATTGAAACGGAAGGAAGGGGCGTTGCAGTAACGCACATACCAGCCTGCTTCTTTATATGGCAAGCTTCCACCACCTCCCTAGTCATTTCATCCGCATGTCGGAACAAGTCTGCGGTATCGCGGAAGGCTGGAGCGCAGCCACATCGCGCATAGTGCATATCAAGGTAGCTCGAAGGCGCATCCTTTACTAAAGCGAGCCGCAATGTCTTTTGAGGCGAATATTCACGCACCGTCCCGTTTGGCCAATATAGGTATGCCCACGCGTGAAGGGAATGATGGGAACAACATTAGATCTGCAAGGCAAGGACAGTTTTGCATGTTCGACACCTCCCGCCATCCTTGCTATCGTTTCTATTAATCTTTTTTTTTTTAACTGCTGGACCAATTTTCTTAAACTTATTTTTGTTTGAGGCCCGTGTACTTAGATTTAGGTGCACGTTAAAGAACCCCAGGTGGTCAAAATTACCGGAGCCCTCCACTACGGCGTCTCTCATAATCATATGGTGGTTTTGGGACGTTAAACCCCAGATACTACTTATTTTTGACTCGGAAAAACCCCATTTCATTGTACCCTGCCCCCCCCCTAGCACACACACACACACACACACACGCACACACACACACACGCACACACACACACACACGCACGCACGCACACGCACGCACACACACGCACACGCACACACACACACACACACACACACACACACACACACACACACACACACACACACACACACACACACACACACTTTATTCACATGGTGCGATAGATTGTGTAAATAAAGGACTCCTTTTTTCCAGAAGCTGAAGATTGGGTTGTCTTAATCAACATCAAAACCTTCTGAAAGGCTGACACAAGGGTGTTGGAGCGCGAAACATGATAGCTGATGCAGAAGCGACGTAACACTCGTCAAATGGCGACATGGTCACGTCGATGTACCAAAAGCAGTCACTTTACATCGCCGTAAGTGAAGCTCCGTATGTTCCGCCCGAGTGGCACCGGACGGCACCGCATTGAAGTTCGAAGCACGTTGCACGCGTTCTCGTGTTCACGTTCTTTTTTTTTTTCTTCGTCTGCCGCTGCTGCTGAACGAACTGCCGGGGCTGAAGCTCAGCGTCGCCGGATTCCTGCTGCGCTATAATTTCGCTTTACGGAGTATGGTTAATCGTCAGTCGTCGACGCTTTCTTTTTATTTATTTATTTTTTGTTGGTATCACCCGGGGAAACTACATGAAAAGAGAAATGAGAGAGAGACAGGAAGGTTGACTAGAGTTTGTCCAGTTGCAACTCCACACGTGGGGAGGGAAATAGTGAGTAGAACAGAAGGAGGGACAGAGTGCGTGAGTTCGGACAAGTATGCCGCCGATCTGCAATTATCAGTACAATCGATTGAGCAGAAAGAAATGAAGAAGAAGGTGGCTTTTGCCTTCGAATCGTCTTAGGCAAATGCATAAGACACAATACGAATTTTTTATTCCCTAAAAAGCGGATCATAATATCTATTCAAGGCGCACTGGAGTGTTTGGTGACCTTTAACTAATTGGGCCCAGCCACACAAGGGTTGATCGAAGGGACATTGTAGTTTAAAATTTTAAACTATAGCCAGAAGGAAGCATGTCCTGCATCAGTTGCGAAAATAATTGTTGGGGTTGCAGGTCCCAAAACCACGATATCATTATGACGGACGCCGTAGTAGAGGGCTCCGGAAATTTCGACCGCCTGGGGTTCTTTAACGTGCACCTAAAACTAAGTACACGAGCCTCAAGCATTTTCGCCTCCACCGAAAATGCGGCCACCGCGCCGGGATTCGGTCCCGCGACTTTCAGGTCAGCAGTCTAGAACCACAACCACTATAGGCAACCGTTGCGGGGGACAGTTGCAAAAAGATGTCCTCAAAATTGGTGCCGCTAGGTATATCTGTTCTGGTTGTCTTTCTTTTCGACCTACCCCTCTCTGCAGTAATCAGCTGGACCCGGAATTTAATTATCCACATATCGCGATGAGTACCTTTGTATTTTCGGTACTCGTTTGGGAAGTACGCAAGATTGCATGCGATTGCAGAAGTGCGTTACCTTGGTCTAGCTGAATACACATGTTCCTAAAGGCCAAAACAGCACTAAGTAGACAAGCCACGCAGCGAAAGAAGGCACGTATTCTAGGGAGGGCATTTTTCTGCATATGCCGGTCATTTTACGTAGGGTTTTAAAAAAATGGCCCAGACTTCAGGAGTGGCATTTATTTCCCAATATGCTGCGTAGACTATAACATAGGCGCGTCAACCATGAAGGGCCGATGAAGTCTGCTTGCACCACCAAGCAGACAGGACCGTTTGCCAAATGAACGGCCAGTGTCGTTTACGAAGTTCCGCTTTCCTGAGAGCAGGTCTAGACTAGACAAACGAGACGTTGTCTAAACCAATGGCTCTGAGAACATCACCATAACCCTCGCCAGCTAGCAACAGGGCAGTAAGATGGCGCTTATTCACTGGAGCCCGTAAGGTTTTATCGCTATTTTTGAAAATGCGAGGTCATTGGGCGTTATACAAAAGAGCGCTTGTCGTGTGCCTTTCTTCGCTGTGTGGTTCGTCCTTCTAGCTTTCTTTTCCCGTTTATGTTCTTGCTGCATGTTCTGCAGAACTTAATTAGTCAATTTCACTCAATATCGTTATGCACAACTTGTCCAACCGATCCTAACTTGAACTGCCGCAAATAATACGTTGCAGAAAAATCCAGATATTCAACGCCGAAGAAACTACAGTTTACGGCGACCGTGTTGGAAGACTGCCGACTAGTGTGACACCTTTGTAAATATGTACTAGATACATTCCTAGGCAGACAAATATATAGGAGCTCGAAACATCTACTTCTCCAAGTAATGGAGCTAATAATAATAATATCTGCGGTTTAACGTCCCAAAACCACACTATGATTATGAGAGACGCCGTAGTGGAGGGCTCCGGAAATTTCGACCTTTTGGGGTTCTTTAACGTGCACCTAAATCTAAGCACACGGGCCTCAAACATTTTCGCCTCCATCGAAAATGCAGCCGCCGCAGCCGGGATTCGATCCCGCGACCTTCGGGTCAGCAGTCGAGCTCCATAACCACTAGACCACCGTGGCGGGGCAATGGAGCTAATAGTTCCCCGGCGGCATGTTTAAAGGGGTGGTGCCATCAAATTTCGAGGCTATAACAAGCCTGTTGCGGGTTTCCTCTGTATGCAATGACACTCCACACGAAGGGTCAGACACAGAAAACGTTTAGAATATATTTTAATTCACTTCCAAAGTGTACCTAAATGCCCATTCTCCCGATCGAAACCCATCGCTAGCGCGCCAACACTGACGTAGATCTGTAGGATGGTCAACGAAAGTTGTAGTGACGTCACACCAAATCTGCTGTAGTAACGTGAGTGACCTCCGGACCTCCGACACTTCCGCAACGTACGTACCGGCTGTAGTGAACTAGAGTATATACTAATTTACTATAGTACCAGCAAAGCATCGGTTGCTACGTCACTCGCCGAGTTTCGATCGCTCGTCACAGCCTTGTGTGGTCACGTGACCACGCCTCCTACACTTCTACGTCACTGCCCAACCTCGGCGCCCAGAAACCGAAACCGAAAGTTGTCCACATCAAAAGGCGATATTACATTATTTAGCGGGAATACATGAATCTTGGTGCGTGCATCATGTTTCCTGGAGCTATAGGAAACGTTTACAGCAAAGAATGCGCAAGCCACAAATTTGGTGGCACCACCCCTTTAAGCATGTCGTAGGATTATAACCCTTATACAGCGATATTGTGCGGACCGGGTGACACTTCAAAAAAAGTACTACCTGTGACGTCTTTGTCAGCCGAGCCACTTTCGTTTAACTCGGGTATCCAAAAAATAAGTTATTTATAGTATTATCTGTGGTCCGCTGTTATCGGGAACTAAATATATGTGTCGATTGTTTACTCCAGAGCCCGATGCAGTAACCTGAATCACAATGCAGGGCGATTCGTGTAGTACAATAGACAGGGGCGTAGCCGGGGGGGGGGGGGGGATTGGGGGTTTCAACCCCCCCCCCCCCCCGAAATTTTTCAGTTTTGCTTGCGTATATTACACGCGCACATACAAACACACGCACTAACATACATAAAGTATGGTTGAACCCCCCCCCCCCCCTAAAAAAATTTCTAGCTACGCCCCTGACAATAGACCTGTTTTCATCAAGCAATGAAAACGGAGATGGCAGGTTTATCATGGCATTCCTAGCCTGCACAATACAGCGCAGTAAAGCAAAGCCAAAACGAGATTTTCGTGACATGTGTAGGAGTTAAACTAAATCATTAACCTATACACATATACAGCTTCATGTTTCTGAGAGACATAGACACAACAAACTTTTTTTTTTTTGGTAATATTTGGGCTGATGCCTATCACAAGTATCGAGCCCACGAGACCGACATACAAAGCTCTTCTCAGCAGCCCAAACGATTCACCCTCCTTCGTTTGTAGCTCGCGGGAAGTCGCCAACCGCGCACGTGGCACGGAAAGAGTTCTATGCACGTCCTGCCCAGGTGCTTCCCCTCACAGGCGAAAAAGCGCGGAGAAGTTGTTCAGTGACGCAAGAGTATAAAAAGGATGTTCGGGGCAGGACAGATGAGAAGGTGGGAGGGAGTGTGCATTACTTTGGCAGAGCAAGACGCCGATGTGGAAGGGCAAAGTGAGAGAGAGAGAGTGAGGGAATTGTGGGGGGACGCGCTTTCATTTCCGCGGTACTCCTTCCGACCGCGACAAAACGGCGTCGATGGCGGCGGGCGTAGCGGCGCGCGACACGGCCACTTATCTCGGGAATGAGCCGAGGCACGCGGCGCCCCGGAACGCGGCGTCGTTAACGAGCCAGCCGCGGCCACGGCTCCGGAGGCCCCGGGCTCGGCTCTCTTTGGAACGCGCCGCCGTGTCTCCCTCTCTCCGGTACGCGTCCGTAATGGAGCGGGCGCGCCGGGGGCTTATTTGGGCACTCGGCCAGTGGGTGGTCCCGTGGGGGGCCCCGGGCAATTTGTCAGCAGTTGTTGACACCGCCACACGGGGCGGAAACGAAACCGCCGCCCGAACCCTGCGGGATCGGAATCCGCCCCGCGCGTATACGTATATACACGGTGTCGCGTGAGCGCACGGTGTAGTGCACCAGAGCGGGAACCATTCTTTCCACCTCGAGGATGACACAATCGGCCGCGTATTCCGCGAACAACGAGACGAGAAGACTCGTTCCTCCGTCCCTGATGGAAACCGAGCAGCTCCACACAGCAAGGGCTGCAGTTGCATCGTAGAGAAGGGAACAATGCTGCAGAGACACGTCTAAGCTGCGAGTAGGACAGAATTTCCGGTCTCTCTCAAGCTCTTCTTCTTTTTCCCAACCCAATCTTGCTTTTTGTTTGCTACAAGGTTAGCTGGCATTTCCTCGCGCACTGGTTTTTGCAAAATAAAACCTGCTTGATTATACGTATACGTACCTTACATAGATGATGTGAAAAATGACATATGAACCAACCACTTCAGGAGACATTCCAACCATCAACCTCACCAATATGCATATATTTCCCTCCTCCGAGTATTCCTCTCTTCGTTCCCCAGTACAATGTAGCCAACAAAACATGTCGTTCGGTTAACCTTCCTGTAATCTCTTTACCTTTACCCTTCTTTCTTTTTTTCTCTCGCTCTCTCTATGAGTATCCCAGACTGACCTACTGAGGCGCTTTACTCTCTTTCAGAAATTATGACTAATTGACATTCTCATAAGATATCCGTCTGCCTGCACTCATTTGGGAACAAGTTGCACCCAAGTCTTATTGTGTATCGCAAGGAAACGAAAAAAAAAAGTTCCTTTTATTTAATATTATTGATCTTTTTTATGTTTAAAATATATTAAAAGTGACCCGGTTGGTCGGTGTAAGCCGGAGTTGTTGTTTTTCGCATTGTTCTTGTTTCTTCTTAAGCTGGTGGTCACTTGAAGAGAGATAGACGTATTTTTATTTGTTTATGCCGTGGTTAATCAATCTCAATTTAAATAACAACCGAATGGAATTGTTTAGCCTGGATATCCGTGCGCCGCATTTGGAGAATTTCCTTAATACGTTATCAGTTCTTCCTGATTTTCATGGGATCAGTTTAGACAGAAAAAAAAAGTTATGCGAAACCTCTGCATGAGTGGTCTACAATGGCGTACCAACTCGTTCGCGAGTGGGGAGGGGGGGGGGGAGCAAAGGCTCGCTCACTCTGTCCGCCGTGTATATATATAGAAAGAGAGAGAGAACTACATTTGCTCTCAATTTGACATGATTTTTTATACACAGAGAGATGATTTCATACAACAGTTTTTAAAAGCAAATTACGGAAGAAGCTGCACGAACAGATTGTGCAGGCTGGGCCGCCCTATACCGCGAGATCACATCAGTGTTTAATAACATTATGAAAAAATTACCGTCAATTTTAAAAGGTACAGCCACTTTTAACCTGTTCTTCATCTGAGCATTCCATCTACGAACTTCACATTCTCAGTTTGGCGTTGTAAATGCGATGAGTATGAAGAACCTGCTAAACTCCGGTCCCTTAAATTCTCACTTATTAAACAAAAGTCCGCCGCGGCGGTGTAGCGGTTACGGTGCTCGGCTGCTGATCCGAAGGCCGTAGGTTCGATCCCGGCCGCGGCGGTCGGGTTTCGATGGAGGTGAAATGACAGAGGCCCGTGTTCTGTGCGATATCAGTGCACGTAAAAGAACACCTGACGCTCAAAATTTCCGGAGCCCTCCACTACGGCGTGCCTCATAGTCATATCGTAGTTTTGGCACTTGAAACGCCATATTTTTTATTATTAATAAAAACGGGTGGCTGACAAAAAAGGTACTTCGCAGAAGTCTTCAGAATAAGCTGAGTGCCATTTTTTTTTTTTTACAGTAAGAGCCCTCTAATATAAAGTCTTTCTGAAGAAGAAGACCAAGTTCATTCAATTAATTTTTATGGAAACTACATAGAGCTGGCTGTATATATAAGATTATGAATGACTACGAATTTGTGCACTAGGTGTCGTTCCTTGCCCTCCAACTTTTCCCAGCTTGGGCGGGGTGTGGAGGGAAAAGAGATTAAAGGGCCCCTCACCAGGTTTGACAGTTTTGAGCTGACGAGCGCAATGCATGCACTGGGCGTTCACGATTACGTCTACCAAAATTTGCAACGCTACGCGCCACGTAAATGGGTCAACTTTCAAGCTGAACGCCGCTTGCCCTTCTTCTCGCGGCCGCGCGCCCAGAGAATGAGGGGATGACGTACATGAGAGAATGGCCCTACGTAGATGGTAGTGCTGTGACGTTGCTCCTCTACGTAGACGACTGTGCTCTGACGTCGCTAACAGTAGCACGTGACACTGCGATAATTATTTGACACGGCGTGTAGTTGGTGTAATTTGTTGCTTGATTGGATAAACAAAACTTGAGAGCAATAATAAAACACACAAACGGAATGTGTGTGTTTTCTGTTTTAATTTTTTACTGCGAATCGCAGCGAGATTCGAGACTAATCTACCCCTGTTTCGCACGCGTTCGTGTTCTCGCGCTTTGCGCATCGTGCAGACGCCACCCTTTACAACGAAACTAATTTTCTACCGCGTTCCAGCGCTCATTAGGCTCATTTATCCTCCCGCGTCTAACTAGATGTTCATGCGGCACACCGCTAGTCTCGCGTCCGTAAAAATGTTGCAGCTTTCGTGCTCAGTAATAGGTTGAAAAGCCAAGTGATCGGCGAGGGTGCATTCGGCATAGCTTGCAGAGATGAAGCTCAAAGAACGCCGCCACAACACCGCTCGCGTCTCGGGGGCTCGGGCTCGGACACGTCATGCGCTCGTGACATTTTGTGCGCATGACGTGTTCATGCGTATGCGTTATGTGATCCTCCTGCTCGCGTGCCGAAGAGGGCAGGGAAGGGATTTGGCTTACGAAGGCTACGCGGGGCGAGCGGCAAGGGTTTGCAGCTCGCCTCCTCGTATCATGGTTTCGCGCCGCTACAAATTATTGTTTTTCTCAGCTTCTAACCGACCGATTAGAAATATTCTTGTCGCATAACGCTCTTAATTTGGCTCGCAACAACTTGCAATGTCTAACTAAAGTTCGTTAGGTCACCTGGTGAGGGGCCCTTTAAGTAGCCCTTTACTCGTCCCCTCCGGCCCTCACCAAGTAAGTACGCCTACCTAAATTGTGTAACCGCAAATTTTCTTTGAAAAAATGTCGGCGATTATAATGTTAAACTACCCCGCATTGTTTCCTTCCGCACGTATAGGTCGTTAGATGTTAATGATTGTTCGAAATTTTCTGGGTCATGCTCACAGCACCTGCTCGTAACACCACGCAACAATTTACGCGCAAGTGATCAACCGCGTAATGACCGCTTACGCACGACTACGTAAAGAAAAAAAAACAGAATAAACTGTTTTCTGTACGGCATATTGTTGGTCATTGGTTCTTCGCTATTCGTCAAAAATTTTAGGTGTGCCATAATAACGCCCCCTTGTTACGTGACGTCACAAGTCTGCGATAACTCGCGGCGTTAAAATGAAGTGTGCGCAATAAACAGCGCATTACTATGCTGAACAATAACTAAACTTATTTGGAATAGCCAGACAGTGTCTTATTCTGGACGTAATTCAGGAAGGCTGCCCGCCAATCACATTGGCAGCGGCTACTTATAGCAGCTGGCGAGACGGATTCCTATGTGTATAATAGATACGTTCAGTTGTAGTATAACGATGTTGAGCTGCTTTTGCGCGTATACAATTCTCTGTGAACTCATCCTTGCTGGAAGAGACGTAGCGAGAGAAATAAACATAATTAGAAACAGGCACAATCCTTTGCACGTGGGCAGTCTTTTTAGTCCAGAAAACCGTGCACGCTGATCATCTTCCTGGTCAGGTAGATCAAGTTACGGAGCAAACTTGAAAGGTGGGCTTCTCAATGTGCTCGAGTCCACTGCCTTAATTATCGCCTTCTTACAAGCCGCCGCGATCGCTACAGGCTACTACTCGACACTTCTCCACACTCAACTGACAGCAGCTTGGATATGGAGCAGTGGCGATGCTATTCGTTTTCAAAGAAAGAAACTAAACTTCCTGAAGCAGGAAGAGCGTTTGATCGGGCTATAAGACGTTTACTGGTTCCAATCCGTATTTGCATCACCGATTACGTAAATTTCCGCTAGGCAGAACTAAACGAAATCATGACAGATTGCTATAATATTATAGAGCCCCTGCTGAGCAGTAGCCTCTTCTGCAATGCTCGAGCGCAAGGCGCTATTACGTGTGGTGTGGCGTCACGTGTGAAACTGCGGTGTTCGAATCCCGAATGCAAATAAACCTTTCACAAACGATCAACTGAACCGCAGCGCTGTTACAAACGTCCATTTTTTTTTTTTTGTCACACCGTGCACAGTTGTTTTTCAACCATCTATTACCTTTTTACACTGTTATAGGGACTACATGTGTTCGGACCACCCTGAAATTTCAAGTTGGCCCACACCCCAGAATTTTTAAGTTGGCACACCCTCCAAATTTTTAAGTTGTTTCAACGCCAAGTTTTCTACTTGGCCCACCCTGCAAAAGTTTCAAGTGGGCCCACCCCCAAATTTTTAACGTGGCCCATCTCCCAAATTTCTCAAATAGGCCACCCCAAGCATTCCAAGTTGATAGAACCAAAACTTTTTTCAGGTTACCCCGCCACAGACACACCCAAATTTCAAATTGGCCCACCCCCAATATAGGCTTTCCTAATCATTTTCTATAAAGCCCTATATATGTATTCCTATGACATACAATGTGTCATGAGTTTTCGTATTAGCTACGCGGATTTTACTCCAAATTTCCCGGGATACTCGCCAGAAGGAATGGATGTTCTGGCTGAAGCGGGGACCGTGTCGTCAGAAAACAACCAAGCCAAAATATACGCGTAGTTACCACGTGATAGTTTGGCGACTAGAAAGTAGCAGGTCTCATGAAACTCAAAACGGCCGCGATAATTGAAAATAGGGTGTAGCAAACAACCAAAGTCATTACTCATGAATTATCGCGTAAAGACTGAGCATAACAGTCAAGACAACATATTCAACAATCACACACACACACACACACACACACACACACACACACACACACACACACACACACACACACACACACACACACACACACACACACACACGCGCGCGCGCGCGCGCGCACACACACACACGCACACACACACACACACACACACATATATATATATATATATATATATATATATATATATATATATATATATATATATATATATATATATATATATATATCAGTGGCGTAGCCAGGAATTTTGTTCGGGGGGGGGCTCACGTTGCAGCGCGACCTCCTCATTGAATTTTTAGAACGACTAAGTATATGAATAACATTTATTTATTTATTTATTTATTTATTTATTTATTTATTTATTATTATTTATTATTTATTTATTTATTATATCCTCAAAGGTCCCATATGGGACTTTACATGAGGGGTGGGCGTCATAAAATGGCGGTATCGATGAAGGTGTATGTTAGGATGTGGTTGAGTCTGCTTCCTGGATGGCATTTTTGAAGCGCGCAAAATCGCGGATGACTGC
The DNA here is from genome assembly GCF_013339695.2 of Rhipicephalus sanguineus. Lineage (NCBI taxonomy): Eukaryota > Metazoa > Arthropoda > Arachnida > Ixodida > Ixodidae > Rhipicephalus > Rhipicephalus sanguineus. The sequence continues at coordinate 133,595,990 of NC_051176.1, read as the reverse complement.
TGCTTCGTTCGGAAGGTCATTCCAGTCTCGGGTGGTGGGCAAAAAGAAGGGCTGCTGAAATGAGGTGGTGTGGGCACATGGCGGAATCACAGCATTTGGATGACTTGTGCGATGACCTCGATGGACCGGCTGGATGAGGTGGTTGTCACGCGGGGTTGAATAAAAGAATCTGTGAAAAAGGCAGAGACGTGCAATACGACGACGAAGAGCGAGGGTAGAAAGATTTAACTGGGATTTGAGGGCGGAGACGCTCGAGTAGCGGGAATAATCTGAAACAATGAATCTGGTTGCTCGGTTCTGTACTGACTCAAGTATTTCGATATGATTAGTTTGGTGGGGGTGAAAGACAGCAGCTGCATACTCAAGTTTTGGTCTGAAAATGGTGTTATAAGCGAGTAGTTTAACGGAAGGTGGTGTCATGGAAATGTTACGGCGTGTGTACCCGAGAGCGCGGTTATCGGTGTGAATTATGTGATTTATATGGTCGCCCCAAGATAGGTTACTCGAAAGATGGACACGCAGGTATTTAATCGAGTCAGTAGCAGCTATATGACAGTTGTTGATTGTGTAAGTAGCCGGCGTGTGGTTTCGGCGACGATGGAAAGAAATTAGCAATGTTTTTTTCGCATTAAGGGACATCAACCAGGTGGTACACCACTGCTGAATGCGTGAGAGGTCATGCTGTAGAGAGGAGACATCGGTGGGGTTATTTATAGGGCGGTAGAGGACACAATCATCAGCAAAAAGACGGATGTTAGATTCAACGGAAAGCGGAATATCGTTAATGTATATTAGGAATAAAAGAGGCCCTACACTCTAAGAAAAAAAAGAGTATGCGTGACTCTTTTCGGAGAGTTCCGACTTGCCACGTATACGACTCTCTTTAAATAGTCACGGTGACTCTCTTGGTGGGTCAGGGTCCGCTCGCTCTAGAAGAGGCCCCTGACCCTCTAGGAAGAGTGCAAAGACTCTCATCGGGAGGATCACGTTATCACTCATAGGGAGTCAGACGACTCTTGCCGGTAACGCTCCTAGGGGGGTCAAGGGACCCACACCGAAGCATCAAGCGACTCCACAAGTATTTTAAGCTACTCATTTGATCCTTGCTCTACTTTTGCGCGACTACTGTTGAAAATAGTGGAGTATTCGTTTTAAGAAAGTCCAATAATACTTGCCGTTTTGCCCAGCGACTGTAAAAAAAAGAATAGGTCAGTTTTAGCATTATTTTAATAAAACTCGTCAGAACAACACATACTTTCCAACAAAGTTATATAGAAAGCGCGAAAAGATTGTCTGTGATTTCCAATTAAGAAGTTTGGGTATTCCTCATTTACATGCTTCTATGAGTATAGCCACCTAAAATGTGTGACTGTGATATGCACAGTGTCATGGTGCTAAATGAACAGCAGAAATCGCCATCATGTTTCCATATTTATTCCTTGTGATTAAGAATAAATCAAAAAGTGGTGACGGCTTGAGGCATCAGACTTGTGGCTTGCTAGGTTGTCGCTCCTGTCCAGCGTGAGCACCATGAAAAACGGTATCTGAAAAGCAGAACGTGATATTATGATGAGAAAATGAAATTGCAGTAAAGGTTTGCACAACCTACACAATAAGTGGTTCACACAGACATAATAAAGGCTAACAACGAAACAACAAAGCACATCCTCCAGCAGCCAGGGGCATGCCGTGGGCGGTTACTGACCGCACGTTTTACAAACGTAACCCATCCTTAAATACTCAGATAAACAGATGCGAGTACTAGGGCCCGAACGACACCCAACGCGTGCGTACGCCGTCTACGTCGAGATCAGACATGTCATATGCTAGAATTAGCGCACATAACTCCCACAATCACGTACACTCACTCGATTCTGTTATAGCGCCCAACGTCATCGCACTGTATGCAAACCACGAAAACAGCAAACAGAAACGAGGGGAAAGAGTGCACGCCGGCGGCCGCAACAACGCGCGCCGTCGAAAGTCTAGAGCTTTTTCACTTTCACCGGCGAGGCGTGTCCAACTTGAATGACTACCGCGTACATTCTGGAAGCCACCGTACTATATCTGCACCTCAAACTACCGTCTTTCAGCCAACAAAAACCATTACATATAGTGCGCCTGAGCGTTCTGTACACAGGCTTTTTTTTTTTCACGTTCCCACGCGTGGAAACACGCCGCACACTCAAGGTCGATGGAAATGTTATTATGAAGTAGACTAAAGGGCATCTCAAAACGACATCTTGCACCCTCAGTAGTGCACACACGACGTGCGATCAGCAAGAAATGACCCTCGATTATCGTTTGCATCGCTCACTTTATGGGAGCTTGTACAGCAACGCGCATAACGGTGGCAACTCGTTAACTGACAGCTATAGTTGGCCATCCGCAACAGCCCCGCGGACACAGGCTGCTGTTGGAAATGGCTGGCAGATAACTTCCGCAGAGCTGCTGCAGACGCCCAGCTAAAGCTGTATAATTAGTGCCTACGAAAGCAGTACACTCACCGTTAACTGGCGCCCGTTGTCCGTATCCACAGTTCCATGAATATTCCGCCCTCCAAGCGTCACTTCGTGCACGGAGCCGGCGTCAATACCACCGAAGACGTGCAACCAACTCATCCACGCAACGCATTCCAATAGACCAGGAGACTGAGACGACTGAGAGAGGAGAGCGGCGCGCCACCCTGGCGCCAACCCCGTCTGCGTCGCCGAGCAATGCGCCACAACGGCGCCAAAGGGCGAGCGTGCGATATGTATGGCGTATACGGCGGCTCTTCCGTATACCGAAGCCAATCGAAACGCGCTTCAGGAGGGTCCAGTGACTCCTTCCCAAATGCGAACTCTTTTTTTCTGCCTGTACCTTCCAAAAGGGGTCAGATGGACACCCGAGGAGAGTCACGGTTCCATGACCCTCTTTTGACTCTCTTTTTTCTTAGAGTGTAGGACGATACCCTGGGGCACGCTGGACAAGACATGCGAGAGGTCGGAGGAGTGATCATTAACATGCACGAATTGTTTACGGTTTGTTAGGAATGCTTTAATCCAGTTAAAAACATGCCGATGAAGGTTTAGACGCGAGGTTTTTTGAAGCAGACGGGAGTGGGGTACCTTATCGAAGGCTTTTTCAAAATCTAAGAACAGTGTGTCGATTGGGATGTTACGGTCCATATGAAGGTGAATGTCGTGCAGGAATAATGTTAGTTGGGTCTCGCATGAGTGATCTTTACGAAAGCCATGTTGGTTTGGGTTCAAGAAGTTTACGGATGATAAAAATGTAGCAACATGAGAAAAGATGACGTGTTCCATGATCTTTGAACAAACACTAGTGAGTGAGATTGGTCGGTAGTAACCTGCAAATGAGCGGTCACCTTTCTTGAAGAACGGAAAGACCTTCCCAACTCTCCAGTCTAATGGGACTTCACCTGTGTCGGGTGACTGCTGAAAAATGATTGACAATATGGAACTACATACATGTTTAGTATTTTTCAGAATTTTGGCGTTTATGCCATCTATACCGCATGACGAAGAGTTCTTTAATTGGTTAATAACTTTTACAATTTCCTCTGAATTGAATGTAATATTTGGCACTGGCGGAAAAGCAAAATGCGGAAAATCAGGAAGTTCGTTGTTAGGTTCGTTAGTAAAGACTGAACAAAATGCAGAGTTGACGGATGGAACGTCGCAGTCGGCAACGGGGGATCCAGAAGTGTCACAAAGAGAGACTGTGGTTTTGTCGTCCGGTTTCATAATTTTCCAAAAGCGGCGTGGGTATGTACATGTATTACCATGTACATACATTGTCACTGGTTATATCATTAACATGTATTACCAGTGACAATTTGTATTAGATGCTGCAAATCCCTTCTTGAATGCTGCCCTCTGTTAAGAACGAGTAAGAAATGTGATTTTTTTTCCTAAAAATATTATGTTGGCATGCCCGCAAAATCTTTCCAGGAATAACTGTCTTCAATCTTTTCAATATTTGTGCTTTTGTGTGTGTGTGTGTAACAGGTACGGCAAATATCACGTAAACTTCGGAACTGCATCAGCTTTGAACTGAAGAGGTGCCTGATAACAAAAAAATGAAGTCCACGAAATAACCAGGATTTTAATGCAGATTGTTTACGCAAAATGTTAATCTTTTTGAACAAATGATGCGGCCAGGGAAAAGCAAGAATGGGAAAGTACACCTCGAATACGGGCAAAATATAAGTCACCGCAAACAGTGCGCAGTATGCTTACGCAAAACTTCACAAATGTACATTTAAATATGCAATCAATAAACGGAACTAAGCAATGATAACTATACATAATGGCCAACAGCAGCTTGGCCCAATTGGGCCAACCTGCTGTCTCGGACGCACCATGTAAAGAGAACTATAAAGGAAGAGCGCAGAAATAACGAAAGAAACTACTTCAAAACTGTTTTAAAAGTGCGAACCACTATTGTGCACTCAATTTAAAGGAAGGTTGCCGCTTCTAGTTCAAAAAGCAATGAAGAACAAAAACGACAAATGAAAGTAACAAACAATGCTGTTAGTACGGCTTCCCAATAGTTGAATTTGTTTGGTAACGCCGCGTATGCCGACCTCTCAGTGAACAAGGTGAAGCTGTCGATTGGCTGGTAATGTCCACCGGATGCCCGTATTCTTATGTTTATATTAGGTCACAGTGTTAACTGCTAAAAGGTACAAAATCCTAACGGCTTTAAAAGGTGGTGAACAATAATATTGCGTCAGAATTACGGGCTCATTGACCTGAACTCTGGAACAGTAGTGTCTTTTCCTTTCGTTTGCGCTGATTTTTGTCCTGCTCGGTATCAAAGGACAACGTTGACCTGGCGAGGAAGCTTAGCGAAGCGGTCAATGACTTCCGACACGCTGATGTCGACATTTCTGTGGGCGTACAGAAGTGCCCGGCCAACCATGCGTTCCTCAGACATCGTGGAGCGTAAGTAGTTCTCAAGTAACCTCATGCTTGAAAACGTTCCCTCTGCGCTGGCAGTGGTCACTGGAAGGGTGATTAGAATCCGGAGTAGCTTGTACACATTCGCACAAAACCTGCTGTCGCAATGAGAGAGGGCATCGGTTCCTGTACCGGGGCTCTGGTTTGCTGCTTTGTTCGCCCACTTTGTCCACCATACTCGCAGGTCTCTAAAACCAGCCCTCGTTTCGACGTCATGCGCAAAAACGGTCAGGAGATTTTCTGCTCCTTTCTCCCGATCATCTTGCATTGGTGGTATTGCGGATGATACAATTAATGAAAAGTCCTTTAGAAGTGTCCTGTGCTGTTCGCAGGGTGTTGGAACGAAATGTTTTTCGTTTCGGTTTTAGTTTCGTTCCACCGCAAAAAGTTCCGTTCCGTTTCTGTTCCGGAACGAAAAAATAATGTTCCGTAACGGTTCGTAACGTTTTTTTATGGAAAAATTTGAAGCTAAAGTAATCGTAAAAAAAAAGTTTGATTTGTGATGTAGTTACTTGCCTTCCTCCTTAGAAAGCGGGACAAGTGTAAAACACGTTCTTCAGAGGAGCGGAGTAACTGTACATATGAATTCCTACCAACTAGCACAAACCAGTATACCCTTCAAAGTCATAGTATTTATTTTTTCCAAATTCAATCACAATTTTAGTGGGCTCAGTGCTTTGTGTCAAGGGAGTGAGCACGATCTCAGAAGCAGCACGTCACTGAGTGCACTCTGTGATGTGCGAGACCGCTGTTTTGATAAAAAGATTGCCAGGCCTGCGCGGAATGTGCAGCACAGTCACAGCGAAAGTTGTAAGAGCGGACTTTGTAGAGCCCATTGTAGAGTCTCTTGGGGCAGCTGATACAAGTACACATGCAGGGTACCCACTACGCCATAAATCATCGTAATTTTTCTGAAGTACCGAAGTTCCCACGATGTCATTTTTCGTGATTCTTCGGAGAATCGTGGTAGCCGCTACACATCTGTAAGGCATTATGTGCACTTTGTGCTGTGGCTGATGACGATGAACTATGGCTGAGCACTTTGCAGTGGGTGGGAAGCATTAAACCACACACTCTTTGCGGAATTAACATTGTGTGATGGATGGTTGTCGTTTTACTCTTCTGCCACGCTGTATTACCTATGTTAACACGATTCCTTGCCCGACATGATGCCTGTATAGACTATTTTTGCGAAGGAGTTATAAGCACCAGTGTGGCACTGTGGTGGAAGACTCGAATGCGACGCAGGGGGCGCGGTTTAAAATCCCATCCGATCCTCGAAATTTGTTTCTCATTTTATTTTTTTTTTACTTCACGCGATAGTGGTCACGGACACGGGCGGCGGCGGGCAACTATGGTGCCAAAATCAGCGGTTCTGATCACATAAGAACCTTCGCTGTAACATACTTCAGCGCCGACAATGCCCTCTCCACTTTGGTCTAACCCGTTATACTTGTGGTACGGGTCGGGGTATGTTCATTTATGTTTTTCTTCTATTTACCCCACAATAACTATTGTCCACTTTGGTCTGCGTGACAGGCCCGCAAAAGTCCACTTGCGCTAATATCAACATCTCTGGTTGTCACTGTTTTCGTTTTTCGCACAATTTCAACATATCTTTGCTTTGGAATTGCTGCCTGAGCTACGCGTTAATACTGTACCCTGAGATATGCTCACATTGCATGAGCTCAGTTGTTCCGGACTGCGAAGTTGTCTCGTGAACCGAAAAACGATTGAAAAAATTTCGGTTTCACTCCGGAACGAAATAATAGATAAAGTTTCGGTTACGTTTTCACTCCGGTAAAAAATATCGTTTTTTTTTCGTTTTTCGTTTTCGGTTTTCGTTCCATTCCGACACCCTGGCTGTTCGAACCTTTGGTTTAACTGGGCTACTACGTGGTTCATGAACGGAATGAACAGGGTTCTGCGAAAATATTCTTCCGCACTTTCGAATGCATTGCTCCCAAGGTTTTGCTTCCGGACACCGGCTCGACGGCTGGTGATCTCCACATTCAGTTTTTCTGCCAATGCCTGCATTTGTGCAAATATTTTTGAGAAAGAAACATTCGTGTTCTTGCGGTCACTTTCAATTGTCTGCTGTATCACTTCTATGTCGTCAATGGCAGCGCTCATGTCGATACTCCTCGTCTGCAGCTTCTTTGACAGTGGCAAAGTCAGTGCTAACACGTGTTCCGTCACATGCAGGCTTACAAGGAACGCTGGTGAAAAGAGTGCCAACATTAGACTGTTTGCCTGCACTGGACTTTCGCCATTTCCGTTAAACTTAGTCTCCTCTAGTGTTGCGATCAACGGCTGAAAGAGGCTCACAAATGAAAGCACTGCATCGTGCTTCTCGGCCCAGCGCGTTTCGCATAGTCCCAAAAGGCGCTGCCTTGTAGGCTCAGGACAGCTCAAACTTATCACTTTTCGCAAAACGTGTGAGCGGCTAGAAGATTTACGGAAAAAGGCTGACGTCGCCTTCAGAGTCCCAAAACAGTTTCGAATGTCTGTGATGGAGCATGCTGCACAAACTAGATAAAGGGAGTGACACGCGCAGTGAATACATAGAGTGCGGCTGGATATTTGTCACGGACAGCAGCTTGAACACCATTCGTTTTGTCGGCCATCGAACTTGCACCACCGTAGCCTTGACCACGGAGATGCTGCATGGTAATTCCCATTTCTATAAGGAGCCTTATGATGGTGTCGGCCAGGGCCCGGCCATTTGGTCGTGAATTGGCACAAAGCCTAAGAACACTTCTTCGATTCCGTTCGCATCCTTATTAAGGTACCTTGCACAAACAGTAAGCTGCTCGATACCCGCAACATCCGTCGTTTCATCAGCAAGTACGGAGAAGCAGCCTGCAGCGTTTACTTTTGCGACTAGGCTTTCCTTGATGATTGCAGCAGAGATTTCTATAATGTGGTTTTGTACATATAAACTAAAATGTGAGGCCTTATTTGGGCAACTTTCCAAATGCTTTTTTTTATCTGTGTCGCCACAATCCGCGCGCATGCGAAGCAGCTCTTTGAAGTTGCCTGTATTTGTAGAGGAGGCTGTGCTTGAATCCATGGGACCACTGTCTCTATGTCCACGGAGAGCCACACCTTGCCACCCGCAAAAGAGAACTGTCTCAACAATAGGCTGTAACTTCCTTCGGATCTCTCTTATTTGAATTTGCCTGCCATGGTCCAGCTGATCAACAACACTGGGCACACATCCTGAGAAGGTTTGAAGAAAACTATCGGCTACCAGATGAGCGTCAGCGTGATATTTAGTGACTTCATGTGCACCGAAGATTTCGAGGGCGTGCTTCCACTTTTGAAATGGATTGGATACGAGGGTCTTAGTGCGCGCATGATGGCCCTTGCCAATCTCACTTCTGCTAAAAAGGACACACACTCGGCAAAACGCACCCTCTTGAAGCGCTGAGAAGCTAAGCCATCGGTACCTGTCCAGCCAAGCCACGTAAACATTCGTTTCTGCTTAAAATCGTTCATAGACTTAAACATATAGCATGGCGGAGGAATCCAAGGAGAAGCTAGCAGTTGATGTTTTGTGTCATCATCCACTTTTGAGCAATCTGTGTAGAGCCCGATATCAAACTTGCTTCTGCTAACATTTTGAGGGTCATAAAAAGATAAATAATTACATAAATGATAATCAGGCTGAAGCCCAATAAATCCCACCACCCGGGTGACGCCGCTGGTTGGTGGTGTATGAGAGCACGAAAAAATTTCGGGGGGGGGGGGGGCTGAAGCCCCATAAGCCCCCCCCCCTGGCTACGCCCCTATATATATATATATATATATATATATATATATATATATAATGTACACACACACTCCGTGATGTTAATAAAACTACTTAGCCTCACGTAACCAAAACAAAAATAGTCAACAGTCACATTATACACTCTGACGTTAAAACAAAACAAAGCTTAAATGCGCTAGTAACGGCCAAGAATTCCACTATCTTGAAGAAAAATTTTGAATGCTTTTAAAGCTAATTCTGCAAATCTCTGAGTTTCCTTAAACTGAGTGGTCTGCGGTCTAACGCAGATGTAAGTCGGCGTCTTGGTGTATCGTGGTGTGGACCTTCTAGAAGGAGCTGATGTGTGTCTTCATGTGCAAATCCACAATCGCATTCAAGAGTTTCAGTGCGGCAAATTCTGTGCAAAAATGCTTGGCGTAGGCAGTGCCTAGCCTTAAAGGGGCCCTGCAACACGTTTTCAACATGGTCGGAAAACACCGCCGATCGGTAGTCGAGGCTCCTTAGAACACGCTAGCCAAACAATATAGCGCAGCACGCGGCCTGGAGTTTACAATTAATTCTCAAAGTCAGCTAGAAATCGTTCCCTCTTCGCTCGACAAATGATGTCATGTACCCAAGTGATCGCGCCATATACCCAAATGCACGGGTATTGGCTGATTTGAGCATCGTGAGCTGCATAGTTACCGAGGCCGCCGCGGGAAGTCGCCACGTGCCGGCGCGCGCGCTCGCGATCACACTGAAAGTGGGCCGCGCGCTCGAAGAAAAAGAAGAATCAGTGCTCAAGTTCATGACGCGCGTGACGTAACTTCTTTCCCCCAAGCCATCCTTGCCTGCTAAGCTTTCAGCGCGCTCGCCGGGACGGGAGAAGAGAGAAAGCAATGGCAACGTGCGACAAATGTCTGTAAGTCCGCTCGTACTTGACGGATTCTGAAAATTTCTGCGGCGGTCGATTCGTGACGCAGTAAACGCCTTTAATAAAGCTATTCGATGGTTACTTAGAAAAGTGTTGCAGGGCCCCTTTAATCGGTGAATAAGGGTTTCCACACTTCTGCCTAATGATAACGGAGTTTCAAATTCAATAAGTGTATCTGTGTGATATAAATCAGATCTTTTAGAATTTTAGTCAAACCACGCATTTCTACATGTTGAAAGATTTTGTCCTTAAAGTACTGCGCAAAAATTCATTTTTCGATATTGGAATAGAAACCATATCATCTTTTCGATGTACTTGTCGTGCTGCTTCATCAGCTGCTGTGTTGCCAGGAATGTTGCCATGTCCCGATATACACTGGAACATTAGTTCATGATGCTTTTTATTTGCCTTTGTGAGCCCTTTAAGTGTCTCGTAGATTAGACTATCACCGATTGTTTTCGCTTTTTTTGGTGTTACAGAGTGATGTTAGTGTCGCCTGTGAATTACTTAAAACTACCCGTTTTTGCGCATCTCTTACGGAATTGATCACTTTTATAGCACTAAGAGGAAGACAGACAGGGGCGTGAGGGGAAGACAGAAAATTAGGTGGGTAGATGAGATTAAGAAGTTTGTAGGTATAACGTAGCAACAGAAAGCACAGGACCGGGTTGATTGGCGGAACATGGGAGAGGCCTTTGCCCTGCAGTGGGCGTAGACAGGCTGATGATGATGATGATGATAGCACTAAGGATAGCGTATAGTTCAGCTGTTGTAGACGATGTCACGCGAGATAACTTAAATGCATCTTGAACATTGAGGTGCGGTACAAGAAATGCTGAAGTTGAAGATGTTGGTAGTACACTGGAGCCATCTGTATCGACATGTAGGTAACACGGATATAAATAAATAAATAAATAAATAAATAAATAAATATATACATACATATATATATATATATATATATATATATATATATATATATATATATATATATATATATATATATATATATGGTAGAGCGCTAGTTGTTAAGCAGCTCGAATGAACATGCATGTCCCTTTTTCTGATTATGCCATCCACAGACTATTCGATCTTTGGTAGTTTGGTAGCTTAAGCAGCCATGATGGAGGATAATCGACGTCTGAGTTAAAAAATTTCCTTCCTTGCCAATATATATAGATAGGCGTTTTCCTTAATTCCTTTATGAATACAGCTCCTATCCCTTTTTAATATTTCCAGAGCCAATGGGTAGTTTTGATGTTGTGTCTGAAGGCAAAAAAAAAAGTGCCGACATGTTTCTTTACTTCTCATGACTATAAAGGGAGATTGACTTCTTTCATGCTTCTTGTATTTCCCTTGTCAGACAGCGACGTCACTGTTTAACTAAAAATGCGGTAATGAGTTTGCAGTGTTCGCCACAATATAATTTCGTTATAATTTAGTTAGCGGTAAAAACGCTGAATATGCGCTACTCTCTATATAGGCTACACAGTTAAACCTCGATATAACAAAATTCAATATTACGTAACTCTCGATATAACGAACCATTTCAATTCTTATAACTTAATGTCCATAAACACCAAGTATTTTCTGCCTCAATGTAACGAAAACATAATTATGCGCAATTTCAATGTAACGAAGCTTCACTGCTGCCGCAGAGGAATCCAACGCAATAAACTGAAGCTTTTCCAGGTGCCAGTGGTCATGTGGCATGCTGTATTGTGTAGGGTGTGGCAGTCGTCATATGGTAATGCATGCGGTCGTATTGCAAAGCGTGCTCCTCAATGCTGTCCTCGCCTTCGGAGCGGTGGAGAGGAAGAGACTGCGGCCGATTCGTGGCATGCGGGAATCCTGTAGGCGCATCACATCGCGCACTATTCAACTGTCCCGAAGTCCCGTATTCTGCGACGCGCATGCCGTGCATCAACGCCCGATTTGGTGCTTTCGTTATCGCCGCGTGTCAAATACGAGCATGAGCAGCCGTGTACGGCTGCTCGTGCTGGGTATGTTTACTGCTACCGCATCTATTGGCCGCGAGATTGACCTATAGGTGGCAGAACCGTCGCCGCGTTAGTGTGGAGAGGCGTACGGAGGCACGTATACAAATGCGCAGAGCGGCGCTTCGTTGTGAATGGTTTGAGCCGATTGTCGGCGAATAAAATGCGTTGATTGCAGCTTACTGGTAATATATACGCTCTTCATTGTTGAATCGATGCACGAAGACCATCCAACGTTACTATTACAAGTGAGAGAAGCGCAATCCGCCGATGAACGTGATGCTCGCCCTGGATGACCTGCAGTCTGCGCTTACGCACTATATGACGTTTTTTGTTGTTTTCTCTGTACGTGTTTAGCTTGTGTTTTGTGTACTACGTCCTGCAGTAGCACGACTGAACTACTTAAGTGTTTACTTCTTGTTCATTTTTATAGCAGCCCGTATTCCTGTGCAATGAGTTCAATAGCACTGCTCACGCGAATACGCATATATATGCAGGTAAGAGTTTAGCACAGAGCTTTCATCGATTGGTTACGTGCACGACAATGATGCAACAAAGGTCCGGTTATTTTATGGAACAAGTGTCTTTCTTTTTCAAACTAATAATGTCTGCTGCCTTCCATCAATTTGTAACAACTCCACACAAACGCTCAAGATAATGTAAACAGAAAGGATGAAGTTTTGCTTGAAATTATACGACATAAATGTAAGGCACACCGTCGGGATTAATTTTGAACATCTGGGACCTTCAAAGCGTGCCTAAGCACACGGGTGCTTCTGCATAAATTTCGCCCCAAGTTAAAATTGCGCGCAGCAACTCCGTTTTATCACTGCGTGTCATTCCATTGTCTGTTTTTCCTTTTCTTTTTTTTTAGGGACAGTTTGAGTACCGAAGTCTCAGACTTCACTTGATAGAAATATTTCGCTGTAGTGGGACCACGACCGTACAATAAAAGGACATCTTAAGCACAACTAAAGCTCATAATGAACTGGAGTGCCGCGGTTATACACCTAATAACAACGCGAAAGTGCATGAGCCTCGTTTTTGTTTACCACCGAGTCGCTGAAACGCTGCATTCACACACTATTTAATGTTCCTCATGTTTGGAACTATGCCAAGCGCACTTTAGGGCGTGCTTGAACCAGAAATAGGCACCAACACTGAAATGATTCTGGCCAGCGAAGGGTACGACACCGATATACAGCCCTCTCGAAAGTCGCACTCACTGATCTTATTACAATGCGCATGCAGCCGAGCAAGCTCATTTGCTTCTGTGCACCATGTTAGGTATACGTACGAGCAGTTAAACTCCCGCTAACATAAGAGAACAAACCGCCATTTGAGAACGTGCAGGACGTACGCGCACATGCAAACACGACGTGGCTAGCAGACGACGCAGGGAGCAATCCACACTAGGCGCGCTTCAGCCAGTAGCCGCCAGGCGGCGACTCCGCTCGATCTCGCGGCCAATAGATGCGGTAGCGTTAAACGCGGCAAGCTCCGAGTATCTTGCAAGCGATCTCGGTCGGCGAGGAAAAAGGCGTCGCCGCTTTTTAAAGACGATAGTCTTTCTGGGGATATTTAAACGGAGAAATTTTGGTCTGTCTTTCTGTGTGTCGGCACGTCACTCGATACAGCCCCGCGGCCAAAGTTGAACCGCTTGCCCAAGGGCCAGCCATCTTGAACGGCTGACTAGGTTCATACTTGTGTACATTGTCGATCAAAAAGCAAACATTACGCATATCTGAGGCGCAACATCACTGGGTAGGTATTAGGTGGTGTGTTCCTTTAATAGAAAATGCATACATACGTAATTCTAAAGACTCCACTTTCTTAAGCTGCGCTGAAAATGCGACTGCGCTGAAACTTGCCTTCCCCCGTGCCATCTGCACGAGCTCATTGTTGTGTTTCGGTTTCGCTTCTGTATTGCACTGTTCGAATGTCATGGGGCGCCGCTCTGGCATTCCTGTTTTACCCAGGCTACGTGTAAATAAAAGAGTGTGTGGAGAGTACTCGTTGAGTGCGGACGTTTCTTCTGCTTAAGCGCTTCGCGCGAAACCGCGTGTTCGGGCTGGCTGGCGTCCCCGCCGGTCGCGTTGGTCACCGCCGGTCTTCGCCTGCTGCTGCGCCGGGACTACCAGCCCGCAACACAGAACTCATGTTTCCCGGCGTATTGCCAGATGGCGTCCATATCTCACGCAGCGCCTCTTCTATCGTCTTTAGACGACATTTGCAGCGAAGCACGCAGATACGCGGCCAATTTTTTGGGGATATTGCAGAGCTCATTCTTTGTGATCCGAAACTCGAAAGAAGCTATTCTGCTGGAACCTGCGTAGAATAGAAAAGTTACACGGTCCGTTACGCATTTGCCTAAGACAACTGGAAAGAGAAAGCCATCTTCTTCTCATTCAATCGTATTGATCCCGCCCGAAAGCGTTCATAGTGCTTCAGTCACTGTTGGACACAGTGTTCGTCGGTGCTGCATACGTATGTTACGTTCGTTTATTAGAAGCACACTGAGAATACATAGAAACAATGGGTCTGTTCTTCGGGAGAGGGTAGCGTGCCCTCGGCGCATGCGCTGCTGCTTTGTCCTCTGGCGGTGGAATTTCTTGTGGCCTAAACCGACACTCGCGCACAACACTGAACCCGGTACTCACGAACACCACACATCCCTCCCCACTTTGAGTCACCACTGATCTTGGTAACGGTCGGGGGGACGGCGACGTCTCAGAGGCCGCTGTGGTGGTCCCTGCAAAGTGTCGTTGGATGGGAGTGGCGCTGGCGTGGCACAGCACTCTGGAGCGCCTGCAGTCGGCGCCTCTTGCTGATTTTCAGCCTGGCCGTCTGGGAGGAAAAACGGAAGCAGCGAAGGCTGGCGGGTATTTCCCGATGATTCTGTTGTAGAAGCGTTGTCATGAGTTGCTTCTTGTCTCGTAGTCTGGATATGGTTTTTGTGTCGTCGCACGACACCTCTGTCTGTGCTGACCAACCAAGACCGACAACCCACTTGTTTGATGATTGTCCCTTTCATCCATGCCGGGTCGCCTGCGAAGGTCTTCACGTAGACGATTTGATTTTGGCGAATGCGCCGTCCTTCTTTTCCTTCCTCGTCAATGAGCTCAGAGTCTGAGGGCTTCAGATATGTCAATGCGGTCGGGAGTTCACGACCAAACATCATCATGGCGGGTGTTTTCTTCGTGCCGGCATGCGTTGTCGTGTGCTGCTTTAGAAGAAAACGCGCAAGTCGGTGTGCGATAGGGACGTCTTTCTCTTTTGCAAGCGCTTGCTTGAGTTCGAAGACCATGCGTTCCACTTGACCATTCGTGGCAGGATGGTACGGAGCGCTCGTGACATGTTTCACTCCATTTCGTTTGAAAAAATCTGTTTCAACCGAGACGAAAGACGGCCCGTTGTCAGTGACAATTTCTCGCGGTACACCAAAGGTTGCAAAAATGTTTCTGCATTCTTTAATTAGGTGTTTTGACTGAATGCTCGTCATTTGCCGTACTTCAAGCCATTTGCTGAATGAGTCAACGGTAAGCAAGAACATGCTGCCCTCAATGGGTCCTGCAAAATTCATGTGAATTGTCTCGCATGGTTGTGCTGCTCTTGGCCATTCCGGAAGCGGTGCCTTCGCTGGTGCCCTTCGGTTTTCCTGGCATGGTCTGCATTCTTGGGCAGTCTTCTCTATGTCTTTGCTGATGCTAGGCCACCAAAGGTAACCTCTTGCGTAGGCCTTCATAGCGACGATGCCCCTGTGCCCTGAGTGAATAATCTTTAAAGCTGCGGGACGAGCTGCGATCGGAATTATTACTCGAGAGCCCCTGAGCAAACATCCCTGTAGCGTCGACAGCTCGGACGCTAACTTCACATATGGTCGAAAGTAGTCGCCTTTCATTACTCGTAGCTTTCCTTGCTGGGCTGCTTGAATAACTGCTGAGAGAGTTTTGTCCTCGCGCGATAGCTCTGCAATGCGCTTGGGTGAAAGCTGGGGATCAATCGCACATTCTAGCATCAGAACATCGCCGGGAGGGGATGGCTCGTCGTCATCTCCCTGCAGTGGCAGCCTGCTCAATGCATCTGCATTCTGGTTTCGACTGCCCTTTCTGTAAACAAGGTCGTAGTCGTAAGCGGACAACTTCAGGCACCATCTGGTCATGCGTGGTGACAAGACTTGCGGAAGCGGCTTTTTCGGCCCGAGGATGCTGAGTAACGGCTGGTGATCAGTTGTAATAGTCACATGTCTTCCAGTTATATACTTCTGGAAATGATCAACGCCAAATATCACGGCAAGTCCTTCCCGATCTAGTTGTGCATAATTCCGTTCTGCCTTGCCAAGCGTTCGGGACGCGAAAGCAATAGGTGCTTCTGCTCCGCTTTCATCTACTTGCGATAAAACGGCGCCAACACCATAGGGCGAACACCATGATAGGAGAAGAGGTTTGCGCTCGTCATAGTGAGCAAGCACCGTGCTGTCGCGAATGAGTTTCTTTAACTCTTCGAAGGCCTTTTGGTGCTCCTTCTCCCATATCCATTGTGTTTCCTTATGCAAAAGCTTGTACAGTCGTGAGGCCACTGTCGCTCTGTCCTTGAGGAAGCGGTCGCAGAAGGCAAGCAGGCAAGCCTAAAAATGTTCTGAGTTCAACTCTATTTTTCGGCGCTGGTGCATCGATGATGGCTTTAACCTTCGCTCCAGTTGTATGCACACCTTGTTCATCGATGCAATGTCCTAGGAATTCCACATTCTTGTCCCCAAATCGACATTTCTCTTTCTGTAGGCGCAGGCCCATATTACCCAGTCTTGACAACACTTGGTCTAGCCGTTCGTTGTGTTGCTCTGGCGTTTCTCCGCAGACAATTATGTCGTTGAGGTACACGCTGGTGCCAGGAATTCCTGCGAGAGTTGTCTCCATGATTTTTTGGAATATTGCTGGTGCTGCTGAGATTCCGAATGGAAGTCTCTTGACTGCGTACAGTCCATTCATGGTATTCACGGTCAGTACTTTTGCTGTGTTTTCGGTGACCGGAAGTTGCTGATAGGCTTGAAATAGATCAAGCGTTGAAAACATTCTTCCACCTCTAAGAGTCGACAGCACCTCCTCAGTGGTAGGAAGCGGGTATGCCGCTTTCAAGGACGCTGCATTTACTGTGCTTCTATAGTCGCCACACAGTCTTAACAATCCGGACTTTTTCCGAACCAACACCAAGGGTGTTGCCCAGTCCGAGTGTTGCACTGGTGGCAGAATGCCCTGTTTCTCCAAGCGATCTAACTCTTCCTTCACAGCCGGTCTGAGCGCAAGAGGAACCGGTCGCGCCTTGCAAAAGCGTGGTGGGACGTTTGGATCTAGCTCAATGTGAACTGGGGGTCCCTCGTAACTGATGACATCTTCATTAAAAACACGTGCGTGCTTTTGTAATAGGCGGTGCAGCACTGCGGGCTCTGTGTGCGTTGCATCATCCGTTTGATTTACGCCTTGCAGCCGGATTTTGAGAGTACTGAACCAATTACGGCCCAGAAGGTTGCATCCGCTGCCTTCCATGATATGCAATGGAAGAACGTAATCTTTAGTCTTGTGCCGCACTTGTACTTGAGCAGTGCCAACGAGGCTCAAGTGCTCTCCTGACCAGGTGTGGAGGCTTAAGTCTGCTTGAGCTAGAGGAGGTGGTTTTGTAGGCCAACTCTTGTCGTAAGTTTCCTTGCTGATTAGCGAATACGCTGCACCAGAGTCAACTTCGAACTCTAGAAGCTTCCCGTTAACGCGTAGCGGCACCATGAACTTCGGGCATGCTTGCAGGCTCTTTACTGTATTAAGGCCCCATGCTGAACTGTCTCCCGACTCTTCCATGCTTGCAGGTCTAGGCTCCATTTTATGCGTAGCAGTTTTGCGTTGCTTTTTCTTTGCGATGCAAGCTCTTTCAATGTGCCCAATTTTCTTGCAATAGTTGCATGCAGAATTCCGGTACTTGCACTCACCCGGATCGTGCGAGCCGTCGCATCTGTAGCAGTGTGCCTTGCGTGGAGTGTGCTGCTCTCCCTTTGCGCCTCCTTTCTTGTGGCTTGTTTTGTGCACTTCTAACTTTTCTGTTTCGAGCTTGATGCTCTTTTGCTGCAGGGCAGCGCTTTCCGCTCTCTCGGCTGTGTGGTTGCGGCGGCCGTGGTCGCCGTCGCCTCAGCGGCGGGCAATGCCCCAACGCCGAAGTTACAATCCGCGGCGAGTTTACGTAAAGCGGCAACGTAAACAGCAATGGACTCACCTTGTTGTTGGTCGCGTCTTTGGAATTTGCAGCGACAGTACAGCTCAGATGGGCGTGGGTCGTAATGTGCAGCCAAGGTTTGGACGATTTCTTCATACGGCACTTCTCCTGGGCTCTTTGGTGCGACCAGTGCGCGGACGGTTTCAAATGGTCTCCGGCCCGCACAGAGTCAGGAGCAGGGCTCGCCTCTTCTCGTCGGCTGTGATGGAATTCGCCACAAAGTAGAATCCAAGGCGTTGAATCCATGACGTCCAGGCCTTCCCCGAGAAGGGCTCGATGGAAGCTTGAAGAGACGCCATTGGCAGTGGACCACACCCGTATATTCAATGGGTTTTCGTTTCCCTCGTCGCCAGTGCTGCATACGTCTGTTACGTTCGTTTATTAGAAGCACTCTGAGAATACATGGAAACAATGGGTCTGTTCTTCGGGAGAGGGTAGCGTGCCCTCGGCGCATGCGCTGCTGCTTGGTCCTCTGGCGGTGGAATCTCTTGTGGCCTAAACCGAAACTCGCGCACAACACTGAACCCGATACTCACGAACACCACAGTCGGCAAGCTGAAATCACCATAAGTTCAGGTACGTACAACAGGTTCTAGATGGTCTATGTCTAGAACTTGCAAGCCATAAGTGGGCACCATGACTCGACTATCTTCAGTGGAACGTTATGCGCCTGAGATACTGCGTCCAGTACCATGGAACGCAGCAGTGTTGTTTAAGGTCACGCGAATTTTGTGTATGCTCGCTTACTTTATCTTCCTATTTTTTCATCCTTTAATCCCTCCACCCAGCGTAGGATATCAAACCGGACGCGCGTCTGGTTGACCTTCCTGCCTTTCCTTCCTGTTCCTCCTCCTACAGGATCGAAGGAATTGTAAGCTTTCTACACCTCATATAGTCTTGCAGTGCCTCCGTGATCGGCCCATCTTTGACCCAGCGAAGATGTCATGTGATGACGTCATGATTACGTCACAAATGTTAGTGGTCTGTGACGAGATTATGATGTCATATGGTGACGTCATCACGTGATGATGGTTTTTTTCATCACTCGTGTTGATGCCGCCGATGCCATCGGCCAGTTTTCGCGTTTGATGAGGCATCTAAGACTTTCGCTTTAATAAAGTCCCAGCGAAAGCAATAGAAACTGAGCTATAGAGGCGCATTTACCGCAAATGAGGTTTTTATTTTTTTGATATATATATATATATATATACGGGTCATTCCATGGCAAATCACCCAGCGTTTTTCCGACCATCACAAATATGGCTGAAAAAATTTCCACGCTTTTCTTGAAGCTCAAAACTCGTTCTGCTCGTTCATTTCTGTTGCCTAAAATTTTCCCGCCTGTTTGTGAGAGTCTGTAGTTTTGCGCCGACTGAGCTAAAGGGCATCAAACAACAATTTTTTCCAAAGGGCGTTTATAGGATGCACTCAATAAAATGGTATTTTCGGCAAGCTAATGAAGTGATGTAACTGTAAAATTAATGACTTATTTATGTATATCGATTCTTCGAGGGCTTTTCGCACGAGCAAAATTGAATAAAGTTGCAAAGTTTGATATTTTTTTCCAGGAACAAGACAAACTCAAAGGGTAGCAATTAATTATATACTGGAAGCCTGTTCGACATACTACAAAAGAAAAATAATTTAGTCGCTGAAGGTGTAGCAAATCGTCTGAAAAAAAAATTGGAAATTTCACTTTTTTTGAGAAAAGCTCTGTATTCATCGTCAAAAACTTGCCTTGGTGGTCGGACTAAAAATATGCACTATACTTCATTTGAAAGCTTTATGTATTAGCTGAACAGAGACAAAGTTACAAAAGGGTATTATTTTTTTCACTGGAGAAATATTTTTTTTGAAATTTCGTATCTCCGCCAGCTTTTCGCCGACGTAACTCAAGCGGCATGAAGCACTCACAACGGCAATCTTCAGTCCATGCCCACTGACCTGGGATGCAGACGTCAAGCATGGTGCTGTCTATAAAGCAACCCCATTTCCTTTTCCATTACTTTATAGACAGCCTATGTTTGACGTCTGCATCCCAGGTTAGTGGGCATGGGCTGAAGATTGCCTTTGCGAGTGCTTCATGCCGCTTGAGTTACGTCGGCGAAAAGCTGGCGGAGATACGAAATTTCAAAAAAAATATTTCTCCAGTGAAAAAAATAATACCCTTTTGTAACTTTGTCTCTGTTCAGCTAATACATAGAGCTTTCAAATGAAGTATCGTGCATATTTTTAGTCCGACCACCAAGGCAAGTTTTTTGACGATGAATACAGAGCTTTTCTCAAAAAAAGTGAAATTTGCAATTTTTTTTCAGACGATTTGCTACACCTTCAGCGACTAAATTATTTTTCTTTTGTAGTATGTCGAACAGGCTTCCAGTATATAATTAATTGCTACGCTTTGAGTTTGTCTTGTTCCTGGAAAAAAATATCAAACTTTGCAACTTTATTCAATTTTGCTCGTGCGAAAAGCCCTCGAAGAATCGATATACATAAATAAGTCATTATTTTTACAGTTACATCACTTCATTAGCTTGCCGGAAATACCATTTTATTGAGTGCATCCTATAAACGCCCTTTGAAAAAAATTGTTGTTTGATGCCCTTTAGCTCAGTCGGCGCAAAACTACAGACTCGCACGAACAGGCGGGAAAATTTTTGGCAACAGAAATAAACGAGCAGAACAAGTTTTGAACTTCAAGAAAAGCGTGGAATTTTTTTCAGTCATATTTGTGATGGTCGGAAAAACACGGGGTGATTTGGCATGGAATGACCCATATATATATATATATATATATATATATATATATATATATATATATATATATATATATATATATATATATATTCGAGGAAAGGTGTCGCCGGATCCGGGAGTAATAGCAGAAGCAAGGTGTTGACGCACAAGTGAAAAGAAGCTTTATTTGACGTTTCGACCGTGGGCCCGGCCTTCGTCAGAAAGACGAAGGCCGGGCCCACGGTCGAAACGTCAAATAAAGCTTCTTTGCACTTGTGCGTCAACACCTTGCTTCTGCTATATATATATATATATATATATATATATATATATATATATATATATATATATATATATATATATATATATATATATATACCCCTACTGCTGCAACAACATTCAAGCAGCCGAGCAATATATTTCCGAACGGCTTGCAGAGCAGCACCGCTATCAGGTCTGTAAAATTATGTGGATGTTGTTCAGTGATAAAACCGAGTTTGAAGAATTTTCTTCAGGCACTGCATAGCGGAGACCAAAATTCGCGAAGCCGTAACGGGTCTTTCGGTTTTAATTCGGCGTGCGATGTCGAGAAACAGAAAACGTGACGTCATATACGGAGGTGCCGTGATTCAGGTTGTCGCCTTGCTTTCATGAGATTCAAGCCGCAGTTCTTTCTTTCTTTCTTTCTTTCTTTCTTTCTTTCTTTCTTTCTTTCTTTCTTTCATTCATTCTTTCTTTCTTTCTTTCTTTCTTTCTTTCTTTCTTTTGCGTGCAATGGTTTTCGATCTTGCGCGTTCATCAGACTGAGTCAAAGAGGTTAGAGGAATGAGTGGAGCCCGAGTGGTTCGATTCGGTGAACGTGATAGCATCGACGTTGCACCGCAACACGCCAGGCTTTGATGACAAGCCGCGGCGGCAGAATAGGCGCTCTACAGTTTCGCTTAACGCTTGTTAAGACAGTGCATTGGACCTGCGCTGTCGTGTTTATTTTTTTTTTGTTCGTTTCTTGTATTCGCTCAAGAACAATCTTCGGCGTGACCCGCCGGGGTTGTCTATATAGTGGCTATGGTGCTCGACTGCTGACCCGCAGGTCGAGGGATGGAATCCCCGCCGCTGCGGCCGCATCTTCGATGGAGGCCGAAAATGCTTGAGGGCCGTGTAGTTAGATTTAGGTGCACGTTAAAGAACCCCAAGCAGTCGAAATTTCCGGAGCCCTCATAATCATATCGTGGTTTTGGGACGTTAAACCCCAATAATTATTATTATTCTTCGGCGTGGCATGAAATCATTGTCGCCGGATCTCAGGTTAAACAAAATCATTTTTTTTCTTTGCGTGATTGAAACTAATTTTTTTTTCTTACTGCCGTATAGTTCAAAGATTCCTGCGGCATATACGAGTATATTCGGTGTAGAAATGAATCCTTCCGCGAATGTACTTTGCATAAAAGGTCGAATTTCCATGGAAGGAAGTTTTGATATAACGAAGTAACTTTGCTGATTTTATCGACTTCGTTATATCGAGGTTTAACTATATAAGAGTTGGTGTATACGTCGTCGTAATACTAAAAGGCCATCCTTCCATACTTACCGCCGAAGAAGCGAAGCTGCCAGCATATATAGTACTACACCGCCGTCGCTCGTAATCTCTCCTTCCTTACCCTCAAGGAATAATGCGCTCACTGCACGATGATACACAGGAAGAAGCTCGCGTGTTGGTTCTTGCATGTGTCAGAGTCCAAACGCAAAGCAGTCAGTCTCGGCGGCAGCATGCATGCTCCGGACGCCTTTGTGAAAACTGGCGTGTTCGCGAGTAGTGAGAAGCCTAGCGGCGGTCATAAAACGCCGCCAGAGCGGATTACTGTAAACGATGAAAGTGTGCCCAGTAAAAGTGTGGCGCCGAAAACTCGAAGTATATCGTGCATCGCGGTATGCGTGCGCTCCTTGAACGCACGAAAGGCCGAAGCGCGTAAAATCGGCGACCTCTTTTGCACGCCCGTTCTCGTTCATAACGTACTGTATACGTTCACGTTTAAAACGCATAGTTGGCGGGCGATGGAAATTGTGTTTTTTTAGTGCGTCCCAGGACAACTTTACATAGAAACTCGTGGTGATTTGTGTCTCTGTTACCCGTTGCTTCGACGTATAATATATGACTGGCACCATGTAACGATGATCGACACAGTTATCGCGTATAGCATTGCCGTTGATGAAGTACATATCTGGAGCCATATTCAATCGAACAGCGATGTGACAACCCTTAGTTCCTCAGTGTTGCGAGAACGCGCCCAGCGTGTCAACATGCTGGCTTGCACGAAGGATGTCCTCAAACCATCAGCGTCTTAGGAAGCGCGCCGAGCGTCTAAACGCGCGCGCTCGCGCCGCGGCCGTTCTTGCGCCCGGCGACAACTTTCTGTGGCAGCGCAGAATTCGACAGGCCGCGGCAGTCGAATTTCGACGGAGGCGAAATGCAAGACGCCCGTGTACTGTGCGATGTCACTGCACGTTAAAGAACCAGGTTGTCGAAATTATCCGAAGACCTCCAATACGGCGTGCCTCGTGATCACATCCTTGTTTTGGCACGCAAAACCCCAGCAATTATTAAATCACAACGTACAAGATGCCGTTTTTTGTCAATGAAACGTTTCGTCGTTTAAACTATCGATAGCATCGATAGTCAATTTACCGATAGGTCTGCATCACTAGTGTGTGTGTGTGTGTGTGTGTGTGTGTGTGTGTGTGTGTGTGTGTGTGTGTGTGTGTGTGTGTGTGTGTGTGTGTGTGTGTGTGTGTGTGTACATGGCTGGGACGTAGCTAATGAAATGCTATGCGCATTAAAAAAAAAGTCATTTCCTCCCGAAAGACGAAGCACTGATAGCAATAGCAATGCGTTAAACAGCTATTCGAATGTTCGTAGTTTTGTCAGCCCTAGATATAGGTCTATATATTGTAGTAAACATTCATGGACTCATAAAATTAAAGAGCATGGCGTCATGCGCGCAGGGGCGGGCGTAACCAGAACTTTCTTCTTTTTTTTTTCGTGGGGGGGGGGGGGGGGGGGGGGAGGTTTAGTCATTCTTTACGTACGGTCGTGCGGGCGTTTATATGTGTGCGTGTATATATGGACGCATGCAAAATGGAAAAACTTCGGAGAGTGCACGTTAAAGAACCCCAGGGGGGCGAAATTTTCGGAGTACTCCACTAAGCTAGGCGTCTCTCATAATCATATGGTGGTTTTGGGACCGTAAACCAAAACAATTATTATATTATAAGTCAATACAAGAGTCCTGCTTGTAGTGCATGGATCCTGTTCATCTCACATAGCTTGAGGAGCACGTTGAATGCCCATGAAAAGCTTTCATATCTCATTTTGTGGACAATAGTTATATGTACACTTTGTATATATGCACTGTTAGACGTTACGAGATTATGGACTCGGTGGAAGGGTGATTTACTACGCATAAGTTTTACCGTAACATGACTAAGCATATGATCATTTTGATCGTTAGCTCCTTCAGCTTTTGCAAATCTGTATACGCCTAGTAGTTATCGAAGGAACTAACGCTTGTGGCGCGCAATCATTTCAACGAATACTAATGGGCGCGGATGGAATCAACGTCGGCTGTGCTTCATAGCATTATCAATTTAACACGAGTGGCCTTACGTGTCTGTGCCAGCATACCTTTTATAAAGACGATAGTCTTTCTTGGGGAACTTAAACGCAGAAATTTTGGTCTGTCTGTCTTTCTGTCTGTCTTTCTGTTTGTCGGCACGTCCCTCGATTCAGCCACTCGGCCAAAGTTGAATCACTTGCCCAAGGGCCAGCCGTCTTGAACTGGTACGGCTGTTCATACTTGTGAACGTTGTCGATCAAAAAGTAAATATCATGCATATCTGAGGTGCAACATCACTAGGTAAGTATTAGGTGGCGTGTTCCTTTAATAGAAAATGCATACATACGTAATTTTAAGGACCCTAGTTTCTTAAGCTGCGCTGAAAATGCATAAGAATGGAAGCTTGAGCGAGTTGGTGTGCGTTCATCTTTGTTGAAACAGCGCTCACTAGACGACGACGAAGTAAAAGAAGGCACAGGACAGGCGCTGCCTGTCCTGTGCCTTCTTTTACTTCCTCGTCGTCTAGTGAGCGCTGTTTCAACAAAGCTGAAAATGCGACTGCGCTGAAATTTGCCTTCCTCCGTGCCCTTCGCACGAGCTCATTGTTGTGTTTCGGTTTCGGTTCTGTATTGCACTGTACGAATGCCATGGGTTGGTGTTGAAAAACTTTAGTTTTGAGAAGACCAAGAAGGTGAAAAAAAATATTTAAAAAAATGAAAAAGCAGCGTTGTGGGCGGCCTTCAGACTGCCGGTTGTGGGCGCCGCTCTGGCGTTCCTGTTTTACCCAGGTGACGTGTAAATAAAAGAGTGTGTGGAGAGTACTCGTTGAGTGCGGACGTTTCTCTGCAAAGGTCTTCGCCTGCTGCTGCACCGGGACTACCTGCACGCAACACAGCACTCATGTTTCCCGACGTATTGCCAGATGGCGTCCATATCTCACACAGCGCCTCTTCTATCGTCTTTACACGACATTTGCAGCGAAGCACGCAGATACGCGGCCAATTTTTTGTTTGTGCGTGCTCAAACTACGACGGTAAGTTACTTGCGCACTCATTCACCCTCAGAGCTGATATCAATCTTGTACGACCACCGGTGTCCACCATTTCGGCGGATCATATAAAACGCCTATTCGAGGGCTTAACTTTCTATTAATAAAGCGAAAGCCTTAGATGCCTAATCAAACGCGAAAAATGACCGTCGGCGGCGCCGGCGTCAATACGAATGATGCACAAAAAAAAAAGGGCTACCGCAGTTACTGACTATCGGTTTCTAACTGCTCGTGACATACGTTACATCCATGTTTGTAACTGAAGTTAGTGACCGTAGCCTTTGTAAAAGTCACTTTTTTTTCTATAAATGGTAGTAACCGTTACTAAGGTACATCAGTACAGGCTCGCAAGCCCTCTTAGCATTATGAGCATATATTAATTATCAGGGGCGTAGCCACAAATTTTTTTCGGGGGGAGGGGGGGGGAGGGGG
The DNA here is from genome assembly GCF_013339695.2 of Rhipicephalus sanguineus. Taxonomy (NCBI): domain Eukaryota; kingdom Metazoa; phylum Arthropoda; class Arachnida; order Ixodida; family Ixodidae; genus Rhipicephalus; species Rhipicephalus sanguineus. The sequence goes on along the minus strand of NC_051176.1, from coordinate 133,570,253 downwards.
GGTTCAACCATACTTTATGTAGAAGGGTTTCTTGAAGGGCCAGTTGGCAGCGCTTGTGTCGGGTGTTCAATCTTTCTCCGTCCCGTTTTTGCGCTGTTCCCCTCAATACTTTATGTATGTTCGTGCGTGCGTTTGTATGTGCGCATGTATATACACGCAAGCAAAACTGAAAAATTTCGGAGGGGTTTGAACCTCCCAACCCCCAACCCCCTGGCTACGCCCCTGTTAATTATCACTACCGAAGTGAACTCATGTCGGCTTCTGGTCAAAGTCAAGCCGCTTGAATTGAAGAGCATGTCCAGGCAAAGAATACGTAAAATAAAATATATTCTTAAATCAAATTTTCATGTTCGTTTCATGTTCGTCGCATGACGCATAACGAAAGTACATATCACATCGTTATGTCAAGCTATACCGTCATACCTCGATATCGATAACCAATTTCAAGGAATATCACCTAAATAACGCCAAAACATTACTTCTGAGTTATGACGAAGTGTAACGTCGTCCACAATACCATTCACTTCCCATCCATTAAGGTGGAAACGAGTCAGCAACGTCTACTCGTTCCTGAAACCTACCGGATGAGCACCGTCACGTCGAAAGACATACGACGCAGCTTCGATTTCATTCTGACGCCAGAAGTTACCGAAGGACCTAACCGTAAACCGTTTCTGTGAGAAAGAAGTTATGCTTAGTTTTGCAGTAACTAAGACCGCCTGCTCTATATCACATTTGTTAGCTTAGGAAGCTTACAGAAAACATCAGCCCGCCTTTGTAGCCAAGCGAAGTGCCATTCTAATTTAGTTTTATCATGGCGGGACCTCAAGCTAAGGTATGAAAGGAAATAAAATAATAATAATCAGTACACGCGTCACACTGAATGAAGCCGTGTCCACGAAGCACTTGCAATTGTAGCGTCCCGCGCAGCTTAAATGCTGTGAAACGCGGCAATGACCCCCGGGCTTTTCTCTCCTTGCGCGCCGCCCCCTTTTCAACGCCACGCACACAGGCGTAGACCTGGAACTACTCGCGGTGGGTCTGGTACGGCGGAGCGTGTTACAAGGTTATTTACGAGCCCGGCAACCGAGACCGCGGCGCGCGAGCGAGGCGGCGGCAGCGGTCGTCCTTTTTTACGAGCGAATTATTGAAATACGTCGCGTCGGATCGAAGCGGAGCATGCCGCTTCGTTTTCACGCTATTCGCGCCACGAGGGAACCACCGCGAGCACAGTATACGACAAGGGCTTTCTCGAGCAGCCGACGGGTCGTCGCACAACCGGCTGTGTTATATGTGACGCGCTGGCGCGGCCGTCATCCAATTTCTACGGCGCGAGCTCACTCGGGGCGGGAGACGCATGGTGAACTTCATATAAAGAAAAGCAGTAAACTGAGCGGGGCCGCTGGCTATACCGAGTGCTGGTGAAAGGGTCAACGAGAGTGAAGGAGGAGAGGAAGTGCACCCGCTCGTACTGGCTGCGCTAAAAGATCGCGAAGCTCGAAACAAAGTTTTGGTGTGTAAAGTACAAACCGGCTCTCCCGAAACACCTGAACGCCGTAAAATTTGCTTAAAGCGTGTCTCATCTAACAACGTATGCGCTGCGTTGCCATGTTCTTCTGAGCTCTTTCGATGCACGGCAAGCTCAAGAGTTCGCTATACCCTTTACACAGATAGAGACAGCCATGTGTAAAAAAACGTCAGTCAGTTTAACACCGGCTTAACTCCCTGTCCGTCTAATTCTCCTCCATTCCCTATACGCGTTCTCCAGTCCCATTTTTGCTGTTATTTTTTTTTTTCTGAAGGTTGACACAGGTAGAATAATAATTGTCGGGGTTTAACGTCCCAAAACCACAATTTGATTATGAGAGACGCCGTAGTGGAGGGCTCCGAAAAATTTGACCCTCTGGTGTTCTAACGTGCATCTAAATCGAAGTGCACGGGCCCGAAGCATTATCGCCGCCATCGAAAATGCTGCCGCAGTGGCCGGAATTCGATCCCGCGACCTGCGGGTCAGCAGTCGAGTGCCTTAACCACTAGACCACCGTGGTGGGTAGTCCACAACTTTGTGTTTCACATTTATTTCGAATGCGCGCACCGAAAATGCCGGAGTGCTACATGTGGTGGACGATAGCAGTCGCATCACCAGATCTGCGCAACTTGATGCGATGTCGAAAGACAGTGTATGTGAGGCATCCAGCATGCATGCCGACCTCGCATCTGCGCGCCCTCACGAAACTGGGAAGCATGGTTGGCGCTCCTCTACCATGCCATTTGGGAACCGTGCCCGCAGTCTATTTCGGTATGGAAGCCGTCTTGAAGCCCGAAAGTCGTTTATTTCCTTGCGTAGGCTTAGATGTGTCGCATCGCTGGATACATTATAGTTAATTTCGCGTGGGTACGAAAAAGAAACGAATAAAGCAGAGTCTGTTGTCATTCGTCACACTACTTAGCTGTCCCTACTTTTTTTTTTACAAGTCATGCGTTTTGTAAGTGTAGCAACACGACCGCTCCCTTCTATCATTCGTCCAGAGTCCCCACACGATGATTGCTTTGTTCCTCGAAAACAGAGTATATACGAGCGCGCACCTTCGCGCTAGTTTTTTTTTTTTTTATTTTTACGACACTGCATCACTTGACTTGCTCGTAAATCCTGACCACTGTACGCGTGCGTCATATGCATGTGCACGAGGTCCGCCCATATCATCACTCGACAACAAAAGCTTGATGCAGGGGTCGCCGAGGAACGAGGGAACAGCGCTCCGGTGAAGCGCTTTTTTTTTTTCACGTGTTCATTCGTTGATTTTCTTTTGCTTGTTCTACGACGTGGTTGCTCGCATTTCCTTTCACATTTGATGAGCTCGATGCCAGAATCATAAATTGCAAAGCAGAACGCTTCCCGTCTTTCGTTCGAAGGCGTTGCTAACCACTTATGTGACAGAGGAGCGCTTGCCTTTAGTCGTGACGTCACGTGGGAAGGCCTGAAATCTGTATATATTTCCAAGGGTGAGGAAGTTATGGGAGCTGAAAATTCTTTTTGTTATCATTGCTTTTTCATGCGAACCGCGGTTACGAATCGGCGCGCCAACCTTCCTAGATAGTGTCACAGTTAGACACGGTACCACATTGTTATCTGCTTTCTTATACATTTTTATCAACTTTGCGCGTTTCCATGTTTTCATGTCATAGCAGACCTCATGTCGTCGTACTGAGATTAATTTTGTGAGCGCAAGCTATCAATAATTATATTCAGTGTCAGAGCATTGCTTGATTCATTGCGCGACCATGGCGTCAGCAGAAAGCCTTGGCAGAAAAATGGCACAGAAACTACACCACCTTCACTAGAAAAAAAAAAAAGAAAAAAAACTCACAGGGCCCCTTATGCATTCGCCCAAGACGACTGCAAGGCGAAATCCACATTCTTATTTTTCTTCTCAGTTAACGTATTGATCGCCCCCCCCCCCCCGCCCCCCTCGCATCGCATAGCATTACACAGAGCATCGCATAGCATTATATAGTATAGTGTAGCAAGGGGGTGGGAAAGGGAAGTGAGCGTGAGGAGGAGAGATGTGAGGGTGAAAAGGAAGGAATACGATAGAAAGAAAAAAGAGGAAGCAAGCATCGCGACCAAATACCACACCACCTGGCCAAGCCGCGCATGCACAGTAGCTAAGCAACGCCCACCGACGGTGATATTGCGCGCAACCTCAGCTCCACAGTACATAGCCTGGATGCGCCCGATCGTACCGAGATAGCCATGGGGCCAGGCACGTAGCCAGGATTTTTTTTTCTTTTTTTTTGGGGGGGGTGGGGGTGGGGGGGGAGGCAAGGCCTAATTGTTCGAAAGTCTTTCCATGGCAAAATGAAAAAAAAAAAAAGTTGCCCGGAAATATCCAAGGCTGGACGAATTTCAGGGGAGGGGGTGAGGCCTGCCCCCCCCCCCCCCCCCCCGCCTTGCCTACGTGCCTGCATGGGGCGTCCTAAGGAAGTGCGTACTCCCAGGAGGAAGCCGCGCATCTCGAAGCTAGACGTGTCGGTCGACGGGGGTACGAGCGGCGACGGGCCCGTGCTTCGCAGTGCCAAGCTTTGCGTGACTTAGCGCAAACTTCCTGCATTTTTACTTCCATTAATCACACCGAAATGCACAGGCTGCATTTTATTCTGTCTCGTAATGCAATCCAATGATCTCTTAACAGCTAAGCTGTTTAAGGCAGCCGTAATTTATGCGGCCTATACTGTGTGGCCTGCCCTGTGTGGCCTATCAGGTATGTCCCACAGAAATTGGGTAAGTACCACTGGTCCACGAAAAAGGAAGAAGGCAACAGCCAGCACAACACGCATGAAAGGGAAAGGCAACGGGGGCTCAGCGAAGACCCCGAAGCGATGGAAGGCCTACCCCAACGACGACATGCCAGTAGACCTATATGAGAGCTGCGAACACTTGGTTTAAGCGCGAGTTTCTGTCTCTGGAGTTTGGACATCCGTGTCGTGTCTGTGACTGTCTGTGGTTTAACTTGAACCTCTCTAGCTGCGCTGAAAACCAACGTAGAAACAACCTAGCATCACCTAGCTATTGCCTAGCAACTACCTATAAGCAACCTAGTAACAGCCCTCATCACCTAGCTAAGGCCTAGAAGCAACCTAGAAGCAACCAGGTTAGTCTTCAGAATCGTCCAGTTTCGCTGTGTCAGAACTTGCGCGGCTTAGTGCAAGCTTCGCAAACTTTTTTATCACGGATAGTTTGAGTACTAGACAGAGAGCGAATTTATTAGAATGCAGAGAGGTCGGCCTGAGCAGTTTGAGTACTAGCGATTAACTGTACTGAGGGCATACTAAGTCATCGGGCTACTACCAAAATGTCCCACTGGTGGGACAAATTGTGTCCTATATTGACCTTAATATCTCGATTACTAAAGCGCTGCTGCGCATAATATTGACGTTTTCGACGTTCTCAAGCATTGACCTTTCACTGTGACATAAATTGTAATTTGTATTTACGTCCCTTTAAGCTGTAGAAAACTGGGCGTAGGCCCGTTTCTTCATGGCTGTCTATTCCAAAGTTATTGCATGGACTACAAACTTTTACCCCATCCCACCGAGTATAAAAATGCGTTGCCGCTCACCTAAAGTGAACTTATGATTAAAAATTGCACATTATCTACTGTTGCAATGAACATTTACTGAAGAAGTGCGCCTCAACGCCAATTTCCTTCCAGCCCTTTCTTAAAAAAGATTAGCTCAGCAATAGATGATATGCGAATTTAACAAGCAGGTTTTCCAACAGACCTATCGTACCTTACGCCAACGTTGACGATGTCCGGTTAGCAATCTTGAAACTAAAGAGATACGTCTTGGAAACTTGGATGCTGCGAGGGAAAAAAAGAAAAGGTAAAAGGCGTGGCAGCCCCAGTGCGCATGCTTGCGTCTTATTTACGATTGTGCCCATCGGGAGAAAAACGCTTTTCCTTTTTCAAATGCATAGATACAACTTTAATATCGTATTTCAGTTCCTCACCTTCACTTATCAGCCTAAATTGCTGTTTCATCTCGTGAGATTTCAATTGTATAAAGCTTAATCCTTTTTCATTTTCAGTAATGATGCATTGCTAAATCTCTCACAAAAAAAGTATTCTAGAAAACCTGGCACTTCTCAAGATGCTTCTAATAAAGTTCTTCCTACCGCAGCCGCACCACTGGCACCCGAATTATTACACGCTTGACACATGGCGTAGCCCGGCAACTTGCTTTACATTATGCCGAATCATTTCAGCTAGAATGCAATGAAAGCTGTTGTCCGTGGTGGTGGACAGTCTGAGGAGGTAATACGAGTTTAGATAGCCCCATAGTTGCAAAAACTTTTGGTAATACGGAACACAGAAAAGGCTTCAGCGTATATGTGACTATCTATGAAACTCGTTGGGACTTCCTTCTTTTGATGCATCGCACCCTCAAGAAATCTGCGATATTGACGCATCGCCGTCCAATGTGCAATTATTCATCAGACAAGACACCGCAGAAATAATATCTGCCGAAAAACCCTGTTTCGAGAAAGAACTAGATGTTGATTCTTGTAAACTGCTTCAGAGAATATGTGAATGTCGTTAATTCCTTCCAAGACGTAATTTGGCGAAGTATACATCAAATATTAACTCGGGTGCAGCGCAGCAGATACTCGGTTAAATAAATTTTCCATTTACATAAGTATACACTATGCATGCTAAATTCGAAGGGCATTGCTGACGCTAGCACTAATTTCGGAACCACCACCGTGAAGGCCAACTACGAAACTATCACTAATTAGGAACCACCGCCGTGAAGGCCAACTACGAGACTATCAAGTTAGTGATGATCCAATCAGAACCGCACGCAGCGGTTGCAGATTTTAATGCGCCAAAACAAAAAGCAGGTAAGTGAATCGACGCGCCTTTGCATAACACGCAAGCCCTAAGCATTTATGTCTCGCACGTGTAAGCACTAGAGAGTTGATGGTGCTTTGAGTAATGTATACTTCAAACGGATCATATCGATAGCTTCAGCTCAAGTGGCACTTACATTACATGCTCCTTGACAGTCGATATATAGAATGAGACAATGACGAACAGCGCGCTTCTTTCCAAGTGTGCCTGTCTCTCACGGTGCAATGGAAGAGGTCGCTCTCCCACAGAGACGACAAGAGGGAGATTCACCTATACAAATTACAGAGTGGCGGTGGCCCGTTGCGTCGAGAATCGCTCTTCCTCCTTGACTCCCGTGGAAATGCGGAGTGGTTGAAGTTTCCAGAGTGGACTCCCCGTCGCGATGCTCCGATCGCGAGACCGGTGCTTGTACACGTCGGCGCGTCTCGAGCCCCCACTATACTCTTGCAGCATTCGCGCGAGCCCTGCTTCTCCAGCCACCCCGCAGCGATCAATTCATGCACTTATACGCGCTCCGTGGTCCATATAGTGCGCCCGTGTAAAGCATCGACCACATAAAGCACAAACGCACGCACATACGCACCAAGAGCCGCCTCTAGCGGGCCCCGAAGCGCGGAAACGTCCTCGCCGTCACACGTATATGGTGCACGTCCCAGCAAATGATTTTTTTTCCCCTCGCGCTCCCGCTATTTCTGACGGTGCACAGACGAATGAAGTCGTCATTTTATATTAAAGGGAAGGAAGAGAGGCCGCCTCGCTTTTTGACTCCGAGTGACGAGGCGTGTTTCCCACGCGACCCGCGCGGCCGCAGAAGTTCGGGGGCCTCCCGCGACGCTCGCGCAGCGGTGTCCGCGCGCTCTCAGTGAAAACGTGCCTGGCCTCTCCTCTTGCTCCCCACCGAAGCATAGCGTTCCTCCCGGCTCGTGCGGTTTTTCGCGCTCGAACGTTCCGCTGAGCACGCATTCCCTGTTCTGCAGAGGCGTGCGACTTCTCGGCTAAAACTGGGAGACCTGCCTGCAGGAAGGGGGAAAAAACTGGATGGGCTTTCAAAGTGTTCCTAAAGAGATTCTAAAAGCTAGCGCAGTAGGCGACGAAACGCGGTTACACCCCTCTCCATCCTGTCCTCGCGTGCGCTAGCATTGTGTTCCGTGGCGGGAATGCCAGACAGCGGCAGCGAGTGTACGCGGTGGAAAAAGCGGAGGAGGAGGGGTGCAGGCGAACCTATCATTGTTGTGTATGCGGGCAGCGAAGTCTTTCGAAAAGTGAGTTAATGTTATGGGCCTTTCGCATCCCGACCGTACGTTACGCACAATGAAAGAGAGGGCAAAATATATTGTTTGCCTATGCACCACGAGCTCCGTAAAAAGGTGCCGGGTGAGATTGAAATTTTATTGAGCCTCTCTCTGCGGTCAGCGCCCTATAGCTGTGGAGCGGGGCGAACAAACGAACCGCGTACAACGGTATATACCTGCCAGGAGAAGTCGCGGGATGCGGCAACCGGTCTCAGCCGTGACGCTAGCGAGTGCTTCGGAGCAAACTGAATAATATAAGAAATGTGAGTGAACCAGCAATGTGGACGTATTTAGGACACGGCAGGGTGCCAGTGAACCGAACTTCTACCAGTGTCTGCCTCCTGTTTTGTTATGTCATCATCTTTCGACTTTTCGGCCGTGTTATCGCGGAAGCGTCGCTTCCTTCGCCGGTAGTCATGAAAAGCGAATGCGTGCAGGTCAATGACACCAGGGCGTCCTTTCTTCCAATCCATCCAATTGCTTGTAGATGCTGACTGGGACGAACACGCCGGAGTGAAGTGCGCGATAAGAATTTCCTATTCACCCTTTTGCCTCGCGTATACAAACTGGAATGTATGCGCCCCGGTTTTACGAACCACTGACAGTGTACGAGACGTGGACTTGCTGGAAGGTGTCGAAAATGCCCCAGCGGGGCAAATGGCGTTTGACTGGGCTGAACTGCGTAAGTTCCCATTAGCTCAAAACTTGAATAATTGGCGCTCTATCCCGAGCTTCCAAAATCCCCGGTGTAGACAAAAGATGTAGTAATGTTCCTATGTCAATAGGCCGAGCGTCGTGCTAATGTGAACAGAAAGCTTTATAGCATGCGAAACCAAACGGGCACACAGTAAATAGCTGGGGAAAATTTGACAAAGGTTCGTTGCTTCACGTCCTCTTAGCAATCCGAGCGGCGTCTATTGCGGTGCCCTGTCCTACCGAATGCCTTACTCGCTACGCTTCTGGCCACTCCTACTGGCCACTATATCCTCGCTCTGAGGGCTGCTGACCTTCACAGTGATTCTGCTGTGAGAGCATACGCTCTTTCATTATCAGCACTATTAACATGGAAAGGTGCCTATAGTACAGAGAAAGGATATGTTAACGTCCTTGTTTTGCAGACTTTGAACATTATGACTATAGTGAATTTTGAAAATATATGCTATGAGATGCACCCTAACATCTCCTTAACGTCCCCTAACATCGCCTTTTAAGCTCGATTTGGATGTGAATCCAATATTAACACAGCGTACGGCGCAAGACGCATTTTGTGTCCGCATAATGCTGCAACCATATCGGCATCTTTCACGGTTCTGTTAAAAAGAGGTTTGCTTGTAACCATTCTGCAGCAACTATTGATTTCAACTTTCGCTTTCATAAACCTAAAATCCTTTGCATATTACTGAGGAACTCATTTAGTAGTTACAGTGACGCAACATCCCGTCTTGCTAGTTTGCGATCATGGCGTTTATTTGTTCTTGAATATAATTCAAGAAAGGTGCAGCAGCAAAAGGCGCTTAACGTATGATGATGGCCACTTTCGAATTCGTTCATTAAATTGGAAAGTTCGTAAATTTGAGAAAGATGCTTTTTGATTCTCTTAAATCAAAAATTGTAACGTTACGACGCTTGAAAGCTACCGCAGAATAGTCTTTGCCACCAGTCACGCCTGCAGGTGGGAAAAGTCCGCGAGGGCGGCCTGGACATGCTGAGTTCCATGACCGGGCAATGCCGGTCAGGTATATGGTAGCGCGAAGCTATGACAGGCTGCTGATATGCAAAGATGCGAAGAACGAATGCAGTGATTGTGCGAAGAGGGTGAGCGAGAAAGTAGCGAGGAGGCGATAAGAGCTATCTGTTTCATGAACTCATAACGAAAGTAGATGATGAGATGACGATGAGGACGTTGTAGGTTGCCGGTGGATCTCTAGCCTTGCGAAATTTGCTGGCGATTGCCCCGCCCTGTTTCCTCTTTTCAGATTATATTGAACTAATGCCCTCTTTAAAGCGAAGCGCGGGCAGGCTACCAAGAATTCGCGCGCAGTGCGACGCAACCATGCACAAGCCGGTGACCTATGAGCTCTTCCGCATGCAGTGTTGTAGCGGACCCCCATATCATCACACCCCAACATAAGTGTCAGTCATCACCAGTCACATGCGAGGTCCGTAACGTTTAAAAACTTCAAGAGTCGCCGCGACACCTCTTTCCTGAGTATCCATTCACCACGCGGAAACACCATATAATCTACACTGTCGTGTGGCGAGTCTAAACGTTGGAGTGCTTCAAAGAAACATTGACGATCTCTCTCAAGTTCACGACACTTAAGCAAATAATGTTCTATTCAGGTCTTGCAAGCCGGGCACAACGGCGTCGCGGAGAGTCTGCATGATCTTTTGGAGCCATGCTGGTGTACGCGCTGACCCCGTCCGAATGCGATGTAACAGAGAGGCCTCTTCCCTGGTTAGCCCTCTTGTCACACATGGCTGGTGAGGTGTCAACCATAAAGAATGGAAGTGCCTGTCGACAACTTCTCTTAAAATGCGTTGATGGTCTCTATTGGAGCCTTCTTCGTTGGCCCAAGTTCCAAAGAACTCCGGGCAAGTCTGTCAGCCACCTCATTATCACCGCCATCCCTATAGCACCATCCGGTACGTACGCTCGAAGAAAAACCCGTATGCGTCAGAGTTAGAAGGGAAGCATTACTTTTCTACTCGGTTATTTCAGAAAGCACTTTATTAAACGGGTTCGATACAAAGTTAGTTTCGTTAAAGGGGCCGACAACTGGCCAGAACGTGGGATTAGATCTTGGTATAAATGAAAAGACCGTAAAATATAGTGACAGATTCCAGCATCCTTTTCACGTTGTGAGTAGGATTTATATTTTTAAATCATGTGTAAAAGTAACAAAAACCGGTACGTCGCGCAGACTAGCGGAAGAGCCTCAATTGAAGCTGGATTATGAAGTCGATCACTTTGCTGTGCGTAGTCTGATGCTTTCATGCATGCCATGATTAGTCCTGAAAGTTAGAGTATGTACATTATTATCCAGCTCCACTCAATTCTGCGCTGCTTACGAGGTAAGAGGAGCTGCACGGTGAGAAGCGGTGCTGCCTTCGCGGCCGCCAGTGGATCATGTCGAGCCGTGGCGCATGCGCGCGTATAGTGCACGCATGCGCAGTAACTCGCAGCGCTCGAACATGAACGGCTCTTGCGCTCACTGTTTCCAGCATATGTTGTCTCGTGTGTATATGACTTCATATTTGCCGCAGATGGAAAAACTCTGATTGCAAATGTTTCGCGGCGTTTTCCACGTTACCATTCCGTGAATAGACACTCTGACCGGTGAGCTTTCCGTTGCGCTGAAGAAAATGGGTACCATGATATCTGATGATATCTGGGGCTTAACGTCCCAAAACCACGATATGATTATGAGAGACGCCGTAGTGGAGGGCTCCGGAAATTTCGACCACCTGGGGTTCTTTAACGTGCACCTAAATCTAAGTACACGGGCCTCAAACATTTTCGCCTCCATCGAAAATACAAAAATGGGTACCATGAAAGTTGGTTGTTGGTCCCTTTAATTCGGGTTGATGACAACATTGAAGCATATGGGCACCTATGGGGGAATAGAAATTTCCTAGGTTAGATAGGGAACTTCGTAAGGTCGGGTTTCGTTAGATCGAGTTTTAAATGTATATTTCTGCATCACTTCAATAGTGCAGTTCGCTGGCACTGAAATTACCCAATATTACCCGAAAGCCCGGAAGCGGCCTGCGGGCCGGGCTGGGTAATGTAGCGGGCTGGGCTTCACGCCATTTAGAGCTTCCGATCACGTCTACTTACATGTTTCATGAGTTACTGCATCGACTTACATTAATTAGAACTAACAGACAAGAAAGCCAAGGAACATATAGGAGATGTTATTTGTAATAATTGTGATGTAATCTGTAATTGTGATGTGATCTACTTACATTTTTCATGAGTTACGTGCGAGTGTCGTCTCTTTTTTTTTTTTTTTTAGTCCCATAGCAGTGACGGTTTAGGAGAGGTGGGAGAAGGTTACAGCTAGGTTTCAAATGACTGTTATTGGCTTAAGTTTGTAAAGGGTGCATTCATATGCACTCCACCGAGCGAAAAGTCGTGGCAGAGATAGAAAACTCATGATGTCAAATTTTCTTTCATATTTCTCGCTCACAGTTGCTGTTTAACCCGACGGTTTATCAGGGCCCTGGGAGACGGTCGCTAAACGTTCGGTCTGACTCATTTTTTTTTTCTATCAGCATATTTTGAACGGTCCAATGAAGGCAGGCCATATTGTAAGAGCACAGATGACGTCACGAGCCCGCACAACTAAGTTGACCCCAGCGTTTGTTAGCGGCAGCGACGAGGCACCTTTCTTCGGAAAGCACACACGCGCTGACAGCGACGAGCAGCGCTGGGATCAACGTTTCACTCAAGGGCGCGACCATCGGCCACGGCCAGATGGCCGCTGTCACCCGAGATGCGTTGAACGCTTGTGCCTCAAATCGGAGAGCGGAAGGGCAGCCAGGGCAGCATGGGAGCCCTCAGTGTTCTGGCCGCCGACGCTCTTTTGCATAGAGCGCAGTGGCGCGCGCGTTTGTGCGTGCAGCGCGCGACACTGGGCTCGGGCTTAAACCTCGTGGGACTTAGGAGAGCGCCCGCGAAGCGAGCCCCGGTAGGTGGCATGCAGCGGAGATCACTGCTCCGTTCTAGGGAGCTACTCGCGCGACCCCGCGTTTCTAAAGGCCTGCACCGAGGGTACTTACTCCCCGCTGCCCGTGTTTGCGCCCAGGATCAAGTGCGTCGCTTCCGCCGGGTGCCGGCCGTGTATCGTCTCTACGTTTACGTTGAGTGCAAGTACGTTCGCGCGCGTGCGTCTATGTGACTTGTTGAGTAAACTATCGGCCATTGTAGGCTCAGAAGTGGAGGTGAGGTGGGCGGGGAGGGAGAAAAAAAGATAGACGGGCAAGACGAGAAAGTTTTTTTACTTTACACGGGGCCTTGTGAACGTGCCGGTCAAAGGCGAATGGAGCGAGGTCAGATTATTAATCCGGGTTCTATGAAAATTGTGGTACAAGGCTGTTGGAGTTGTGTCGAAGAGAGCTGTATGCATTTATATTCGCCATCGCAGAGTCTGAGCATTATGCATTTTCATGCAGGCCAGCTTTCGTGATCAGGTGTCGAAGGTTAAAAGTAATAATAATCTCTGGGGTTTTACGCGCCAAAACCATTCAGGGTTCAACTCCTAGACCACCCCCTCCCCCGCACCTACCCCAAACTACGCAAGAAAGTTTTTCATGAAGGAAGAAATTATTTCGCACGATTCACACTAAAGCAAAAAAAGGCAGCAGGACAGAGAGCAAGCTCTGCTCGTTCGCTTTCTTTCTTTTATGGTTTGTGGGAAAAAAATATTGCTTTAAATTTGCTATTGTTAAAGACTGTTTCACCATCCAGCACAAGCAACTATTGCTGTCGACAATGCACTAGAACTGGACGAATATTTTGAGGCTGTGTTAAGTGCCCTTAAGCGAAAATTCGGAAAGCAGTAAAGCGAAATATGTGTGGTGATTAGAAATGACTTTCTCTCGTGCTACAAAACACCCCAGTCATCTTTCAGAAGACATAGATAGGTCTCAAAAAGCTCGGACACGATGATTGTCTCTAAGAGTGAATTCCAGCCAATCCTGCTGCTGGAAATAGTGTTAATGCTTGAGCATTAATAATAACCGAAGCCTCATTAACGGCGGAAAGCGCGGGAAACGCACGCGCGAGTTTCACTAGATTCATGCGCCATAATATTTCTAAACAGCAGCCTTGACGATGGCGTACCGCACGATTTGATAATGCTAGAGTGTATTAGAACAGGGGAGTGCTCGGAACGAGCTTTGAAAAGTGAAGCCCAAACAGGGTCAATCAGCTTGCAGCGCTGCGATCGGTAGTCTGCAATGTGCCGTCGTTTAAGAGTTGCGCGCGGCTCCGCCGAAGTGGTGCAGGGGTAGAATTCCCGCTTCCCACTCAAAAGGCCCGGGTTCGAATAGCAGCTATACATGGTGGGTTTTTATTCTTAGTGTCACCTTTTATAGCTGTATTGGTTTTCCTTTGTTTCTTAAAACTAGCTTCAGTTGCTACGTGTTGGTTCAAAAAATAACGCAAAATGTGAAGTAAAGTGTAAGAAATTTGACAGGTAGCGCAGTTATTTGCAGCGCCACCGCCCGGGATTGAACAAAAACGTAAAGTAAGGCCTCCGAGATTTTCGCGAATATGACACTCGAAACGTGATTTCACATTTTACGTTATTTTTGTAGCAATACGCAGCAACAGAAGCTAGTTTTAAGAAACAAAGGAAAACCAACACAGCTATAAAAGGTGACACTAAGAAGAAAAACTCACCATCTACATCTGCGATTCGAACCCCGGCCTTTTGAGTGGGAAGTGGGCATTCCACCCCTGCACCACTTTGGCGGAGCCGCGCGCAACTCTTAAACGACGACACAAAGTGAAGCCCAAACGACCCTGTTTGGGCTTCACTTTCTGTACATTGGTGCTGGGGCCATTCCGAGCACTCCCCTGTTCTAGTACACTCTAATGACCTGAACTATCTGGGGCGTACCCTGGCGAGGCTTTATTGTGAACCGAGTGCGAGAACTCCGATTTACTAAACTTTTTGTACGGAAATGCAAAGACTACAAGGTGCATTCCTGAGGGGCTGTTAAGGGTAGAACCCTTGGTAATGCTCATGGCATCATTAATGCAAGCGTCTGTGTAGTAAATAGAACACCCTTGAGAATTTCCCGTGTGTACGTAAGCTATGCACCTTAAGGCGCTTGGCGCGTTCTTATTTCATTTCGCCGAACCAACATACCGCCGCGCCTGCGTATCGAGCTGAAACGATTCGCACAATGCTTCTCCTGATAGCGCGGCCGACAAATGGCGTGCTAAAATAATTCAGTGTTATGCTGAGGCATTCCATGTTAATTCGCTAATGAAGAGCCCCAGTTTTTCTTTTGTGTGTGTGTGTTTCTTTTTTTGGGGAGGGGGGGGGGGGACAAAGGTTTAGAGCACTTACGGACGACAAACGTCGTGAATATGGCCCCAGATTTGTTTTTCACACAGCCCCTCGGTTCTTCAATAAACTTCGTCTTCCTTCCAAACTGTGAACAGGGAGAAGCTGAGAGGAGCAGCATCTGTGCACGACTCGAAGTTTTCATCTCTTTGAAGGCCCCTGGGAGAATTCGCACCCCCTTCATTTAATTTCGTGTACGAATGCCACCCATGTATCCAAGAGAGAAAGTGAAAGGTAAAGAAGAGGCAGCGCGGTGAACCATAAAAAAATCTCCAGCTGGCTACCCCGTCCTAGAGAAGCGGGGCGTTTCATTCTTCCGTGTATCGAGAGCAGCAGTGGACACCGCGGCGTGAACGATGTCCAGCCGTGGTGTTTATGACGACCTCAATGGTGCCATTTGGAGTGAATCTATCCTGACACACAAAAACGTCAGTCCCCACGCGCATGCGCGCGGCGGCTGAGGAGGTTGGCCATAGACAAAAAGGCTGTACCCAGTGTCGGCCTTTTGTCAGCCGATTCGCTTGCGGTACCGCCGCCGGCTGCCAGAGCAGGTACAATCGCGCAACTCTGCCTGCAAGCGCTCGGCGCGCCTTTCTCCTCGGGGTCTCCGTTGTCAACGCGCGCTGCTGCGCCGGCCGGACACAGGCTCGTCGAGCTCTCTGGGTCGCTGCGACGTCGTCCCAGTGGGTGGCCTCGGACCACGCTGCGCGCCCCGGACGCCTGCTGGTCGCTCGCCGTGCGTCTCAAGCGTGTGCATTCAGCTTTATCGCATCGACACCGCGGAGCTTGCGCCATCGAAAACAGCGCCCGCCACAGTTGCGCCAGCGCAGGTTGCGCCAGCGTTTGGTCGGCGTTGGGTGCCTCCCCCTCCTTTGCGATTGCGATCGCCCTGCGGGTCGCGATGACACCTTTCTTCTAGGCTGTCTTCGGACTACGCGCTCTTGCGCTGCCTCTTTCGAAGACGGGCACGGCCCCCGATTCTCATATTTGTCAGAGGGTTTATTCGTTTGGTAGACGTTGACTGCGGACTGCGTACACCTGCGTGGTTAGGTTCAGGAAAAGCAGCCGATTCGGCTGGTGGCGTGACGCCTGCCGGTGACGAGCGCGGGATAATCAAATCTATATTCGAAATGGTGCCCCTTGCATGAAAAGTCAGAGCATATACACGGCGTGGAAGCTCGTCGACCGAGTTTCTGTTATGCTTAAGTCTACAAGGATTGCCAACGCTCTTCTTGAATGCATTAAGACAGAAGTTAGAGAAGCTCGTCGACCGCGTTTCTGTTATGCTTAAGTCTACTGTGATTCTCAACGCTCTTCTTGAATGCATGTAATGCAGAAGTTAGGGAAACTGGTCGACCGCGTTTCTGTCATGCTTAAGTCTACTGATATTGCTAACGCTCTTCCTCAATGCACGTAAGGCAGAAGTTAGGGGAAGATGGCCGCTTGAGGAGATGAAAAAATTATTGAACACGGGGCGTCGCTAGAGCCGACGTTTCGACAAGCGGTCTTGTCTTCTTCAAGGTTGCATACTGATGAAGACAAGACCGCTTGTAGAAACGACGGCTCTAGCGACATTCCATGTTAAGGAATTTTTCATTTCTTGAATGCATGGCAGCGTACAGTGAGCTGCTTAGAAAAGGATATGCTGAAGCGTCGTAATTAACAGTTCCCTTTAAATATCGCATATAGGAGTAGGTTATAAGTAATTGGCTCGAACAGAACTGTGCATAGATGCAAATTGGCACAGCCTTCCCGTAAATCTTTCAAATCGGGCAACGCTTCACGGCATGAAACAGTACACACACAATTGCATTTAACCTTAGGTTGCATATCGCTCGCTCGCTCGCTCACTCACTCACTCACTCACTCACTCACTCACTCACTCACTCACTCGCTCGCTCGCTCGCTCACTCACTCACTCACTCACTCACTCACTCACTCACTCACTCACTCACTCACTCACTCACTCACTCACTCACTCACTCACTCACTCACTCACTCACTCACTCACTCACTCACTCACTCAAAGTAAATATACCAGAGAATTGGGAGCACTTAAGGTGAATGGAGTCCAGTTAATTAATGCACTTGAAGAAGCGGGAAATGAAGTAAGCGCTTTTGCCAAATAGTGAAGAACCTTGGAAATGTTTTTATTTTGACAAATAACGCATTGTGTATTTCTGCCTTGAAATTTGATTATTAATATTACAAGCTATGTGCCTATTTCCGGATTTCTGAGAAATGTTGATGCCATAAATTGTGAAGACCAACAACTTTTATAAAAAAAAAGCTGCTTTCAAGTTCATGTGAAGAAACATTGTTTACAAATGCTCGTTAATTATCACTTTCAGAGTAACATTGATTGCAATAATATCTGGGGTTTACCGTCCCAAAACCACGATATTGATTGCAGTATTGTATTTCCACCCGATTTTGATTACGAAGACAGTAGGTGCCTTATGGTCATAGGCTTATTATAAAAACGATGGTAACGCACAGATGGCTTGCCGTGCCACAGGGAGGCGTCAATCTGGCTTCAGGTGGCACACGCCAGCACACGTTCTCTTTCGTTCGTGACAGCTTGTTCCTTGAATGCTCGAATGTAGTCTGTCTGTTACACGATTTTCTGCCACTGTGTGTCTTGTTTGAAATAACGCTCCATTATTTATGTAAATTCCTTACTAGAACATGGATGACATAAGTAGTCGGTCATCCGAGGGTATTTATTTCATAAATGTCCTGAGAGGACCGAATATTTGTGCAAAAATAGACATGGGGTGCTATGCAGGATGGCCCGAGCTTCTCGGGAACACGAGTTTGCTCCGAGCTCGCACTGCGGTGGTGTCGATAGGAAGACAGTCCGGAGCGCGCTATAGCAGCGCTGATAAAAACGGCTACAAGAACGATCATGGCGTCACAAACGCAGGTGCGACATTTGCGACGGTTTTCAAAGGAGCACCGCGGGCTAACGCGTCAGCCCCGCCACTCAGTCAACATTTCAACAGTGCAGCGACGTCAGCGTGATAGTCGCGCTATCTTTTTGCCAACTGAACATCGCGCCTCCCACAGGCGTGTTCGTGGGCGTTTGTCCTTTTTCGGCCAAGTTCTTTCGTTCCACCTGCCGCATGGAAATTTCCACTCTCGAAGGCAACAAGGGCGCACACGCAGCACTCTCGTGCAGCTCGTTTCGCTTCACTCGAATATTAGATAAACAAATGGACAGGTTACTGCTGCTTACATTACACGTGTGACGACTTTTCTGTAGTAACGAATCGGTAGAAACAGTGTCTCCAGAAACAAGTAAATAGTAACATTTCTCGCCGCAAATGCCACCAGGGGTGTTTGCTTCATGGCTGTGAGTGGTACCCCCTAGCGGAACGTCGCGGGCGCGGTGAAATTGAATGCCAGGCACGTAAGCAGGGGGGGGGGGGCACCCCCCCCCCCACATATTCGTTCAGCCTTATATATTCCCGAGAAACTTTTTTGTTCTTTTTGCCGCCATGGAAAGACTTTCTTTCCGACAATTAAGCCTTGCCCCCCCCCCCCCCCCCCTCGAAAAAGTATCCTGGCTACGTGCCTGATGTGAGACATCGTAGCCACGTGATTATATAACCTTGAGTTCTTCGTGCGTGTCTGCATAGTGTGCGCGATTAAGCTAAAAAATGAACCGTGCCGCTCGCTGGCGTTGCGGCGTGAGCACTGCTCCTCGGCAAGAGCAAACATGGTGGGCGGACCTGATCTTCATCGCGGGCGTCTGTCAATCAAAGTGATTGACGCGCGAACTCGGGTACGATCTCGTTGATTCTGCAAAGGCCCTAGTTCAACTCGGGACTGTCATAGTGCCGGTGCGCCTGTTAAGCGTTTCATGCGGTGGACGCTAAGCAGTAGCTTCTTCGAATATAAAATAATTTCGTCCGCTTGCTTGTGCAAGGCTGAAGCCATCGGAGGAGCTTGTGATTGCCTAGCGTCTTCGAGCTTTTTACGTGGCTTGTGTACTCAGTCTGCTCGGTCTGCTTCGGAGTAATGACCACGTCAGTTCGGTCTCAATTTTGATGGTATGAATTAGCTAGGTCTTAACTGCCATGATTGAATAGTTCTGTCTTATGTGGTAATGTCTTAATTAGCCCAACGTTAATCACCCAGGTTTAATTAAAATTTATTAATTAAGATGGGCTAATTAGCATAAGCTTAGTTAGTATGAGTCCAATTAGCATTACCTTAGTGAGTAAGGTCCTAATTAGCTTGGTTGTAAGGAGCTAATCTCAGAGGCCACGGTGCTGATTATTTTAAAGGATACTTAGTGCAGATATTAAACGCTTGAAAAAAAAGTCACAGTTTCGCCGCAAGGCCGAAGCAATGAATGCGATAGCAAGAAACTAATGCTATATGAAGTGAGACTCGCCAATGGATACTCTCAGTTTGAACAGCGCTCCTGTTGCAAAGGCGGCCGAAGCAGCGAAGGAAACTAGCGTGCTTCAAGTGTCGAGCTGTGACACTTGATAGTTCGCGCTCATCTTCTGTTTGTTCGTTTAGCGGCGTCCCTTGAGCTCGAGTGGCTTTTGTACGCTCCGTAACACGAGCGCGGACATCACGGTGAAAGCGTGAAACATCCCTCTTCCCCTCACCACGAGAAAACCGCGCGAGCAGACAGCAGAAGGGCAAGGTTCTCCCTGCGCAAATATAAGAGGAAGCGAGCGAGCTCGCCGACGACTTTTAAATGCGCCCGTCTCGCCCGTCGCGCTCCTAGCGCCATCTCGCTGGTAATGAAGAAACGCTTATAAGCGCCTGCCGTCTCTGAGTCCGTCCAGCGGTAAAGGGTCTGTATATAACGCTCGCCGTTAGCTACGAGGAGGATCTGCGTTTCGTGGCGTAGTGGTTAGCGCCACTCGCTGCGGAGCAAGAGGTCCCTGGTTCGCTTCCGCGCTTCGGATGCATTTTTCTAAATTACTTTTCTTTGGTGCTTTTATATATATATATACATACTTATACATATACGGTGCATGACGACGGCGACGGCAAAATTCAGCCGAGACTATCTGTATAATTGCTATCGCAATAAAAAACAAAACTGGCGAAAACGATGATGATGGCTTGCCGAAACACCTGCTCGTTATCGCGGACTACGTAGCCAAATCGACATTCTTCATTGAGTTTCGTTCGTTGGCTTGGCCCTGTGCTCGGCTTTGTCGGCTTTGAGCGCACATGGTCGCGTGTGTGGAGCCATTTGTGGAGTGTTTGTTTGGTCGCTTGGTGCAAGGTGAACTGTGTGTTGCGATTGCTTCGTCCGATTTCGCTGCCTGTGAAGATGCCGCCTCAAACGAAACAGCGGAAGTTCATCACGCTGGAAGATAAGGCTGCAGTCATCAGTGAGGTGGAAAAGGCCAGGAAAAAAATGGACATCGCCGAAGAATTCGGCTTTGCGTGCAGCTCGCTGTCCACGATTCTGC
The DNA here is from genome assembly GCF_013339695.2 of Rhipicephalus sanguineus. NCBI lineage: Eukaryota > Metazoa > Arthropoda > Arachnida > Ixodida > Ixodidae > Rhipicephalus > Rhipicephalus sanguineus. The sequence goes on along the minus strand of NC_051176.1, from coordinate 133,550,019 downwards.
GCTGATCCGCGCTGATCCAGCGGAGCCGAAAGAAGGTTCGCCTGTAGGTGCACTTGATGACGGTACTGGTGACAGCGCAGTGCCGCCGTCACTGACCAGTGCATGGGGCGAACTTTGTGCCGTGGCAAACGAGATTCCCGATCTAGAGGCATGAAAATGCTGCATGGTAAGGCCCTCCAAAGCAAACTTACTGACTTTTGGAAATAAAATGTGCTTTTTGTAAATTTCATGTCGTTTCTGCCGCATTCTCGCACCAACGAAATTCCCGCAAGAGCGAAATTTTCTGCTTTCCCCGCCAATTTCGTTATTGCGGGTTTCAACTGTATATACATACTTATACATATACAGTACATGACGGCGGCGACGGCGACGGCAAAATCCAGCCGAGACTGTCCATATAATTGCTATCGCAATAAAAGAATTTAAACAACCCGTACCTCTAAAAAATATCGTTAGTAAAAGTTTCTGACACTTTCCTTGCATGGATGCACTTCTGCACTGAGTGGAACGACAAACAAACGACAAACAACCACCCAACTTTGACGACTGCCTTTGACGTGAGACCGCGTTCATGCATCGTAACCAATGAAACGCAGCGCGCGCTGAGGGAATGTCCTGACCTTTTCTTACTGTTCGCTCGTTCAAAAGGGGGTGTCGCCAGAGCTCGGAAAGATTCAGTTTCGTCCAACTCGGGCCATCATGCATAGCACCCCATGTTTTTGCTTTCATCGTTTTAAACTCAGCACGCGCACAAGCACGCACGTCAATCGGTTTGTTCCCGGCAACAGCCATAGCCCACCTAACCGTTCTGACGACACGCTTACAGTTCAGGTCAGTAACCTCCAACGCACGGCTATAGATAGTGGTCACCCCGCCACGGTGGTCTAGTGGTTATGGCGCTCGAATGCTCACCCGAAGGTCGCGGCGGCTGCATTTTCCATGGAGGCGAAAATGTTTGAGGCCCGTGTACTTAGATTTCGGTGTGCGTTAAAGAACCCCAGGTGCTCGAAATTTCGGGAGCCCTCCACTACGGTGTCTCTCATAATCATATCGTGGTTTTGGGACGTTAAACCCCAGATAATATTGTTATTATTATAGATACTGATCAACAAGTGGCACGCGTTGCGAAGTGATCTGAAACTTCAGTCTCTCGTCATGTATGCCTATATGTTTGTTGTCATTTACTGTTTAGTAATGAAATGAATAATATTTACTCGGGTTTTACGTGCCAAAACCTCCATATGATATTGAGGCACGGTTTAGGGAGGGACTCCGGATAAGTTTTGACCACATGGGGTTCTTTAGCGTTCACCTAAATCTAATAATAATAATAATAATAATAATAATGATTCTTGGGGTTTAACGTCCCAAAAGGATGGATGCTATGATTATGAGGGACGTCGTATAGTGGAGGGCTCCTGGGATTTCGACCATCTGGGGTTCTTTAACGTGCACCTAAACCTAAGTACACGGGCCTCAAGCGTTTTCGCCTGCATCGAAAATGCGGCCGCCGCTGTCGGGAAAGGTCATCAGGGAAGCGAAGTATAGCGTCACTATAGGGGAGGAGAGCACGTACCTTCACGCTCTATTTCTAATTATTACCTTTTTGTTCATTTGTGCAACTCTCGCATGATCGTAAACACGGGTTATTTTTGCGTTCTACGTGACACTTCCCCGTTGAAAGGTTTCTTGAAACTTCGCTGCGTTAACTATATATACGCAACAAGTGTAAGGATTGCACTGCCTAGTGTGCGGCATAGTGTACCGTATAATGTGCGTAATCAACATTGTTACGGTATTACGAACTGATAATTGGGAACACGGTTGTCGTCATGAGTTGATTCCAGGGTGAAAATGCAAATCTGGGTAGCAAAGCGTTCTTGATTTTCTTTTGTCTTGTAGATTAAACATTTAGTCTGCGGATAGATCACTCACTAGAGGAATCTCGTTTACATCGTGGGCCCCATGAAATGTTTTCTTTTGTATCTTCGCCTGTACTTTTCGAAGCAGATTATTCCGGCGGCTCGCATCAATTTCGAAGGCAGCAGGCATGAAGGCCTTCTGTGATTAGAAGTATGCAAAGGCGTCTTTTCTAAATTAGTCCGCTTTCGCTGATACAAGATATTTATATTGAGTTGAACCTGTTAAGCGCGTATCTCCTCACGAAAACTACCTCGAGAGCAGCGCGACGAGGGTGCGAGAGGTGTGAGGAACAATAGCCCTCGCCGGGTGCCAGTCGTGGTATCGTGTGCGCCCCGCAAACCTTCTGTGACGTCCACGATACTTGCTTTACTCGTGGAACGTCACGCGGGGCCTCGATCTACGTCATACCAGTGACGATGTCGCAAGGTGCTGCGAACTCAGATGAGCACTCACGCTTACTCTAAAACCAAATTAATATATCTTAAAGGTAACGTTCGCCACTAAAAATCGGTCAGAAGTGTCCACGTATACAGGAAAGTCAAACAACACAAACATCTCGAAGTTTCCATTTTGGTGTCAGGGGTCCTTTAATGTATGTGCGCCATGCGTGCTATAATTGCAAGAGCAGCCCACACACCCACACAAAGAAATTGGTTGATGGTCCGTATAACGACGCTCACTCATTCTGGACGTCTCAGAAGAATATGGAAGTTGCGTAGTTCCGCGTTTGGGTTTTGGTTTCGCCACTGAATTTGGGTGAATTCCATTACTTCGCAATTATTACCAGAGGCCGCTTTTTCGAAATCTCAAAGCTACAATGGGTTTTTCGAATGAAGAACATCAATTGTCTCATTTAACATAACCGCATAACTCCGTAATTAAAAAGTTAATTAACTTAACTTTCCTAATTACTGTCCCAAATGATGTATCTAATCTTGTTAAAGGGACACTAAAGGCAAATATTAAGTTGACGTTGTTTGTTGAAATAGCGGTCCGGAAACCTCGTAGTGCTACTTTTGTGCCAAGGAAGTGCTTATTTTGAAATAAAATCACGTTTTAGTGGTGCGCATCGCGTTAGCGCACTTCAAATCACCCGCCTAAAAGCGGTATTTCGCACGTCACTGTTGCCGTGCCCAACGTTGTCCGCCTTTACTGCGCGGCGGCGTGCACTGGCGGCGTGCGCTATTCGGGCATCCGGCAACATCACACGCATGCGGTATTTTGTCGAACTTTCTGTCAGAGCGACTTGCACGAGCGTGCAAAACACATGCGACAGTACGCGATACCGAAACTACCACTGAGACGCGACCGCGTGAGCGAAGCAAGGTGCCGGGCGAAGCGCAGTTCGGCGAAAACGGATCTTTTGAACCACACGCGCCGTTCCCCATGGTAACGCCAAAGAGGTTCTTTTTTCCATTAATAAAACAGAAACGAACAAGCTGCATTCTATTACGTCTCTTGATGCACGGAAGGTTCTTTTTTTATTGCAGGTAGTTTGATTAGTGATTAATTGTATTCAGACTCTCCTACGTCATCGGGATCACTTCGAAAATGTCCCACTCGTGGCGCTCATCGTGTGATACATTTAGCTTAATTTCTCGGTAAGTAGGGCACTGCTGTTGATAATACTGCCGTTTTATACGTTGTCATACATTGAGCTTTCACTCTGACATAAATTGTTATTTGCATTTAGTGTCCCTTTAACGTGCCTGCCGCTACAGAAATAGCAGGTGTGAAATGTCGCATTTTCCTTATGTTTGATGATTTTCGGGCACATTTCTTGAAACACCCTGTACAGGGTGGGCCTTTGGTCTTTCTCGAACAGAAGAGCGCAATACACGGTTAAAAATTACACCATTTCCCGCTAAAGGGGACCATGAGGCGATGCGAAGCCGGAGCACTTGCACGATCGCGTTCCGTTGGTGTTCTTTGTGCATGCTACCGACCTCGCGTCGTGGAACGCGAAGAGGAACGCTACGCGCGTCTTGTCTTCCGTCTAGCCTGGCCGTTAATTCTCACAGGGCGAGCGGGGAATGCAGTCGGCAGGCGTGCGAGAGGGGGCAGCGTAGGAGAGGAGAGACAGGGGGAGGGGACGCGCATGCGCTGGTGCTCATCGTAGCGTTGCGCAGGAGAGAATTTCGGCATGTCTAGCCCGCGTTTCAGAGGAAGAGTGGAAAGGGGGAGGAGAGAGGGAAAGAGGAGAGGGGGAGGGGAGAGGGTATGCGCATGCGCAGTAAGGGTGGTCACGCCGCACACCACCACCACCACCACCGGATTGAACTCCGCCATAAGATACTTCGCATCTAATAATGAAGGAAAGAAGATGACTCTTAAGGGTTCGTTTTCTTTGTTAGACACAATAATAATGAAAACTAACAGACAATAACGCCAATGAAAGTATAGGGGGTGTTATCTGTAGTATTTAGAATATAAATGAGAAGAAAGTAAAGTGGACGAAAAGATAACTTGCCGCCGGCAGGAACCGAACCTGCGACCTTCGAATAACGCGTCCGATGCTCTACCACTGAGCTACGGCGGCGGTCATCTTCCCGTCCATTTCATGGGGTATATATGTGCATTTAAACCTTGGAGTGTTAGCGCCAATCGCAGCCATGGCGGCGAGTGTGGAACACTCTTTTTCTGCCTTTCTGGCGTCACGTAGCACGTGATCTTTTTACGAGCTGGCAGCTGACCAATAATCCCTTGTATACTACCTGAAGGCATCAAGTCTGCCAGAACGAGACCCTTGCTATGAATGAAGGAAAGAAGATGACTCTTAAGGGTTCGTTTTCTTTGTTAGACACAATAATAATGAAAACTAACAGACAATAACGCCAAGGAAAGTATAGGGGGTGTTATCTGTAGTATTTAGAATATAAATGCGAAGAAAGTAAAGTGTACGAACCGCCGGCAGGAACCGAACCTGCGACCTTCGAATAACGCGTCCGATGCTCTACCACTGAGCTACGGCGGCGGTCATCTTCTTCGCATTTACATTCTAAATACTACAGATAACACCCCCTATACTTTCCTTGGCGTTATTGTCTGTTAGTTTTCATTATTATTGTGTCTAACAAAGAAAACGAACCCTTAAGAGTCATCTTCTTTCCTTCATTCATACCAAGGGTCTCGTTCTGGCAGACTTGATGCCTTCAGGCGGTATACGAGGGATTATTGGTCATCTGCCAGCTCGTAAAAAGATCACGTGCTACGTGACGCCAGAAAGGCAGAAAAAGAGTGTTCCACACTCGCCGCCATGGCTGCGATTGGCGCTGACTAACACTCCCAGGTTTAAATGCGCATATATACCCCATGAAGTGGACGTGAAGATGACCGCCGCCGTAGCTCAGTGGTAGAGCATCGGACGCGTTATTTGAAGGTCGCAGGTTCGGTTCCTGCCGGCGGCAAGTTATCTTTTCGCCCATTTTACGTTCTTCGCATTTATATTCTAAATACTACAGATAACACCCCCTATACTTTCCATGGCGTTATTGTCTGTTAGTTTTCATTATTATTGTGTCTAACAAAGAAAACGAACCCTTAAGAGTCATCTTCTTTCCTTCATTCATAGCAAGGGTCTCGTTCTGGCAGACTTGATGCCTTCAGGTAGTATACGAGGGATTATTGGTCAGCTGCCAGCTCGTAAAAAGATCACGTGCTATGTGACGCCAGAAAGGCAGAAAAAGAGTGTTCCACACTCGCCGCCATGGCTGGGATTGGCGCTGACTAACACTCCAAGGTTTAAATGCACATATATACCCCATGAAGTGGACGGGAAGATGACCGCCGCCGTGGCTCAGTGGTAGAGCATCGGACGCGTTATTCGAAGGTCGCAGGTTCGGTTCCTGCCGGCGGCAAGTTATCTTTTCGTCCACTTTACTTTCTTCGCATTTATATTCTAAATACTACAGATAACACCCCCTATACTTTCCTTGGCGTTATTGTCTGTTAGTTTTCATTCGCATCTAATAATGATTCCCTATAAACTAGAGCTCATTCTTCTTTTGGGATGCAGCTATAGCGAGCAGTTTCCTTTTCCTACCGACGTCTCAAGGCATTGTCTATTTGTTTAGCGTATGCAAGGCAAGGACTTCGTGTTGCCGGCCGGCTTCGCCTTCCACGTGGCTTCATTTTGAAATCAGCCAACGAAAACTAAGAGTGCGGCTCAAAGGGAATCTCGCTTCTTTTAAACCCCATCCAGCCGCCCGCGCGCCCAGTCCTGGAGAATCAAAGAGGAGCGCGGCGGCACGTTTTGCGCCTAAGAAGCTCCTAGCAAATCGTAAAGATGGGGAGCACGGGTGCGCGGTCCCACACCCACCGTACACGCTGCGTGTATGCCGGCAGCAAAAGCAAAGTCAGCTCGCGCGCAGGCACGGGAGCACTGCTGGCGCAGTTCCAGACAGGGGAAAGCCGCCCAAAGCAGGATAAAATAAGAAACAACTAATCCGAGCCAGCGATGCTAAAGGGAGAGGAGTGTGCCGGCATAGGGCATGCCGTAAGAAGAAAGGCAAGAGGGCGAGGAACAAAAGGACGCGTAGGAACACGAAATGGGGCAAGAACAAACGAGCAATGTTCTAACGAATAGCGCCGGGCGGCGATCCATGCGGGAGGAAAAAGGGAGAGCGCTTCTCGGTTCGTCTTTCTCGCGCACGTGGCACGCTTCCAAAGCACTGGAAGAAGCAGAACGAAAGTAAACCGATAAACAGCAAAACGAGAACCCTACTGTGCTAGCCTAAGGACGAGGGGAACAAAAATGAGAAAAAAGAAGTGCACGCAGACAGCGAGCAGCTTGGCGATCAATAAAAGAGAGGCAAAGTCGCGCCGTACGTGCCGCGGTGGCCGCTTGGGCAAATCTTTCTTCTCCTAGGGAAGCTGAACAGCGGCAAAGCTACAGGAGCGCAGCGGCGACCGAGCGAAAAGAACGAGGCTGCGCTCGGGAAGCTCCAGCGTCGGAGCTGCTGCATGCGGGCCGAGGAGGCGAACTGTGCTGGGAGAGCGGACCGCCGCCACCGCGGACCGCCGCGGCCACCGACGCCGCTTCCCGGGAAGCGAGGCATTCTGGGTGCTTGTTAAAAGTGGATCGATAAGTAGCGCTGCTAAGGTGGGGCACATGGCCTCCGCCACCGCCTGCGTGCTCCGTCTCCTCCCCACTTCCCGCGCCGTGGGGAGACGCAGGAGCGAGGGGGTGCGACGCGGAGGGGAAAGGTGGCTAGTGCTGTCATTAGGGAATCTCGAGGATCCGCGGGGGAAAGTCGCGTTCCGCCCCGAGCCTTCCCTCCGGGGCCGGGCGAGCGCCAATCCCGGGCTCGAGCCACCGCTTGTCCCCCGTTCTCTCGTATCCCCAAGTTCCCCGCTTCTCACTCTTTACTCCTCCTGTCAGTGTACGCGACGTGTTCCCGCGCGGCTGCTTCTTTCGAAGCTGTGCTGCACTCCTTTCGCATCTTCTTCCCCGGCTTTTTTTCACCGTGTCCCGCTTGCTTCAACGTGGAATCCGAAGCCCGTACGCAAGGGTCTGAGGGAGGAGAAAGGAAGCAGCCTGGAAGGGAGACAGGGGAGGACATGCGCCTACCCATACATGAGAGAACTGGGCACGAGCAACAGCTCGAGGACATGGCAGAGGAAACAAAGTAAAATGAAGTCAAAACAAAAAACGAAGAAAAGTATAAACGGTGCCTTTAGGCAGCCTGAAAAAGAACGAAAAACGAGAACACGAAGCTTAGGCGCTGATATCTATAAATATGTCACCCCAACGACAGCGGTGCGTTTCTCTTGCGATGGTAGGAGCTCGCGATGGGACAGAGCCTCGCTTGCTGCTGACTGCAATTGGTGTTCACCCTACCCATACCCCACAGTTCTTCTTACATTTTTTTTCGCATTACTCGTGGCTTTTACCTTTTATGTGACAGGTCACTTTTGCTTTTTGTCGGCACTCACACGAGCGGAAATATTCCGCAGCAAGTGGAACTCGAGAGTCTTGAAAGGAAAATGAAGAGTGCATGCCAAGGCAGAATAAGCAAGTGCAGATACCCCATAGAGAAGAGAACGCAAGCTGGTGTACTTTACCTCTTGGAGTTTATCATTTTTAGTTTGTCTCCCTTCTTTTGTATACGCTCGCGATCAGCACCATTAAACGATGAACCGATCCGAAAGGAAAAGCGACATCGGAAAACACTCGTGGAGATGTCTGAAGAGGCGCTCGTCTGGAGTTGCGTGTGGGGGACTGTCTGCTTTCTTTCACAAAACGGACATTTCCCTTTGCACTTGAGTCAGCTCTGCTAAAAATGCGCTCGTGCTTCCTCCGCTTCCCAGGATCTCTTGTGCGCTGTGTTTTCTATTCACTGCAGAGACGCTTAAGGGTAACCTAAAAACACTTGCGGGTATTGAAAGAAAAATCTATGCGGCAGCGAGCAGAAAAGTTTCTGGACCTTTCTAAAACAACAGTTTTCTTTAATGTCGTGCACTCTAAGAAAAAAAAGAGTATAGCTGACTCTTTTCGGAGAGTTCTGACTTGCCACGTATACGACGCTCTTCAAAGAGTCACGGTGACTCTCTTGGTGGGTCAGAGTCGGCGAGCTCTAGGAGAGTGCCCTGACCCTCTAGTAAGTGTGGAAGGACTCTTATCCGAAGGATCACGCTACCACTTATGAGGGAGTCAGACGACTCTTGCCGGTAACACTCCTACGGGGGTCAAGTGACCCACACCGAAGCGTCAAGCGACTCCACAACTATTTTAAGCTACTCATTTGACCCTTGCTCTACTTTTGCGCGACTACTGTTGGAAATAGTGAACTATTCATTTTAAGCAAATCCAATAATACTTGCCGTCCTGCCCAGCGACTGCAAAAAAAGAATAGTTCAATTTTAGCATTTCTTTAATAAAACTCATCAAAGCAACACACCTTTTCCAGCAAAGTAATATTGAAAGCGCGAAAAGATGGTCTGCGATTTCCAATTAAGAAGTTGAGGTATTCCTCATTTACATGCTGCTATGAGTATAGCCAACTAAAATGTGTGACTGATGTGCTAGTGTCATATGGTGCAAAATAAACTGCAGAAATCGGCATCGTGTTCCAATCTTTATTCCTTATGATTAAGAATAAATAAAAAACTGGGGTGACAGCTGGAGGCATCAGACTTGTGACTTGCTAGGCTGTCGCTCCTGTTCAGCGTGAACACCATTTCACCTGTTCACCGACGACTGCGTCATTTATCGCCCGATCATCAACGTCACCGATAACATAGCGCTCCAAAACGACTTACTAAAATTAGATAAATGGTGCAGTGACTGGTTAAAGCTGGTGAATACTAACAAAACATCCTTGGTTTCATTTAATAGATGGCACGACTACCCGGCATTCAAATATTCCCTTAACGGCAGCGTCATCTCCTCAGAACCTAATGCTAAGTACCTAGGTATTACTCTCTGCGACGACCTCACTTGGACCACTCACATAACCAATATTACCAATGCCGCTAACCGTACTTTAGGCTATCTCAAGCGAAATCTAACGCATGCATCTCCTCTGGTGAAATTACTAGCTTACAAAACACTAATCCGACCCAAATTAGAGTATGCTTGTTCCATCTGGGATTTCCCTGAACTCTTTCTAACCGATCTAATAGAATCAGTACAAAACCGCGCAGTTATATTTATTTATTCTGAATATTCTTACACTACTAGTGTGACTAACCTAAAGAAAACAGCAGGCCTGCCTAGTCTTCAGATGCGCCGCAAAATTGCAAGGCTTTCACTCTATCATAAGTTGTTTCATGTTTTGCGTAACTGTTCTCCCATTAATCCAGCTCATCGCATCTCTCAACGCATCAGCCATGATAAAGCCGTATACCCTCCCCGTGCCCGCACCGCCACGCATCTTCAATCATTTTTGTCAAGACTGCCATCGACTCGAACAATCTTCCCTCAGACATCGTCCTTCACGTCAATCATGCTCATTTCAAGAATTCCGTTGAGTCACACTTTGTAAATATGGACTAACTTGTTTGTTTCTCCCACCCCTCATGTAAAACCCTGTGTACAGAGTCCTTGAGGTATTTTCAATAAATAAATAAATAAATAAATAAATAAATAAATAAATAAATAAATAAATAAATAAATAAATAAAAACAGTATCTGAAAAGCAGAACGTGATATTATGATGAGAAAATGAAATTACAGTAAAAGTTTGCAAAATCTACACAATCAGTAGTTCACACGTACATAATGAAGGCTCACAACAAAACAACAAATGCAAACAGGCATGAATAGGAACCAAGTTTTTTGCCGTTATCGTGTAAAACTCAACTTGCAAATAGTAGCTTTTGTAACACGTCACTTGGCGACAAACTTGCAGCACATGATCATGTTAGCCTCTTTTAAACAACAAACGAAATTGGTTTAAGCTTCTTTGCGTGGGCGCCACTCACTTCTTTTCCTACGTCGTCTTGTCCAACCAAAGGAAATGTAGGACCGACTGCCTCGTTCGGTTGACAGGGCGAACGCCGCTGTTGATTTTCCCATGACGAGCGGTGAGGCGCCAGATCAAGCAACACCTTCGTTTCCGCGAGTGTGGCTGTCAACTGGAGTGAAGATGCGGGAGAAGTGACCCTGGATTCTGGGAATAACCAAAACATACACACTGCTTATTTGTATTTAAAACCACCCTTTGTTCAACACACCGTTACTGTACACACATCTGAAACGAGTGTTTCATTCTAAATAATTTCCCAACGAAAACAAATTTTCACGTAAAAGGCAGCGGGAACCTCGTTTCGCAATAGGCACTGGCTATGCACGAATGAAAGCACTTCTTTTCTGAGAAATCGCTTCAAAATTTGGTTTCAGAATAAGCACGGCTTAGCGCCAGCCTATTCCGACACCGAAGCACATCCTCTGGCAGTCAGGGGCACGCCGTGAGCGGTTACTGACCGCATGTTTTACAAACGTAACCCATACTCAGATAAACACATGCGAGTACGAGGGCCCGAACGACACCCAGCGCGCGCGGACGCCATCTACGTCGAGATCAGACATGTCATATGCTAGAATTAACGCACATAACCCCCACAATCACGTACAGTCACTCGATTCTGTTATAGCGTCATCGCAGATATTGGCAAACCACGAAAACAACAAACAGAGACGAAGGAAAAGAGTGCACGGCGGCGCCCGCAACAACGCGCGCCGTCGAAAGTCTCCAGCTTTTTCGCCTTAGCGGCGAGGCGTGTCCAACTTAAGTGACTAACGCGTACGTGCTGGAAGCATCGTACTATATCTGCACCTCAAACTACCGTCTTTAAGCCAAGAAAAACTGTTATATATAGTGCGTCTAAGCGTTCTGTAGACGGGCTTTTTTTTCCCCTTTCCCACGCGCGGAAGCACGCTGCACATTCAAGGTTGATGGAAATGTTGTTATGAAGTAGACTAAAGCGCATCTCAAAACGACATCTTGCACCTTCAGCAGCGCAGACATAATGTGCGATCAGCAAAAAATGACCCTTGATAATTGTATGCATCGCTCATTTTATGGGAGCTTGTACAGCAACGCGCATAACGGTGTCAACTCGTTAACTGACAGCATTAGTTGGGCAGCCGCGACAGCCCCGCGGACGCAGGTTGCTGTTGGAAATGCCTGGCAGACAACTTCCGCAGAGCTGCTGCAGACGCCCAACTAAAGCTGTATAATTACTACCTACGAAAGCAGTACACTCACCGTTAACGGGCGCACGTTGTTCGTGTCTGCAGCTCCATGAATATTCCGCCCTCCAAGCGTGACTTCGAGCACGGAGCCTGGCGTCAACGCCACCGAAGATGCGCATTTTTGTTCGAGCACAAAACTGCACGACAGGCAACTGATGCAACCCGCGCAACCGACGCTACGCATTCCAAAAGACCGAGCAGACTGAGAGAGGAGGCGGAGGCGCGGCGCCAGCCCGGCTGGCTCCGTCGGCGAGCGAGGCGAGCCACCGCGCCAGAACGGCGCCGAACGGCAAACGCGCGGTATGTATGGCGTATTCGCAATGCCCATAGACTGTCGCGCCGCCAAGCGGAACTCAGGAGCGTCCTCTCGAGGAGGGTTAGTAGACGATAAAATGGCAGCACTACGCAGTCTCTCCCTTGTTCGGCTGTGCTAACCTCAGTGTTAGCGCATTGGCAAGGAAGGAACACTACGACTTTGCATGTTCCCTGCATCAGTGAACAAACCGGGCCCTCCGTGACACGAGAAATCTGATGCGTTCTTGCGAGGCGCGAAGTTTTCGTGAAAATACGTGACGACTCGCGCTTTCAATGCTAGCCCACAGCGTACGTATACTATCAGCTTCGCGAGGCTTTCTGTAGCCACGCAGGTTAGTTAAATGTTATCGTCTGACATATTCAGTTGAATCTCACCCTGTTTTACTTGTATATAGCATTGGTCAGTGTTTCTTGTATAGCACGAATCCCATAACACTACGCGGGAGGTCGCGCGGGCTCGCGATGTGCTCTTGTAAAACTCAGCGATCTCAAGTTGTCGATACATCAAAATAGGGCCTCTATCCTTTGTCAGCAAAGCGCTGTTACTAATCGTGCGAGCGACGTTTCAATCATTCGAGGACGCGTCTGCTCCACGCCTTTCGTAGAGCGAACGCTTTCCACACCGTCCTTCGCCAGCAGGGGCGTAGCCAAGGGGGGGGGGGGGGTTGGGGGGGGGTTCAACCCCCCCCCGAAATTTTTCAGTTTTGCTTGTGTATATATACACGCACACATACAAACGCACGCACGAACATCCATAATGTATGGTTGAACCCCCCCCCCCCCGAAAAAAATTCCTGGCTACGCCCCTGTTCGCCAGTGTGTTGGCGTTGGTTTCATAGCCAGCGCTGCGCCGTTTGTTTTTGTACGTTTGTTGATAGGTGGCAGCACACTGCAAGCGATTTGCTCGTTGACCGATCCGGCTGAGAGAGCTGTTTGAATGTTCGGGTTGACGACTGTGTGGAGACCGGCATGGTGCCTGTGTAACGGTTTCTTTTTATCGTGGGACCGTCCTCGTGATACGTGCGACGTGCTGCCGAAGTATCTGAGAACGTCGCTGTGTCGTCGTTGGGTGGTGACAAGGCGACTTCGATGCTGTACAGCGGTAAACAGGCCGCAGTGCACTAGGCCTAATCTGCTTGTTCCTGCTCATACATCGCACCGGCACTGCTGGCGCACCGTCTAAGAGGTGCCGCTAGGTGTGCGATATATCTCCCCCCTTCCTCCATCCGCCTTATTTGAGTGATGGAGGTGGTCGTGGAGGGCCAGACAATCACCGAAGAAGAGTATCTAAGCGGGAGCTGGACCACGTTGGAGGCGCAGCGCTGGTGCGCGCGCCAACAACCCCGAGCTGATACAGACAGGAAGCAGACCGGGAGCGCCACTGCCGACTCCGAGCATCGTGAGAGGGGGAGACCTCGATTCCGCGCCAGGCCACCACCGCTCCCTAAACGTAAACCGCTACCGAAGCTTCCGCCGGCGGATTACAAGGTCATCATCCGACCACAAACAGCAGCCAGTCTGCTACACCACGGTGCGACAGAACTTTTTAAAGCAGTCTGCGCTGCGGCGCAGGTGAACCCCACGGAAGTCGTCGCCGAAGACCAGCTCCGGTTACACCCTACGAACAATACGGCGCTGATCAGCACCCCGTCCCTGGATAGGGCAGGCAGGTACATAAAATTACAAGTTGTCAAAATCGGCCAACAAGAAATCCAAGTTTTTGCTTACGCTCCGGCGCCTGAGAACTCCACCAAAGGGATACTGTATCACGCTTGTTCTGACGAAGATGATGCAGCTATCTTGAATGAACTACGTGCCAGAAATAAGGGCATCGATGTCGTCGGAGCTCGGCGCCTGGGGAAGTCCAGGCATATTGTGACGATATTTGCCGGTGCCGACCGGCCGCCCTACGTAAGATACTGGGGCGCCACGTACGTTGTATACCCTTTCCGGGATCGCATCGAAGCCTGTTACAACTGTCGGAAAGTAGGCCACCGAACGGATGTGTGTCCTCAACAAAGACAGGCAAGATGCAAGAGATGTGGAGATGAGACGCATGCCACGCCGGAGTGGGGCACCAAGCCCACATGCCTAGCTCGGTGCATAGTATGCAAGGGTGGGCACCCCACCGGTGGCAGGAACTGCAAGTTCAAGTACTATTCTCAAGTACAGCAACATAACAACAACAGCAAGAACAGTACAGGGACCAAGGGCACGACCGTCGTCATCGGTCAACAACAAGGCGGTGACCAGGAGAACACAACCCGCATCACCTCGGCTACCCAGCCGAACTCGCAGAGCACGGGTTACAGGGACGCGGTACGAGGCACTCCACTGACGGAGGGGTCGCAATCCCGTCAAGAAAACGCAACTGTGCTGCAGCAGGCTCCATCAGGCTCCAGAGAGCACTCGTCCAGCAGAGGAAGGGCTGCAGCACATGGTCACTACACCAGCCATGGCCACGGGACCAGCCAAGGCCAATGGACTACCCGATCGGACCCTGGCGGAGAAGTCAGCGAAATGGTGAGGGGGTTAGTTGCAGAAGTTAAGGAGCTCAAAAAACAATTAGAAGCTGCTAATAATAAGATTCGCTGGAAAATCCCACGCCCGCTCGGCTAACGCTTGCAGCTAGAGAAACGGCCGCATACGTACACAGGAACGCGGAGTCGAGTATGGAGGTAGATCATGCACGTAATCCTAAAAGAAAATTAATCGACGAGAGTGAACCCGCTGAAGAACCAGGAAGCGATCTCAAACAACGAGTCGAAACAGTAGAACAAACAATATCAAAACTGGCGAAAAGCATAGACGAAAGATTCAACGTTATGCAGTGTGCAATGCAAGAAACGCTGAAGACGTTCCACGACATGCTCAAAAACGAAATACGCAACATGATACCCACATTAGGCAACAACATAGAGACACCGTCAACCTCGCTACCTCTAGTCATCGCGTCTGCAAATCAAACAGGGGGACCTCAAAACGGACGCGGCATTCCCAACGGTGCGGCCGACGCCAGGTCCACAGTATACCACAAAAATGATGGCAGAACAAGTTAGAATAATTCAGTGGAACTGCAGATCGTTTGCCAAAAAGAGAGCAGCGCTGCAGTTCGCAATGACGGACCTCAACCCTAAGATCGATGTCATCGCGTTACAAGAAACAGAATCGGCTGTCAAAATTACCGGCTATACCAGCTTTAATGAGCTCCCGACAAGCAACAAATCGAACGTAAGAACAGCTATTGCAGTACATCGTAACATTGCTGCAATGCAAATCGACTTGGAAATAGAAAATATGCACTACACTTTTGTTCAACTCATGCCCAAGAACAGAAAGCATAAATGCATCTATATACTTAACGTATATAGCCCGCCAAGATGCAGTACTATCCCCTTCCCAACAATCATGCGAAAAGTGAGGAAAGAAGCAGGAGAAGCCCAGGTTGTCATTCTGGGAGACTTTAATGCAAGTCATACCATGTGGGGCTACCCCCGTAACACCAAGAAGGGCGTCTCGATAGCAAATGGGGCCAACAACCACGGCTTGACCCTGCTCACAGATCCTTCACAGCCGACAAGAATTGGCAACAGCGTGACACGAAACACCACTCCCGATCTGACCTTTGTCCGACAAGTGGAGGGAGCGACATGGTCCAACACAAGACTCAATTTGAGCAGTGATCACTATGTCCTGGACATCAGAATACCTGCGGCGGGATACAGTAAAAAGAAGAAACATATCAAACATACCAAGTGGGACCTTTTTCGATTCAAACGGAACCATCAGGCTGTCACAAAAATTGAAGACTTAAACGAATGGACAACGCAGCTCCTCCAGGACGCCGAAGAGTTCACGACCGACGCGCTCGCCGAAGAGGATGGCCCCAGACCTGACGCTAAGCTGATCACGCTTTTGGAAAAACCAGCAAACTCTCCAAGCGGAATGGCTGAAGCGCAAACATGACCGTCAACTTAAACTAGCCCTGGCTCAAGCTGAAACGGAAGTACAAAAATACTCTCAAGAGTTACGTTCGGCTCAGTGAATGCAGCTGTGCAACAGGCTAAACGGTCAGCTCGGCTCGAAGAACCCCTGGTTCTTGTTTCGTCATTTGCTGGATCCCGACAACAGCAAAGGGGCAACTGCCAAAAAGGTCAGCCAGCTTCTCCGGATGCATCCGGCGTCGGATCAAGAGATCATACAAGAGCTCACTAGCCGCTATTTTAATACGGAAACAGATGATCTTGCGTACGCAGAATACAGTGGCGAAGCAAATGAGAACATAGATGCTGATATCACCGAGGCTGAGGTCAGAGCTGCGCTCGCCGATCTAAAAACCACCTCGGCGGCTGGGCCGGACGGCATTACTAATAAAATGCTGCGCAACCTCGACGACCAGTCGATAAAAAAACCTAACCGACCTATTCAATCATGTTTGGCGCACCGGTGAACTTCCTCAGACGTGGAAAGAAGCCGCCGTAGTCTTCATTCCAAAACCAGGGAAAAAGCTGCAACTTGAGAATCTACGTCCAATCTCGCTTACGTCGTGCCTGGGCAAAGCACTAGAGCATGTGGTTCTGACACGCCTCATCGAGCATGTTGATGAACACCAGCTATTTCCGCCCACCCTGTTTGGCTTTCGGCAAGCTATGTCCACGCAAGATATTATGTGGATGCTCAAAAGGGACGTGGTGGACGCAGGCATTCCAGGAGCAGTACGCACAATACTCGGGCTCGACGTGCACAGGGCGTTCGATAACGTCAAACACGAGGCCATACTCAGAAACCTATCGAATATGAACGTTGGGGCACGAGCGCACAAGTACATTATCGCATTCCTTAGGGACCGGACTGCCACCTTCAGCATCGGAGGCATCAACAGCCCCGTGCTCAATCTTGGCGCTAGAGGTACGCCCCAAGGGGCTGTACTATCCCCATTTCTTTTCAACTGTGCAATGAGGAATCTACCCAAAGAACTTGACAAGATCTCGCTCATCCGCCATGCCATCTACGCGGACGATGTGACTATTTGGACAAGGCAAGGCAATGCCGAAGCCGTCAGAGGAGCACTGCAAGAAGCGGCCAACACTGTACAAGCCTATGTGGACGGCAATGGACTAAAATGCTCCTCCGCCAAGTCAGAACTGTTTATTGCTGGCAAAACAACACCGGCAGTCAGAAGTGCACTACAAATCATAGTCAACAGAGAAGTAGTACCCCAGGTCCAGACCATCAGGGTATTGGGACTCTTCCTAGAAGAGAAGAACAGTTGCAAAGAAACATTGAAAAGACTGGAAAGCACATCTCGCCAGGTCACGGGCCTGCTGCGACGCATTACTGGCCGCAAGTTCGGACTCAAAGAGAAAGAAGCATGCAAGCTAATACAGGCATACTTTGTAGGATCGCATACACTTGTCCTTTCCTTCAGCTACGAAAGACGGACATCGCAAAGATAGACTCTCTATTGCGTTCAGTCTACAGAGTGGCCACCGGACTCCCTACATGGGCGAGCAACGAAAGAATGATGCAATTAGGCCTCCAAAACACCGCCAGCGAAATCATTGAAGCGCAACGAGCTGCGCAATGGTGGAGGCTGTCATGCACGCAAAAAGGGCACGACATCTTGCAACTGATGAATCTTCCGCCCCTCACAGGGACCACAAAGAGAGTGAAAATAGTAAAAGCGATAAGGAACAAACTGATAATTCAACCGCTGCCAAAGAACATGGGAGAGCACAACAAAGAACGCCGACGCGCGCGCGCTGAGTCCCTATGGAAGACTCTGGCAGACAAACCGGCCGCGTATGTGGACGCCTCCCCTATAGGACACGACAAATACGCGATAGCTGCTGTGGACGGAACGGGAAGAATCCTGAGCACCGAGGAAATCACAGCTACGTCTGTCCTGGAGGCGGAGGAGGCCGCCATCGCCATGGCAACGGCTATCGAAGGGACGCTCTTCATCGTGTCTGACTCCATGTCAGCGATTAGAAGCTTTAGGTCAGGACAAGTGAGCGAAACCGCGGCAAGAAAACTCCAAGAGCCAGCGGTGAGCATTAGGCTTCTCTGGGTCCCCAGCCATGAGGGAAACCCCGGCAACGAAGCTGCCCACCTCGCAGCCCGCGCAAATACAAACCGGGCAGAGGTGCAGCTTCATCCGGCAAACCCTGAAGAGGCATCAACAAGTTATGGAGATCGCCTCCGTCGACAAAGAGAGGAGCGACAAATCTATCCTCCTCCATGTGGAGGCCTAGAAAGACACCAGGCCGTGGCCTTGCGCAGAGTTCAAACGCGCAGTGTGCTCAGCCCCAGGAGACTGGCGGCCATCCTGAGGGATGACAGCGTCTCGTCGTGTACGTATTGCGGCCTAGCTCAGGCGGGACAGGACCACATTCTATGGGGATGCGACCGCCACCCGCCCTCTAAAGAGCTCCTGCAACTGCCCCCCTCACCCGAAGAGTGGGAAAAAACGTTGCGATGTCCAGAGCAGGCCACTCAGTCCAGGCTGGCGGAATGGACGGCGACAGCCGCGGCCCCTTGGGCCCCGACCTAGCATCCCCCCATGTCCTGGCTCCCTTTCCCCCTTCCCTACTACTCAATAAAGTTGTTTCCTCCTCCTCCTCCTTGACCGATCCGAGAGCATAATGTTCTTCGCACCCAGACGCGGAGTGGTCGCAGTCGTTCGGCGGAGGAATTTCTTCGGATTGCTTTCAGCAGTGATGTTGAAAGAAACCATCTTGACGACGAAGATTTTTCACTGGACATTGAAGACTGTGAAAGCACCGAGAGTGACAGCTGTGACAGCGACGATGAACGATCAGCTGAACTCACGAGGAGCGAGTTGCACTTCACGTCCCCTCGTGCGTTAATGTTCTTTCACGCTCGTAAGTCACTTTGATTGTATTTAACGTATAATATCCTTGAGCGAGACCAGAATAAAAGCATAGTTCCTCTTGTGCATTGCATGTATCACAATTATTGTGGATATTATGGAGCGCCGCATCGCCAACACGCTCGAGCTCGACCAGCGAAGCGAAATGGGTAGAGCGATGGAACGTGCAGTCACGGCCACAATCTACGCCTCTCGGCTAACTTCTTCGACGTTGCGAAAAGCATACGTGTGCATTCTTTTCGATATTCATGTTTGGATCGGGCTGATCGAATCTGCAACATGCGAGTGAAGTGAATTGCACACGGCTAGAGTCTCAGCATGGCTGTGACACAAGCGCTACTGAATGGGATGTTAAATGCTCGTGTTCCGTTGAAGACGTAATACCGCGTTCCCGACTGCGCAAGTAATGACGACGGCGTATTATGTTTGCAAACCATAACCACGTTAAACGTGCGGTCCCGTGCTGCAGCGATGACGCTACTCGCTGGCGGCCCTACTACTGCTGCAAATCCGTCAGGCAGGCTCGGTACGTACTACCTCTGTGTGCCGTTCAGCTCATACGCCAATTTTAGTTCATGCAGTTTTATGTAGCACGAACAGGATTTCGCAAAGCATCGTTATGCACGGAAACGGAGCTGAAATATAACCTTTCACACCGCAGCAAATAATTAGGTGGGGGGGGGGGGGGGGTACTTTGCACTTTCCATGGTTTGGGAAAGTATTTTAGTCTCATATCCAATTCAGCGCGGCTCATGACTTCATCCGGTGAAAGTGGCATGGGCCCTACGTCCGCACGTCCTCTCTGTTCCTATGCTAACAAACGGGTTGACCCTCCTCCTGGCGCCATCTTGAAAAGCACGGCGCGCCACATTGCGAATACGACGGTGCCTTCATCACGGAAGCCAATCGAAACGAGCTTCAGGAGAGTCCAGTGACTCCTGCCGAAATGCTAACTCTCTTTCTCTTCATCTACCTTCCAAAAGGGGTCAACTGGACACCCGAAGATAATCACGCTGCCGTGACCCTCTTTTGACTCTTTTTTTTTTCTTAGAGTGTAGTTAGGGGCGATGCGTTGTAGCTACGCAGGTTTATGGCGGCGATCGGGGCCGGCAGTGGCTCTTGCAGTGTTACTGGGGTGTTATACCAAGGTGGTCATCATTTCTTAAAAAGGTACGCAAGCAGGGGTGAAGATTACTTGCGGACTACAACGCATCTTTCCGAACGCACAATGCAAATATGGAAGGCTTTTCTGCTGTAAGTTCTCGAAAAAGAGTTTCTCTTTCACCACAGCAGCTCTGGAACGACCACACCAAGTGCTCGATTTCTCCTTTCTGAAATTTTCTGTCCATATGTGGTATAAAACAATATACATCGTGTTTGATATCCCCCGTGGCGACTTACATATGTGCCACGGCGTCGTTTAACTGCTAAGCCCGAGGGCGCGCTTTCGATTACCGGCCACGGCGGCCGTGTTTCCACGGAGGGCAAACTGAAAAAAAAAAGACAGCTTTGCACTAGGGGTGCCAAGCCTGAAGGAAGTGCGAAGCTGGGCAGACTTCTTTGTTTCTCTTCAGTTTTCTCTTTCTTTCATCCTCTATTTCTTTGTTTTTCTCTTTTCCCGTTTTTTTCTGTGTTTTATTCTGTCTTTATTTCTATTTATTTCTTCCTCTCTCTTTATCTATTTCTTTTTCTTTCTTGCTCTTTCTATCTTTCTTCCTATTTCTTGCCCTTTCTTTCTCTTTCTATTTCTTGCTTGCTTCCTTTTCTTCTTTTTTTATTTGTGGTTTTGCCTGCATTACGCCAAGCGACGACAGCGTACGATAGCATACGACAGCCCGGGCTCCTAAAGTGCTCCGCACTTATCATCATCAAGGCGCTCGAAGAAAAAGAGGAAGAAGACTTGTTGGCGCGAGCGCGTGCTCAATATGCTACGGATGGCTATGCTATTCGTGGTTTTGCCTGCCTTACGCCAAGCTATATACGACAGCATACGATGACAGCATACGACAGGCCGGGCTGTTAAAGTGCTCGTGTGCTGTGATTTAAGTGCACGTTCAGGAAGCCCAGGCGGTCAAAACTTGTGGTGGGGTGCGGAGTCTGCCACCATGACGTGCCTCATAATAGGATAACGGATATTCATATCGTAGTGTTGGCATGTGAAACCTCAGAAATTAATGTTTTATGAAAATAAAAGCCATATTCCGATCCGATCTTGATCTGTCTTAGAGTTAAAAAGGGAAATGCACTGAAAGTAAGTTAATTTTGGTAATTTCTAGTAACTCCCAAAATGAACGCAATGATACATTTATACATCATTTGGTTACCTTAGTAAACATTGCTGCTGTATTTCTGCAAACCTTCGTCGCTATGCCGTTTCTTTTATTTTTTTACTTTGCGGCATCCAATAGCTCACTAAAGCCTGACGAGCGAATGCGCGGAAATCATTAGCTTAAACAATAACTCATAGGGACTTTTAATCGAAAAATCAAGATCGTTTACAAGTCGCAACTTTTGTTTGCGTAACAGTTGACGCATGTTGAAGGCCGTTGGAATGACTTCATTGATCGTAGTTTCCGACATTCGTGCAGGTACGCAGGATTTGGCGTCTTCTTTTGAAGAAGATTTCGCACTCGCCAGTCTTTCGTTTGTTTCTTTGCTTTTTCACAAATATGGACGCTGTTCTCGAACATTCGCCTGCCTTGGCGCACATATATATTCGGCGAAGTATAGCTTTTCGAACGAGCCTAACGAGCCTTCGATCCAATTACTCAGCGTGCATCCAGTTCGTTTTCTTTCTTTTTCTTTCTTTGTTTCTTTCTGTCTGTCTTTCTTTCTTTCTTTCTTTCCTTCTTTCTTTCTTTCTTTCTTTCTTTCTTTCTTTCTTTCTTTCTTTCTTTCTTTCTTTCTTTCTTCCTTCCTTTCTTTCTTTCTTTCTTTCTTTCTGTCTATTATTTGCCTCTAACCGAAAAGTGATTCCTGAAACACGTGGTCTGTACATTAGGGAAACTTGCATTGACAAGGTAAACGCATAAACTTACCTTGGCGTGACTCTAACCCTTCATTCTACTGGGCATCTCAAATAGAAAATTTGTGTAAAAAACTAAGCTTTCGATGCTTTACATTATTTAAGGCTAGAAAGTATTTTAACGTACGCACACTCAGTATATAATACTTTAACGTTTTTCACTCTCACCTAACCTACTGCATCTAATCGTGATGCTACACATATGCTTCAATATTGCTCGGTCGTTACCAGCTTGCAAAAAGAGCTGTACGAACCATTTCATCGGCACCCAAGAATGCACCATCGACTTAACTTTTCAGAAATCTAAACATTAATGCCCTTTATTACGGTTAGGAATACAAAAGCGCAACATTACTACGCAAAATAATGAATAATAACCTTACCCCTTCATTCCTCACTTTTATTAAAACCAGAGGTCACACTCTACAGGCAGAACAACGAAATCTTAATCTGCCGATTGTCCACAATGTTTACGGCCATCGAGCAATATTCTTTGTTGGTGGAAAAATTAGGAGCACCATCCCTACCCTAATTAAATGTCTGCCAAATATGACGCAATCATTCAGGAGACTTCCTGCCGGGGAGTCGCCAGTCACCATGTTAATATTACTACTAACTCTGTATACATGTCACATTTATTCTGTTGTTTCCTCTTCTTACATGAGCGCATTTGAAAATGTAATTTGCGATTGAATTGTATATGTAAACATTATACTCGCTTATTAAACCACAGCATACAATGTCTGTAACGGATTCTAAACTTGCCATATCGGCTACAGATCCGGATGTTTTCGTAGAAATTTTTGTAAACCATTTCAGTGAAAATAAAGCATTCTTATTTATTTATTTATTTATTTATTTATTTATTTATTTATTTATTTATTTATTATTTATTCATTCATTCATTTATTTATTTATTTATTTATTTATTTATTTATTTATTTATTTATTATTTATTTATTTATTTATTTATTTATTGCTTCCAGCTCTTATGAAGAGACGGCAGTTCTTGCAGCTGGCGCGCATTTCTAAGGTCGCGGCAATGTTTATCACCCGGAGGCTCACGTAACGAGCTCCCTATTCCTTACAGAACGTCGTAATTCGCACTATATTGTGCGCGATCTTGTCATAGCGACGCTTTCCCAATCTCGGCATATCAAAGCGCCGCGTAAATGTAGGCTATAAGGGTATGAGGTTGAGTTAGCATCTAAGAAAAACAAAATGGTGACAACAATAGGGAAAATAAGGTCGCTCCTGTCACTTTCAGGATTTGCTGGGAAGAGGCTATTCCCCCCTCGGTCGAGTACTACGCCGCGAACTCATAAACCATCCCTCCCTGGAAGCATGTTGTGGCCGCACGGGGCATGGCGGTTGTGTACATCAGTATATACATGCACGTGCAGCGGACAATCGATGTTGTTGGTGTCGATTTCCGTTTCATATATACACAACTCACTACACGACTACGCCGACACAGCAAGGGTCGCGAACAAGACATAATACAAAGATATATATATATATATATTGAGAGAGCGGTCGGCTGCGCATAGCAAAAGCGGCACAATTAACCAGAAATTATGACTTCGCTCGCGGTCGCGGCAGTAACGAGAAACGGAATCCCCGCCGTGCTGCGGAGCTAGTCCCATGGGCTGCGAGGACAAGCGAGCAAGCGAGCGGGCTTGAACCCTCGCGAAGCGGCGGTGGCGAGGAAATCCGAGAGGTGCGCCCGCCGCTGGCGCGCCGCTTGCGGTTTTTGAGTGAGTTCGCGGGGACAGCAGGAGAAAGAGGAAGCAGGAGTGGGGGCGACGAGGCAGGTTTGTTTAATTGCGTCTCCGGTTACGGGGACCGTGCGCTGTCCTCCCCGACGCGGCAGAAAGTCAGCCGAGACGAACTGGACCGGCGGAAGTTCCGGTGACACCTCTCCCGCACTCTCCGCTCTCCTGTCAGGCTTCTCAACGTTCTCATTGTTTCATTCTCTCTCTCTTTCTTTCTAATTCAATTCTTTTCTCTTTTTTTTTCTTCTTGCCGTTCTTTTCTTTCTGCCTGTTTTACCTCTGAATTTATAAAAGAAATCTTGCCACTGCGCGTTGCTAAACGCTGCAGCTTTCACTCTGTATACTAGCAGATCATCGTAACGAAAACGAGGAAGCGAAGAAAAGGGAGGAAGGAGTAACTATCAAATGAAATTTCGGAACGGAAACATAACACGAATCGTGCGCAACACCGAACAGCACGCGGCAGAAAAGGTTTCGCGGTGGTCCAATGCGGGCGAAGTTTACTAAAAACGGCGCTCGTTTTATTGATATCTCGTCGTACAAGTTGCTCATTCATTGTTACTCGTCGCGTAGACATGTTGTTCTAACCGTAAGTGTGTCACATACGTCATTCGCCACAGTAAACGATAGAGCTCATTCAGAATAGCGAGTCGATCACTTACGTGACGTAAAGCGACAGCAGCTATATGACTTCGTTCCAGTCGCGTTGCTCAACCGGGTCCAGTATGTGATCAAAGATAATGGACCACAGAAATGAATTTTCGACGCACTCCCTGACATTCCAATACTTTTCGTTTGTCCATCTGTACATAGTTTCTCATTGTATTCATTGGTGTCAGTGCGTATATGTAAGTTTTCAAAGGCTCCCTATAGATATCTGTGGGCTTTCTTTCGTGACAATAGGAATTATAAATTTGCATTATCAACGTTGATTAGGGCACGGCAACGAGCGCGACGCCACGCTCGCTTGGAGAATGTCGTACAGCCGTTCCGAGTGGTGATTGGAAATGTGGGTGTATAGTTTTGTGTGCTCACGTGGTTGGAACTATTTTCACACGCCACTTGTGATACTTTGGAAATATAAGTTAGGCTTTAACGTTTCTTTTTTTGCGTTTTGTTTGCAGAAACATCACGGCTACGGGATCTGGGTGCAGCATCGCCTTCAATTAAGAATAGCGGAGCGCACTTACATCAAAAGTATACAAAGTGCCATCTTGTACAATTATTCGCGTTTATACCCACCTGGGCAAACTCGTGTACATGATTTCTTAGATTTCATAAATTCATGGCACACATAATAAATCGAACTGACACAAATTCAGGTGTATTTGCAGTATCACTCAGTCAGGCTCCATCGGACTCAGGCAGAGATCGAGTGATCTGGTGTCGGACTCACTCAATTCGCACTTATACATTCGAATTCACTGAAGTTCCCTCTAACCTATAAATTTAAGGATTCTAGCGGGCTTATATTCCCATAAAATTATTGATCGCACGGACTCGCAGCCCCTCCGCAATTCCAAACAATCATGTTTCACTCGCATTCAAAAACTTTATAGCTCATGAGATAACTTACAGGCCGAAGGTGCGGCAGCTCAATAACACAGTCTCCCTTTCAAAGAGTTCGATCCTCGAAATTAAGAATATTCATTCTTGGTTGGACACTGGTTATCGCTATAACGCTGATAGCAAGGGAAGCCTTCGTTTCTTTTATACCATGTTATCACTAGAGGATGGGATCAGGTAAGGTGGCAAAATTATCCTACAGAAACGACGTGATCATTTATTACGCGTACTAAAATGTGCGCTTTAAAAAAAATGCGGTTGACGCTCAGCATAATTATTGCGGTGCGCGGCAGTCCGTGAACGGTTGTAGCACGAGGTAACTATGCGTTCTTGTGGGGCGTGTGCGTCCGTGGCAAAATCGTTCCGTGGGTACACGGAGTGAAAGTTATGGCGGTATATACCTTTGACGCATCAGGTGATGTGCGGGCGCCTATATATTTAGACAGACCTTTATGGGGTCGCAAAACATCTGTTTGACGTGACCGAAAGGGCCTGGAGATGCACTAGGTCCTGGAGATAGTGCAAGATTGGGGTTGGTTTTCGTGCCTATAGAGACCGACCAAGCAGGTGCCCCAAAGCTATTCAGGGTGTTTTTTTTTTTTAGACAAAACAGATTTTTTCATAAAAATCCTGTGACAGTAAGGCTCTGTCGTTTAGGCACATGAAGTCCAGGTCGAGGCGGAAATACCTTGCAACAACTAATTAACAAAACGCGTAAATTTACTTTTTAATTATTGACTTGAAGGCAGGTGCTTATATTACAATGTTGTAGTACGTGCCAATCTATGGCATACTTACTTTTTTTAGAAATCACAAAAGTTGCACGCAGTTCGAGATATTCGTCATTGAATTTCAAAGGTGAAATCGAAGCTGATCGCACAAGGCGTGCACGAAGCGCGACTATGGTAGCGCGAACACTCTGCTACGTCAGACCGAAACTACCCGTCGCAAGGGAGTGACGAAATTTGAGTGAAGGCGCACTGCGGCCGTATGTTTTCGTGAAAACCTGCAAGTCATCTCATTTGTACCCACGCATCGCCTTACTTTTGCGCGTAGTGTTCGGTGCTTATCCATTTCTTTCGAACTGTGCCCAAGAAAGCCGCAATATCAAGCTTTTCATGGCCTGGGAAGCATAAAACTCAGGGGCAGTCACTGCAGCGCTTCTTCTTGCTGACAGGCGACATAGTTTTTCGCGCGTCTTTATACTTGAAGAAAGAAACATAAGCACCACCCATCGCACGCAAACGTTAAGCTGCCTACTTGTGTATTTAAGAATGCTTCCCCCATTAAGAATGCTTGCTCTCTCTATTCTTTCTTCTCCCCTTCCCCCTCCCCCCGTGTAGGGTAGCAAACCGGGTACAACCTGGTTAACCTCCCTGCCTTTCCTTCTCTTTTATCTCTCTCTCTCTTCCCGATTTTTCTGACCAGATTCTGCTACGGCGCGCCTTCATTCAAATTTCGTCACTTGCCGGTCACGTGTTTTCCGGTGTTCCGCCGCGCATTGTGCGCACCGGGCGCGGTCAGTTTCAATTTCGCCCTTAAAATTCGATGATGAATGTCTCGAACTACGTGCAATTTTTGTACTTGCTAAAAAATAGGTATGCCATAAATTAGCATGCACTACAACTTCCTAATATAAACAACTGCACTCAAGTCAATAAATAAAAAGTTTATTAACGAGTTTCTGTTAATTAGTCATGTTAACTCATTTTCGCTGCAGGAAAGTATTTCCGCCTCGACATAGAGTTCATGTGCGAAAATGATAGGAGACTGACTGTCATAGAATTTTTTATAAAAAATTTGTATTGTCTAACAACAACAAAAAAGAAACAGCCAGTATAAAATCCTCGAGACAGCATGGCATACAGGGGCTTGCTTTATTTGAGGAATTGTACGTACTCTTCATGACTCATGTTTGTTGCGATAAGGATATTCAGATACGGTGTAACGCTTTACTGCATAGATGCGCAGAACAGAGCCAGCAAGCGGCCCAATTACAGGAGTAGGTTGGTTCGGGCTACATACTCATCAATTCGAGTGTTACATACATTAGTATTTTTTTTTATGTTGAACCGGGAATATGGCTAGAACTGGCAGGAGCTGGCGAGACTTTGCGAGACCCCGGCTGTGTAGAGGCTCCCAAAGAGTGTACCACGTTAAAAAACTTAAAGCTCTTCGCACTTTCCCGTGTGAATGTCACTTGATATGGCGATTTACGAGCACGCTCCAACGTAACTGCGCCTGTTTGTGCTGTCCTCTCCTCTTGTGTTAACGTCCGTTTTTTGCACAGTTACATAATGGATCATTACCAACTCGCCCAACTTACCACTCTTCTCCAACGTTTAGAGTGGATGCTCTAGCATTTAGTGATCGTTTTACGACGGTTTACGCTCGAAGTGAAGCAAGCAATAGGCAATGTCTCGAAACAGTCGTTATTAAAGCCGAGCTTTCTTCGTGAACCTCGGCGACGTTTCGTGACCCTGGCTAAATTGCTGCTTGGTTACCCAGTTGCTGTTTTGGCCAATAGGTCCCAATACCGCTGGACTAGTCTCGCTATCCATAGGGATGGCGGGTTATAAAAGAGCTTCCGTTATGCCACT
Organism: Rhipicephalus sanguineus; assembly: GCF_013339695.2. NCBI lineage: Eukaryota > Metazoa > Arthropoda > Arachnida > Ixodida > Ixodidae > Rhipicephalus > Rhipicephalus sanguineus. Next base: position 133,522,226 of record NC_051176.1, on the reverse strand, counting down.
TCCAGTCAGCCACGTGACCTCCGGGTACACACTTCCAATGTTACGTTCTGTTCTGGTTCCCACTCCAGATATGTACTTCCCTTTCTTCCATTATACACATTGCTTTGGGTTATATCCTAGCTAACGAACGCCTCTGAGACAAGTTCTATCAGAAGTGACCGTCGACATCCTACAGCGAGTATAAATGGAAAATGCCCAGAAACACACCTGCGTCGAGCGTATATGAGCGTATGGTGAAAGACCAAGATTCAAAGGAGCTTGGCTGTATGTAGATTACAACAGGGCGCGTTGAATCTGCTGTAATTTTTTTTTACTCCCTCGCCATGAGGACGGAATGGCGATTAGTAATCTCTGCCGGGAAATTTTACAGGAGTTAACTGCGTCCCAAAGACATCGTAAGTGAGCCGAAAAATAATTAAGGAGAGATCACGACGAATCCCAGTGCTTATTTGACGATGACGTGTGGCTGAGGTGCAACCTACATATTCGCGCAATCACGCACATACATACATACATACATACATACATACATACATACATACATACATACATACATACATACATACATACATACATACATACATACATACATACATACATACATACATACATACATACATACATACATACATACATACATATATACATACATACATACATACATACATACATCGTGGCTGCTTATGAACGTCACCACAAGGAGGATCAGATTTCTAACGGCGAAGCAAAGCGGCATAAAACGCGGCGCGCAAAGCCTGCCTCGAATTCTGTACTGCTGCGCGTACCTGGTGTGTTGTCTCCAGTGTAAAGCCAGCAGCGCGGCAGCAATCTCGCGCGCCATGCTCGTGCCTGAGCGCGCGTGGAAAGCAGCAGGGAACCCCTAAGTGGAAAGCTTTTACAGAAGCGCCGGGGTACTCTTCGCATCGCCACTCGAGCACCGTCGACGCCGCCGAAACCTCACGGCCGTATACGCGAGCCTACACGTTGCCTCATTTATTTCCCCGTGTATCGGCGTTTCGCTATCTGCTAGCCTGCCCACTCGTGCGAGATCGCCGGTGCGCACACGTGCTCTCGGAAACAACGTCAACGTGCGCACAGCCTGCAGGGCGCGCGTTGCCGGGCAACGGGATGTTCCGGACGGAGGGCGTCCGACTGGAGTTGCCGCGCTCAACGCGGTAACCGATGGATAAACAGGACAGCGAATTTATGTGCGGCTAATCTTCTTCATCAAGTTAATCTTTCGAAATAACAGTCACCTTATACTAAGTATCCTCGCATAATTCGTGTTTTCTTGCTCTTTTTCAGTTCTGTAGAGTTGCGCTTGCTTTGTATATATATATATATATATATATATATATATATATATATATATATATATATATATATATATATATATATATATATATATATATATATATATATATATATATATATATATATATATATATATATGGGTCATTCCATATCAAGTGTACCTGGTAAATTTTATAAATTGGGCTGATATGTGTGGATGTCAGAAGTAGTTATTCAGGCGTTATATTTCGGAAAAAAAATTTGTGCTGCCTAGACGGCGCTTCGAACTTGGGGCACGGAAGTGAAACTGTGTCGCACATAATAATTTATATAAAATTACTAGTTTGAGCCATTACTACGAAACATTTTTTTTTCTTAATATCAAGGCGCCACTCTTTTACGACTATGATAGTTTAATCATTTTTGTTTCAACTTTTTATTATTTTTGGCCTTGACGAAAAGTCCCAAGATGCTGCATGTTTAGCATTTCTTACCAAAAGCAACGGTTTTTCCTCGAGTAATATATTCACATTGAGGGCTTTGTAGGTTTCTGTAGTAAGTGATAAAAATACTGCGAGATCGAAAAAGAAGAAACGTTGCCACACTATTGTGACAAATTTGGGAAAAATAGCGTTTTGACCCATATTGCGGCATCATTTTCACAACGTAGCGGTCCAAGTAAAAATATGACTTTTGCATCGTTGTGTAGTATGCTTTGTGGGTATGACGTGCAGGAACTTTGAAAAGAGTAGTTTTTGTTTTAAGCGAGAAAAACATTTTTTAACTGAACAACCACAAGGTCGTACGAAGTTTTCCTTTGCCTGGCCTACACCGCATAGCACGTCAGCGCAGGATTCCAGCGGGGGCCTTTTCGTAGCAAATAATGCAAGTAATACAACTGCTTGCCACATCTTTTAGTAATACTGCTGTATATACCGTGAAAAATGGCAATAGCGCTAAAATTATGGAATGGTACTACCCCCCTGGACCCTGGACCAAAAGGGTAATAATCAACCGCTTCACCGTCCAATGGAGCAGAATTATAAGGAAGTCATTGGCCTGCAGAACTGTTCTACGGCGTCATGTTTGGATTATGATAATTAAGATACATGGTCTTACGCAATAATTAACGGCATAACTAAGCTGCAGCTTGTTTAAGTTGTTTTTATGATCTTTCAGGTATAAGCCAACGCGTGCCCTATACCTGAAAGATCATAAAAACAACTTAAGCAAACTCTACCTCTACCTTACCCCCAAAGGAGTCAAAATACTCTTTTTTTTCTTGGAGTGTAGTTGTGCAGTTCCGTAATGCCATGGAGAACTTTCATGGCGTCCTTCCCAGAAGTGGTTGCCTAGCAATGACAACCAACAGTGACCCGGCGCGACGACGCAAATGTTCCCCATCTTTCCTTCTCTCTATGTATCGGTCTTTCTCAGTTGTATGTGTTCGTATTAACGGTAACAACACAGTAGGACAGCAAGATTTATCTTGTTTAACAGTAAACATTTTGAAAATGAGATTTAGCTCGGCGCCTTGCGCCCTGCGCACTTCTGAGAATGCTATTGTGCGCTCACTAAGAGCCCTGTACTGCTGCTCGACGCAGACGCTCGCAAAACTACTTTCTTTCGCTCGGCATCCTCCGCGCTCTCAGGCCATCAATTAGGACCGTGAGAGCCTTTATGCGCACCATCGTTCTTCGTTCAGGTATCTTTCTCGCTCTGTGTCTCCCCTGAAACGCGATTTATATTCTCTTTTTACTCTTACGCTGCAAATACATCCGATCATAAGTATCAAGAAACGCCCAACGAATGGCGCGCTTTTCAAAAAGAAAGAAAGAAAGAAAGAAAGAAAGAAAGAAAGAAAGAAAGAAAGAAAGAAAGAAAGAAAGAAAGAAAGAAAGAAAGAAAGAAAGAAGGAAAGAAAGAAAGAAAGAAAGATGCAATAAAAGGGATTTAGCCAACGGGAAGTTCCTGGCCTCTAATGAACTGTCGATTCACGGGTCAGAGCTTCGGAAAAAGAAAGGCCGACTTCTCCTGATGTCTCTCCCATATAGCTGCCTCCTTTTTGGATGTTTTCCGTTCTTCTTTCTTTCTTTCTTTCTTTCTTTCTTTCTTTCTTTCTTTCTTTCTTTCTTTCTTTCTTTCTTTCTTTCTTTCTTTCTTTCTTCTTACTTTCTTTCTTTCTTTCTTTCTTTCTTTCTTTCTTTCTTTCTTTCTTTCTTTCTTTCTTTTCTTTCTTTTCTTTCTTTCTTTCTTTCTTTCCTTCTTTCTTTACTTTCTTTCTTCTTTACTTTCTTTCTTCTTTTCTTTTACTTCTTTCTTTCTTTCTTTCTTTCTTTCTTTCTTTCTTTCTTTCTTTCTTTCGACTCTCTACAACGAGGTAAAAGAACGATAGCGTGAAGGAAAAATAACGCGCTGTCGTGTTCTCCCCTTCAGTGCATACGGAATGGTCTTTAGGAGTTTCTTGCACTCGAACACAGCTTCTTTAAGAAAAAGTAGATTTCAATAATTTGTAGGATTCCAGTGCTAGTTCCGTGTTACCCGTGCTCTCAAACAAGTGTTCTGCGACTACAAAAAGAAGATAAAGAATCATGCCTCTCTTTAAGGCATAAGCTGTTCGGTATATCAAACGCAACGACGTATACAGTTGTGCCGCCTGCTCTTTACCTTCTGCGGCGATTTTTTTAAAACATATTTTGCGTCGTCTTGACTGACCCGCTCAGAGCGCGCCAGCAAGGCTGATTGGGCGTACAAGAAGACGGTTGCCGAGGCTTCAGTCAGAACGGATCAGTTTTTCACTGCACAGCTAGCTTATGTACAATTAAATGAGCGAGCACGTCTTTGGCTAGCTGGGCTTATCTTGGCGTTCTTTTTTTTTTATACCTGGGTTTATACTTGGTTTCCCAATACTGCTTATATGTATGGCAACAGTTTCGCTACCTCTGCAAATGTGCTGGCTGCCGATTTTGTTCGCTGTGGCATTACGCAGTGAAAAGACAAACGGCGTCTGAAGCAAGGAGGTTGTCTGAAGCATGGGAAAAAAAAAATATATATATATATATTATATATATATATATATATATATATATATATATATATATATATATATTATATATATATATATATATATATATATATATATATATATTACATATTATAGAGACGTTTTATTAGCGGCGACGATACTCGACGATACAGCGACAGTCAAGGCGCAGCCGACTCTCAGCGCGAGCTGCGTTCTCTTCGAAAAGAGCCGAAGAGGGCGACCCACTAGAAGGTGCTCGAGAGACGACCCATTACCAAGTTCGAACGCTTCGCTACAATATATATATATATATATATATATATATATATATATATATATATATATATATATATATATATATAGTTGAAAAAAATCAAGCACGTAGGAAAAATTGTTCAGTAAAGGACTGACGTTTCGGCCGCGGGACCGGCCTTTACTGGACCGGCCTTTACGTCAGTCCTTTACTGAACAATTTTTCCTACGTGCTTGATTTTTTTTTTCAACTTTTACTTCCGAGTCGTTAGCACTTTATTGTTTATATATATATATATATATGTATATATATATATATATATATATATATATATATATATATATATATATATATATATATATACATATATATATATATATATATATATATGTATATATATATATATATATATATATATATATATATATATATATATATATATATATATATATATATATATATATATTGTAGCGAAGCCTTGGAACTCTGCAGTAGGTCGTCCTCTCCAGCACCTTCTAGTGGGTCGCCCTCTTCGGCTCAACGCAGCTCGCGCTGAGAGTCGGCCGCCTGGACTGTCGCTGTCGTGCATTGTCGCCGAGTGCCCGCCAATAAACGTCTTTACAATTTGGTGGAGGTGCTGGGTATCGATCCCAGTACCTCGATGTTATTCGATCCTCAAACAGCCTGTGGGCGTCTCCTGTCGTTCTCGTTGCGAAGAAGGACGGCTCGTAGTGTTCTATGTGGACTACCGACGACTGAATAAGATCAACCGTAAGGTCGTTTATACTCTACCTCGAATAGGCGACGCCATTGACACCCTGCAAAGAGCAGAATTCTTTTCATCGCTCGATTTGCGCTCAGGGTACTGGCATGTCCCCATGGCTGATGACGCTCGACCGAAGACAGCCTTTGTCACGCCTGACGGCTGGTACAAATTCAACGTCGTGCCGTTTGGGCTGTGTAATGCGCCCGCGACCTTTGAGCGCATGATGGATACTGTTCTACGCAACTTGAAATGGCACACGTGCCTGTGCCACCTCGACGACGTCGTCGTTTTCGCACCGGACGCCTCCACGCATCTTCAACGCCTGCGGCATGTTTTGACGCGTTTGAGCGACGCCGGCCTACAACTGAATCTTAAGAAGTGCCGATTGGCAGCACGGCAGCTGACAATACTAGGCTACGTCTTGTCTAAGGATGGAATTCTCCCCGATCCAGCCAACCTTTTAGCCGTGACAGAGTTCCCCAGACCTACGTCCGTCAAAGAACTGCGCAGTTTCGTAGGACTATGTTCCTACTTTCGGCGCTTCATCCGAAACTTCGCGACTATCATGTCGCCGCTGACCAAGCTCCTTGGCAGCAATGGGCCCATCAATTCGTGGTCGTCAGAGTGCGACGACGCTTTCGCGAAGCTCCGTCGTTTGTTGACGTCTGCTCCCACACTAGGCCACTACGACCCTACGGCCCCTACAGAGGTACACACGGACGCCAGCGGTGTTGGCCTCGGCGCTGTCCTCGCGCAGCACAAACCTGGGTTCCCAGAATATGTCGTGGCATATGCAAGTCTACGCTTACTAAAGCCGAGACCAATTACACCATTACGGAGAAAAAATGCCCGGCCATCATATGGGCCCTTACGAAGCTCCGACCTTATTTGTATGGTCGCCCACTTGATGTCGTCACCGACCATCATGCACTGTGGCGGTTGACGTCATTGAAGGATCCCTCAGGCCGTCTCGCCCGTTGGGCACTTCGCCTGCAAGACTACGACATCCGCGTGCTGTACCGTAACGGACGCCAGCATGCTGACGCCGACGCCCTGTCGCGCTCTCCCTTGCCTGACGACAATGGCCACAGCTCAGTGTCTCACTTTGCCGTTTCTTCCATCGACATTCACACCCTCGCTACCGAACAGCGCAAGGATCAATGGATTGCCTCACTGATAGACCGCTGACTGATCCATCGGCAACACCGTCCACTCGCGCGTCGCGTCGTCAAGTCCACCTCCTCCGCCGACGCCTACTAGTCTGCGTTCTGACATATGCAGTCCGCGTTCTGACACATGCGAATCGTTCCACTCTGATCCGCAGTGTGCGCACTCTGGGGTATCGAAAACTTACCACCGCATTCACCAAAGGTACTTTTGGCGAGGGATGTATACATGCAGAAGTTCGTTCGCACTTGCATCGATTGTCAGCGTCGCAGAACTTCAACGCACCTGTCGCCGGCAGGTCTGCAACCTCTACCTTGCCCTGACCGACCGTTTGGGCACGTTGGCATCGATTTGTATGGACCACTTCCTCTGACGTCAGCTTGTAACCGCTGGACCATCATCGCTGTAGACCACCTCACGCGATACGCTGAAACTGCCGCCTTTCCAGCGGCTACAGCGCGATGTGGCCTCCTTCCTGCTCCGCCGATTCATGCTGCGTCATGGTCCACTCCAGGAGCTGCTCAGTGATCGAGGCCGTGTCTTCTTGTCGGAAGTCGTCGAAGTCAGTCTCAAAGAGTGCAACGTTGTTCACCGCAAAACTACTGCTTACAACGCGCAGACGAATGGCCTCACCGAACGCTTTAACCGTACGCTCGGCGACATTCTCTTCATGTACGTCGCCGCCGATCACACCAATTGGGATGCCATTCTGCCCTTCGTCACACGCGCCTACAATACCGCCCCTCTGAGCACTACTGCTTTTCCCCCTTTTTCTTACTATATAGCAGGCACCCGTCGGACACAACCGACACAATCCTTCCATACAAGCCGGATCGATATGAGTGTGCGCTTATTTCTGCCACAGCCGTACTTGCTGAAGGTTGTCGTGAACTTGCCAAGACCTTTACGACACATGACCAAGAGCGGCAGAGGAGCATTCGCGGTGACACAACCACTTCTGAGCCCACGTTCCTCCCTGGAGCGCTCGTATGCCTCTCGATCCCTGCCACTGCAACTGGCCTCTCTTCAAAACTACTGCCCAAATAAGAAGGTCCCTATACCATGTCGTCGAACGCACATCCCCTGTAAACTATCCGGTCGAACCCATCGAACCATCTTCGGACATGCGCCGTCGAGGGTGCGACATTGTCAACGTGGAGCGCTACAAGGCCTACCATGACCCGCTCATAGTGACAAGCTTTTAGGTCGCCAGGCGGCCCCCTTTTCGTACCAGGGATAATTGTAGCGAAGCCTTGGAACTCTGCAGTGGGTCGTCCTCTCCAGCACCTTCTAGTGAGTCGCCCTCTTCGGCTCCTTTCGGAGAGAACGGAGCTCGCGCTGACAGTCAGCCCCGCCTTGACTCTCGCCGAGTGACCGCCATTAAACGTCCTTACAATGTAGGTACACACGCACACACACACACACACACGCACATATATATATATATATATATATATATATATATATATATATACATATATATATATATATATATATATATATATATATATATATATATATATATATATATATATATATATATATATACATATATATATAGTTAAGATTGCGCGCAAGACGCGCTCACTCCAGCTTATTATAGAATTTGCGTGACAGCCAGCGATAAGGCTGGAATATTCGACGGCACATGTTTAAATGCCGACGCGCTTCACCGCTTGGCAGTTGATCGACGGTCGACGTTCTGTTCGCCGCTATCAGTGTATTGCTGTAGTTTGACTTTCAGTTTCCCTGCCACAAGTTCGGCCAAATAACGAGTTTCATCTCTCACGTGCTGACTGCTGCCTTCGTCGATGTCACGACCACGTGACATCTGGTGGAGGTGCTGTTCGTCCATGTTCCGAACGCCCCCGTCAGGACGTCAACCCAGCCCACGTCGCGGAGAAGACATCGAAGCCAGCTACGACCAGCGAGCTAGCCGTAGGCAACAAGGTCTACCACCGGAGTACGGGCCTTTGCCTGACAAGACCCCAACCATGCCCACCACATCAACGACGGCGACAGCACCCATGGCGCCTGCACCTGTGCTGCTACATCCACCGAGGGAGCCACCTACCTTCCGCGGGTCACCGCTCGAAGACCCGGAAAGTTGGCTTGAAAGGTACGACCGCGTCGCTCTTTTCAACAACTGGACTGATCCCGAGAAACTACGGCACGTGTACTTCGCCTTGGAAGACGCCGCTCGAACATGGTTCGAGAACCGAGAGGCCACGCTCACAACCTGGGACCTTTTTCGCGCCGCTTTCCTGGACACCTTCACGAGCGTCGTCCGGAAGGAAAGAGCCGAAACTCTTTTAGAGACTCGTGTACAGCTGCCGAATGAGAATATCGCCATGTACACTGAAGAAATGGTCCGCCTTTTTCGCCATGCTGACCCCGCTATGTCCGAGAAGAAGAAGATCCGCTTCCTCATGTGAGGAGTCAAGCAGGAACTCTTTGTCGGCCTTGTTCGTAACCCAACTAAGACGGTCGCGGAATTCGTCTCGGAAGCCACAACGATCGAAAAGGCGCTTAAAATGCGTACGAGGCAGTACAACCGCCGGATTCCCACGACGACCTACGGAGAGGTTCAAGCGCTGCAATCCGACGACCTGCAAGACACGATCAGAGCGATCGTGCGGGAGGAGCTGCGGAAACTATTGCCGTCCTCGCAGCCTCAAGTAGACTCGATTACTGACGTCGTACGCCAGGAAATACACCAATCCTTGGGAGCACCTCAATTAGTGCAGCCTGAGCCACAGGGGATCAGCTACGCCGCTGCAGTCCGCCGCAACACTGCTCCTCACCCGCGTCAAGACGCCGCGCCGCCGCAGCAGTTCCGCCGCCAGGCACAGCCGCCACCACCACCGACGCCGTACCGCCCGCCGACAGGACAACGCTGCGCCCCCCGAAAGACCGACGTTTGGCGTGCCCCTGACAACCGACCGCTCTGCTATCACTGCGGGGAAGCCGGCTACATATACCGCCGCTGCCAGTACCGTCAGATAGGCCTACGCGGCTTCGCCGTCAACGCACCGCCTCCACAGCGTGGTGAGCTGCCTTCCACGCAACATCGACTATCTGACAGGAGCGCAGTGGACCCCCCGAGGACCTTCCCGATCGCCATCGCCAGGCCGCTACGCCTCTCCCCAACGCCGAAGATACACTGGCCCAACCCGGGGCCGGTCACCTAGCCCGCATCCGGAAAACTAAGGGCAGCAACCGATGGAGGTGCGGTTGCTGTACGACGAAACACCGAAGATCCTCCGCCGCCGACGACGACGCCGCACCGAAATCTAAAGAACACGCCGCAAGCTGAACGGAGCCCTGACGTCGAAACATCGCGCACCGAAGATCTGACGACGCGACATAGAAGCAGCGGAACAGACCGACGCAGCCGTGATCCGACGCCACGACCTAACCGCAACGCAAGACGACGAACTAGTGACCTCGATGTTCTGATCGACGGCCACAACGTCACCGCTCTCGTCGATACTGGAGCCGACTATTCCGTCATCAGTGGGCCGTTCGCTGCAATGTTGAAGAAAGTTAGGACTACTTGGGAAGGCCCCGAGATCCGGACCGCTGGAGGCCATCTAATAACGCCGTCTGGATTCTGCACAGCGAGAGTCACCATTAATAATCGCACTTATGCTGCAAGCTTCGTAATCTTGCAACATTGCTCGAGGGATGTCATACTTGGCATGGACTTCTTAAACCATCACGGCGCCGTCATCGACCTAAGAACCAAGTCGATAACTCCATCATCGGAGAAAGCGACACCGCCGGATACGAACCCATGTCAACATGCCCTGAACGTGCTCGAGGATCAAGTCACCATTCCTCCTAGATCCAGCATCATAATTCCCGTCGGCACCGAAACGGCTGAATGCATCGAAGGTGTCATCGAGAGCGATCAGCGTTTGCTGCTAGACCGTGACATTTGCGTCGCAAGAGGCATTGCTCGGCTGTATGAAGGAAAAGGAAGCGTGATGCTAACGAATTTCAGCCAAGAATACAGACACCTGAGCAGGGGCACGACGATTGCGTACATCGAAGAAATCTTGGCTGTTAGCGATGCGTTTGCCTTTTCAGATTCTGACGAAGCTACAACGACAACCGCAATGCCTGAGCCATCCTTCGACGTAAGCCCATGCCTTCCCGCCCGCCAACAGCAACAGCTCCGATGCCTTCTGAAGAAATACAAGGACTGTTTCTTGTCGTCATCACGGGTCCGGCAAACGCCCCTTGCTAAACACCGTATATATCATAACGGAAGAAAATGCTCGACCACTCCGTCAGAGTCCCTACCGGGTTTCGACGCGAGAAAGGGACGCCGTTAAGAAACAAGTCGACGAAATGCTACGCGGCGACATCATCCAGCCGTCCAAGAGTCCGTGGGCGTCTCCCGTAGTGTTAGTGAGGAAGAAGGATGGAACCCTACGTTTCTGCGTCGATTATCGTCGCCTGAACAAAATAACGAAGAAGGACGTGTACCCTCTTCCACGGATAGACGATGCCCTGGATCGACTCCACAACGCGAAGTACTTTTCGTCGATGGACCTCAAGACCGGCTACTGGCAAATCGAAGTCGACGAGAGAGACCGAGAAAAGACGGCCTTTATAACACCAGACGGCCTGTTCGAGTTCAAGGTCATGCCCTTCGGTCTTTGTTCGGCACCTGCGACATTCCAACGTGTTATGGACACAGTGTTGGCTGGCTTGAAGTGGCAGACGTGCCTCGTGTACTTGGACGACGTCGTTGTGTTTGCCTCAAGCTTCGACGAACACCTCTGGCGCTTTGAAGCTGTACTTGAAGCAATCAAGACCTACGGCCTCACCTTGAAGCCTGAAAAGTGCCGCTTCGCGTACGAGGAGCTCTTGTTTTTGGGTCACGTTATCAGCAGGGATGGTGTTCGCCCAGACCCGCGGAAAACAGCTGCCATCGCTGCCTTCCCGCCACCCACCGACACGAAAGCCGTGCGCCGTTTTCTCGGCTTGTGTGCCTACTACAGGCGCTTCGTCAAGGAATTTTCACGAATCGCCGAGCCGCTAACTCACCTCACGAAGACCGGCGTGCCATTCAAGTGGGAAAGGGCGCAAATCGAAGCATTTGAAGAACTGAAACGACGCCTTCAGATGCCTCCGATACTAGCGCATTTCGATGAATACGCCGATACGGAAATCCACACCGACGCAAGCAGCGTAGGACTCGGCGCCGTCCTTGTGCAGAAGACTGACGGGTAGGAAAGGGTCATCAGTTATGCTAGCCGGTCGCCATCAAAGGCAGAAACGAACTATTCCACAACAGAAAAGGAGTGCCTAGCGATCACCTGGGCTACATCCAAGTTTCGCCCCTACCTCTACGGCAGGCCCTTCAAAGTTGTGAGCGACCACCACGCATTGTGTTGGCTAGCCAACTTGAAGGACCCTTCAGGTCGGCTTGCACGGTGGAGCCTACGACTTCAAGAATTCGACATTACCGTCGTTTACAAGTCCGGAAGAAAACATTCCAACGCTGACTGCCTGTCTCGCGCCCCCGTCGATCCACCGCCGCAGGACGACAAGGAGGACGACTGCTTCTTCGGAACCATAAGTGCCGACGACTTCGCCGAACGACAGCGAGCGGACCCAAAACACAGGGGCCTTGTGGAATACCTCGAGGGCAGGACCACCGTTGTTCCGAAGGTATTCACGCGGGGCCTGATGTCGTTTTTCTTGCGCAACGGTGTTCTCCTAAAGAAGAACTTCTCACCGCTTCGAGCCGATTGCCTTCTCGTGGTACCCTCGACATTGCGGCCAGAGGTCCTCGAGGCTCTGCACGACGACCAGACGTCTGGACACCTGGGTGTCTCTCGCACGCCAGCAAGAATACAGGAGAAGTACTACTGGCCGCGCCTTTCCGCCGACGTCACCCGTTACGTAAAGACCTGCCGGGACTGTCAGTGACGCAAGACACCGCCCACTAGGCCAGCCGGACTTCTGCAGCCTATCGAGCCACCTCGACGGCCATTCCAGCAAATCGGGATGGACTTACTGGGGCCGTTCCCGACGTCCAATATCGGAAACAAGTGGATCATCGTGGCAACTGACTACCTCACCCGCTACGCCGAGACAAAGGCCTTACCCAAAGGCAGTGCCGCCGAGGTAGCCAAGTTCTTCGTGGAGCACATCGTCTTGCGTCATGGCGCCCCAGAGGTCCTCATCACAGACAGAGGTACCGCCTTTACTGCGTACCTAACTCAGGCGATCTTCAAATACAGCGAGACGAGCCACCGCCGCACCACCGCCTACCACCCGCGGGCAGACCAATGGCCTCACCGAGCGTCTAAATAAGACCATCGCCGACATGCTGGCCGTGTACGTCGAACACAAGACATGTGACGCCATCTTTCCGTACGTGACCTTCGCGTACAACACGGCCGTACAAGAAACGACACAGATGACGCCATACAAATTGGTCTACGGACGGAGCCCGGCAACGACGCTCGACGCCATGTTACCAAACGTGACCGACGAGGAAAACATCGACGTGACCACCTACCTACAACGCGCAGAAGAAGCACGACAGCTCGCCCGCCTACGGATCAAGAACCAGCAGACGACTGACAGCCGCCGCTACAACCTACGACGACGCCACATGGAATACCAACCCGGTGACCGTGTATGGGTATGGACGCCAATACGCCGACGGGGACTTAGTGAGAAGCTTCTTCGGCGATACTTCGAACCGTACAGGGTACTTCGACGCCTCGGCGCAGTCGACTACGAGGTTGTCCCTGAAGGCATTACGAACTCTCAGCGGCGCCGTGCGCGACCTGAGGTCGTCCATGTCGTGCGCCTCAAGCCATATTACGCGCGTTAGTGAATCTGAGGACTGTACTTTTGCTTATTGTTTATTGTACTTTCTTGCTTTATTCTTGTTATTTATTGTTGCATGTATTGGCCACCCCACTTCCCCCCGTGTTCTGTTTTAAGCATCGGGACGATGCTTTTTGAGAGGGGGGCATTGCCACGTGCTTTTCTTAATATCACTTTTGCTGTATTCGGTTTTCGCCCACAAAGACTGTCAGCAACGCGCGCCTCATTGTTCGAGAAGCTTCGCGATCATTGTAGATCGTTGTGTTAAGATTGCGCGCAAGACGCGCACACTCGAGCTTATTCTAGAATTTGCGCTACAGCCAGCGATAAGGCTGGAATATTCGATGGCACATGTTTAAATGCCGACGCGTTTCACCGCTTGTCAGTTGATCGACGGTCGACGCTCTGTTCGCCGCTATCAGTGTATTGCTGTAGTTTGACTGTGAGGTTCCCGGCCACAAGTTCGGCCAAATAAAGAGTTTCATCTCTGACGTGCTGACTGCTGCCTTCGTCGACGTCACGACCACGTGACAATATATATATATATATATATATATATATATATATGTATGTATATATATATATATATATATTGTAATGAACGAGACACAGAGACAGCACCCGTTCCTGGGCCAGCTGTTCTATATTCTAAACTTCTTCCTCCTTTTCCTTGGTGCTTTCCCAGCTCCTCGCGCAAGCAGCCGAGCCGCATTGCCGTTCTTGCCTTTCACACTCGGCCACGCTGCGGACCTGGCAAACAAAAAGAAACAACAGTTCAGTCCAAGGGACGCACTCGTTTCTTGAAGCGTGACACATGCACTGCGAAGTTGTTCTTTTTCCGCCGATCGAGTGCAAAGCTTGGTTTTGAGGTGGTAACGCGCCAGGTATTTTGTCCTAACCGTTCGGTGATCGTGAAGGGCCCCTCGAACTTCGGTAGTAACTTCTTGCCCGGGCAGCTGCCGCCCCTTTGCACTCACACTTCGTCTCCAATTTTATATTCCGGTGCAGGGCGCCGGCGCGGTCGTAATAGCGCTTTTGTTTTTCTTGTGCTCGTGCGGCTCTTTTCCTGGCCGCAGCTCTGATGTTCTGACAGGCGTCTGTACGGCTGTCATAGCGTGTGACGCTAACAGGAGCGTCTAGGCTGAGGACCGCTTTCAGCTGGGGCACCTTTCCGTATACGATCTCGTACGGTGTCGCACCGGTAGACGTCTGCAGCGCCGTGTTAACTGCATAGCCAGCAGCCCGAAGGAGTACGTCCCAATCGGCCTCTCCTTTCTTGTCGACTTTGGTGTACGGAGCGAGTCTTGCCTGAATACTTTGATTAGTACGCTCAGTAAGGCCGTTTGTCTGCGGATGGAACGCTGATGCGTAATGGTGCTGTACACCCGCCTTGGAAAGATACGTTCGCAGTTCCCGGCTACGAAATGTTGTTGCGCGGTCAGATATAAGTTTTTTTGGCAAGCCATGCCTCCATTCAAATCTGCGCTGCAAGAAATTGACTAAATGAACGGAGGCAAGAGATGGTACGGCTGCCACTTCTACGTATTTGGACAGATAGTCCACAGCTGCAATGATGTAGCGGTTTCCAGCAGTGGTGGTGGGTAGCGGCCCTATGTAATCGATGCCCACCGTATGAAATATCTGATCGGGTATCTGCACTGGTGTTAACAGTCCAGGCTGACACCCCGGCAGTCGTTTAAACCGTTGACACTCTTCGCAACAGGCTACGTAAGAGCGCACATTACTCTGCATTTTCGGCCACCAGAAGCGTTCTTGCAGCTTGCGAAGCGTGGCTCGTTGTCCAATGTGCCCTCCTTCGGGATCATCATGAATGGCCCGTAGTATTTCGGTACGCAGACATTTCGGAACAGCCAAGAGATAGCGTTCTTCCGAGAGGTCGTGGTGCCACTGACGACGGCACAGTACATCATTGCGTATTGCAAACAACGGATTTGTTTCCGTGCCCGTTACAGATGCAATGATTGGCGCCAAGTCCTCGTCCTCTTCTTGGGTTTTGCGCACGTTTACTTGGGCAAAATAGATGTGATTTTGCTTGCTTCCTTCAACGCGCATGAGTGGGTTGCGTGACAAGGCATCGGCGATGTTGTTCAAGACCCCAGCGCGATGACGCACGTCAAAGTCATACTCTTGGAGCGTGATAATCCACCGAGCAAACTTATGCTTGAGCTGTTGCTTGGAAAACATCCAAGTCAACGCGGCATTATCGGTTACCACGGTGAACCTGCGTCCGAACAGATAATGGCGGAATTTATCGTCCACGCTCCACACCACTGCCAGACATTCCAGCTCATTGGAGTGATAGTGGCGCTCGGTCTCGGAGAGTTTCCGGCTGGCATAAGCGACGATGTACTCGACGCCTTCTGGATCACGCTGGACTAGCACCGCCCCTAGACCGACTTGGCTAGCGTCGGTGTGCACTTCAGTGGCCCAGTCATCATTGAAGTGACTCAATATAGGACAGGCAGTGAGCTTTCGCTTTATCGTCCGAAAAGCAGTTTCTTGCGCGGCGCCCCATTCAAACTGGACGTCCTTTTTGAGGAGATCGCTCAGGGGAGCCGCAATCGAAGCGAAGTGGGGAATAAACCTCCGCAGGTAAGATGCCATGCCCATAAACGACTGCACTTGCTTCAAGCTGGCTGGTGTGGGAAATTCCGACACTGCTGCGATGCGCTCCGGGAGTGGCTGTATACCGTCGGGAGAAATCTGATGTCCAAGGTACGCTATCTTAGACAGACTGAACTGGCACTTCTCTCGGTTTAAGCGGAACCCCGCCTCGTAGAGCTTGTGTAGCACTTCGTTTAAATTGCGAAGGTGTTCATCCTCTGTGGTGCCGACGACGAGGATGTCATCTAAATAGACCACGCAGGCTCGGTTCTTCAGTGAGCCTAGTACGGAATTCATCGCGCGCTGAAATGTGCTAGGGGCCGTTCTGAGCCCAAACGGCATGCGATTGAATTCATATAGGCCTGACGGAGTGCGAAAGGCGGTCTTGCACTTATCCTCTTCTGCGACGCTAATCTGCCAGTAGCCTGCGCGTAAGTCGAGTGAGGAGAAGAATCTGCAGGGGCGAACTGTATCGATGGCGTCGTCGATGCGAGGCAATGGGTACGAGTCGGGCGTCGTACACTTGTTGAGCTGCCTGTAGTCTACGCAGAACCGCATGGACCCATTTTTCTTTCGCACGAGCACGACAGGTGCTGCCCACGGACTTGATGAAGGCCTGATTATGCCTGCGGAGAGCATTTCGCGTACTTGATCTGCGATAACGGCACGCTCCTTCTCAGCGTATCTTCTCAACGGCACGCATATCGGAGAGTGGTCCCCCGTTGGTATTCGATGCAAAAGCATCTTAGTACCCGGGAGATCTGCCGTAGTGTCGGCGAATATTGCGTTATGCCGAGTCAGTATAGAACTTAAGGTAAGCGGACTCGGCGGCTCACCTCTCAGCGTTGGCAGGGGCGTCGCCGCAGCCTCGGTTGACGAAGGCCGGAGCTCTACATGGCCGCGATCGATGGTGATCTGGATGTCGTCCGACAGCAGGAAGTCTGTGCCCAGAATCATGTCGGCAGGTAGATCCTCGAAGACAGGAATGGCTGGCAGAAACTTTGTCCCCGCTGTCGTCCGGACATAAACGTCGAGCATGCCCACTGGCATCACGCTGCCTCCCAGTCCGCGGAGTGGAGGCTGCGTCCATGGGGAAATGGCGTCGG
Organism: Rhipicephalus sanguineus; assembly: GCF_013339695.2. NCBI lineage: Eukaryota > Metazoa > Arthropoda > Arachnida > Ixodida > Ixodidae > Rhipicephalus > Rhipicephalus sanguineus. The sequence continues at coordinate 133,505,133 of NC_051176.1, read as the reverse complement.
GAGCGTGACGTCGGTGCAGTGCCGTTCGTTCAGCGCCGGTATCAACAAGCGCTGACAAGTCGCCGATCCCTTCAACATGCACTGGTAACACTGGGGTTTGAAATGCTTGGTACTGAATCCGGGGTTGGGACGATTGGCGGCACTCCTTGGCGTTGTGCCCAATACGTCCGCACAAAAAGCAACCCCGTCGCGCGGAGGTGGGTGGGGACTGTCCGGCCTGCTGTGCCGTGCCGAACGTAAGACGGCGTCGGGTACTCTGCTGCACTTCCGCGGCCTTGTGAGCGAAGACGGTGGGTGAGATCTCAGGCAACTGAGAGGACAGGATGGCCGCATGAGTGGCGTCCCACATTCCGTCGACCGCGTACTGGCGCGCAGCTGGAGACTGCCACGTGATTCCACAGTCGTTGAGGAGCTGAAGCTTATCATAAATGTAAGTCGTGACATCTTCAGTGGGACCTTGCCGGCGCGATCGCATTCGCATGAACTGCTCGTCATACGTGGACGAAAGCGGGCGGAAGGCACTCACTAGGGCTGCACTCCATGAGGTCCAAGTGGTGTGGTTATGTCCGTCGTAACGATGCCAAGCTTTGGCCGAGTCGCGTAGTCGGTTCTCGGCGAAAGACATTTTGACGTCGTCAGGCCAAGAATGTTGGCGGGCCAAGGCATCGATGGTCTGCAGCCAGATCGTTGGGTTGTCTTGAAATCCTCGAAATTCGGGAAGTTCGGTCAGAGATGGCGGAGGCAGTGTTGTACGTGCCAAAGCTCTTGTAATGCATGCGTTGGTGTCTGCCACGGACTTCATGATGGTAGAGACTGCCTGCGTGAGCACGGTGAAGTCGCTGCAGACCGCATTTGAAGTAGGAGTGTTGACCTCTGGCGTCGATGCGGAGGTCGCTTGGGCGGCGGTGTGCGAAATAAAGTCCGAGGGAGCATGGACAGCGTCCCTTGGGACTGAGGTAGCGTCCACCTGCAAGGCAGTGAAGTCGAAGACCGGAGCTGTGGAGACGCCTGTAGACGAGTCAGTTGGTCCTGGGGCGGGGTTGGGCTCGGAGCCCGAAGCGGCTGTAGCGGAAGCCGCTGAACGCGAAACTGTGCGTCCGCTCCGGAGCACTGTGTGCGACTGCAGGTCGTCAAGCAGAGGTCCGTCGGACGGCTGCGCCATTGTAATGAACGAATATATATATATATATATATATATATATATATATATATATATATATATATATATATATATATATATATATATATATATATATATATATATATATATATATATATATGTATATATATACTCGCTTCCAAAACACCATATTCCTAATACAAATAAACCCATGTCATCTTTTCCAGGGTTCGTGGTGCTTGGCCCGTCTCCCACCAGTAAAGTACACTGTGCACTACAGTATTTCGCTATCTCTAGACTGGGTGCACTCAAGTCGGCACGGCCGATCCTGCAGCATGTGTATATAGCAACGTGTGCCGATCCCGAAGGCAGTTTAATATTGGTGCCAAAGCTGAGGCGGCCAGGGAACACCGGCTCTAGCATTACTTTGGACAATCATCGTGTGGTCGGTTCTGCCGAACGTTCTTTCGTTTCGTTGTGGTTAGAAAACAATGTGTAAGCTAGAGCGTTCGATTGTGAAATGAAATGAGACATGCTGGAGGTCACAAATGAAGGGAAACAACGCTCACGCCGTGCAGCTTAAGGGCAGTTGTACTGGCTGTGGTGTTTCGCAGAAGTTACTTGGGCGAGTAAATAAATTGCAAGCTTGAAAGAAAAAGGTGGTGCGAAGAAGCACACCTTCACAAGGAAGAGTACCGGGACAAGCGCTTGTCCCCGCACCCTTTCTTGTGAACGTGCCTTTCTTCGCGCAGCATTTTTTTTTCAAGTATGCATAACACACGAGTGCTACTAAACTGCAAGCATTTTCCCAGGTACATTAGGAAAAGAGAGGCGAGAGGGGGGGAACATTGTGTATGTGTGCGGGGGGGGGGGGTAAAGAGGGATCGTAGATAATTCTGCATATGTTTGTCTGGTGATACACGCAGCATGCTACTCCAGCAAATTCATAAGATAGAAAATCTGAAAAATGATATGTTACACGGAGTAGATGTCCCATATATACATATACAGAAAACACATATACGTATATACATACGGAAATATATATATATATATATATATATATATATATATATATATATATATATATATATATATATATACAGAACATACCACAAAACTCGAAAGGCTAAACTGTGCTGAGACAAGTGTTTAAAAAAAGTTACAAGCAATTTAATTGCGCTAGAGGCGCTGACAGAGTTAGCCCTAGTCTCAAGTTATATTGCAGATTAAGAGGCTGAATATTTTTGGTAAACGCTTCGATGTGTGCATTAAGGTTTCGCTTTCCAAAGTAAACAGCCTTGCAAGCTCGTACAAAATGTTTTAGTGGCGACGATCTCATCTTCCAAAAAGGCATCGCAAGCATGGCCGATTAGTGTTTGCGAAAAGCGCTTTTAAATTATGGAAGCGGCGTGAACACACACACACGCGCGCGCGCGCTGGCACACACGCACACACACACGCACGCACGCGCACACGCACATACAGAGAGAGAAGGAAAAAAACAGCGCTATAGGAGAGAACAATTGAAATAAGTGTTTCAAACAGGAGCACATGAAGCACCGAAACCACGTATTTCCTCGCACCCTCAAAAAGAGTCCGCGCTCGGCACCTGTCTGACACTACACGAATGGCCGCAAAACGCCACTCACGCATTTGGTTTAAAAACACGTCCGCGCAAACAAGTGGGTGGGCATAATTCTTTTTTTCGAATACCTCCAGTTTCCCATTGTATTATCCCTCCAGCCCTCGTGGCCACCTCATAGAACGTGAAGTGTTTCGAGAAAACTGTCGTTTCCGACCTGTTATTATGCGGTAAAACGAACACACGCACATGCACGCGAATCGAATAAAGCAACACACATAAGTGCACATCGTAAAGTTGCGATGCATGCCTCTTACACACACCCGCTCGCAGGCGTCCGTTATTCCCTACAGCGTGTGCACATAGGCACTGTTTAGAAGGAGCGAGAGAGGAAGAGCCGACCTCGGGCAGGCATCAAGCCGGCTGCGCGTGGTGTATCAAAGACAGCGGGCGCAGCTGATTGCATACATTAAAGTGATACTCTCCAACGTTACACTCTTCCCCCCCCCCTCGCTTCCTAGTACACTCACTGTCTTGCCGCTCTCGCACGCCGGAACAAACCCGCGGCGCCGACCGGACACTCTTGAATAATGTGCGAATACAGAACGCGACATCCTCTCTTCTCATTCACCTACCCCCTCTTCAACTTGGCCGCTCGCATGCGACGGCCACCGGCTGCAACGAGCGGAGGGGATTCCGGGGGCGCAGCTGGTGGACGCGGTGTAGCCTTCAGGACGTCGCATGTGCGCGAAACGCGTGGATGGCTGCCAGGCAGGGGTCGCCACGCCACGCGTGACCTCGGCCAGTGGCGTTAAAGGTACTACGACTCCGTTGAGCGGTCGCCTACGGCGCCACGGAACCGCGACATCTCAAGACCATTTGGTGATGTCGTCGTGGTGGCTCTTGAACATGTAATTTTCTTCTTATCTAAATATATGATGACGTTTAAACTTGGAGTGACAAACCTACCAATGTACCTTATCATTTTCTGGGGATTTCGTAGGATCATTGGTAAGGTCAAATACGACGATATTTGGTCAGGTCTTTTTCTATGCGTTGACTGATATCTCCTGCAGTTACAAGAAATTATAGTTGTTGCCTTTTAGATGACACTGCTGTAGTCTCTTGTTTAATTTGCCCCCCAAAATGTATATCTTCCTTCTTGATTTTTTTAAGCATAATAATCTACATTCTTGAGTGCCTCTTGGAATACGTTAGCTTCAAACTTGACGTTTCCATCTAACAACGCAACGAACTCGGCACGATGCTTTAACCTGCTTATGAATTTTTGGTCTTAAAATTATTTACGGTAAGCGCTCCGCATTCCACCTGTAATTCCCGGTCACGATGCCGACCCGTATACGTTAGGCCATCTGTCTTGCACGGCACATATTTGCACGGGTCTTCTCACGAAATATCCGTCGATTTCTGGTACGCGGTGATATTCTCTATGTATTGTATTTTTTTGACAACACCATGGAAGACGGCCAACGGAGTGGCCCTCATCACGGTTGTGTCGTCGATGCCAAGGACATTTTGCAGGTCATGGGTCCCCATTCGCCTTCCATTGGTTCGCAAGCGCACGTATTTTAAATAAATACGATAAAAAGCCACTTTTTACAAAAAGACCGCAATATTGAAAGCGCGGATTGTTCATTCGGTAGTAATTATAACAGGCCAATTTCGCCCAATAGGCTGCGCCACCGTACTGATGTCCGATGCTGTAGAGTAAGTTATAGGTTTCGAAGATGTGATTCACAAATGTGCGGCCTTAACTATTTCTTTAGATATAGTATATGTCTCTTCGCAGCATTCTTCTTCTCCTTCACCCCGAATTGTTTCTGCGCGTTCATAACATAAGAGAGCCCTAAAAACAGGTCGCAGCATGCATTGGCCGCGATAAGCGCCACGAAAGTCATGGGAGAGTCAAGGCCCGTACTATGGCTGTATAAAATGCCTCGGCACATGCCCATAGTCGACTGTTATGGAAGCTTAGAACAAGAAAAAAACACCACAAGTAAGGCGGTACGCATGACTATAGAAAGACATACATGCCCTAACCAGCTCACGTGCTGCTCGAAAGAACGACAAACCTAGCCTTGAAAGACGCGTACGGCGAAAATTTCACAAATATACTTTGTGATACCGAAATTATTGGTAGCTGAGCCACGAAATGTGAGAGGGAACTGATTGAAGCGCATGAAATACACAAACATGGGCATGATCGGCGCGCAAGCGCACCTTCCTTATTGTTATCACAAAAAGCGGTGGCTTTTTCAGAGAAATATAATTAGAAAGTATCATGCGCTGCGTTTTTATCTGTACGGTTTTTTGCGGCGTATGGGCGTTTTGGGCTTTAGTGGATTGTCTCAAGCGCGGCGCTTTCATCTCTACTGCATCGTGTACGTCTTTTGTGCGTCTTGGCTTTCCTTTAGAGCCGTGTTGTTTCATTAAACTCTTGTTAGTCCCAGCTTGTGTGTTCGTAAAGCTTTCTCTTCTTGTGTGTACGTCTTTCAAGGCAGGGTTCGTCGTTCTTTCAAATTATGCACCAACATGTCCAGCACCAGACTATTCGTCGCACTGCTCCTTCTCCTATTTCCATGCACCATCTAAATACTGCCATTGGATTTACATGTTATTGATCACTATTTGACGCGGAAGTATTATTGACAACTGAGTGATGTTTTCAACCTGCGCATTCAGTTTCTTGGCCCATTTGGGTTAACAAAAACCCCCTAATTGGCTGGTCATGGCCTCCAAGGTTTACTGGCGAACGTGTCACTGTTATAGCTCGGAGTCGTTATGACCATTTTCTTGTGAGACAGGTAGTGCAAAAACTTTGAGGTCATGTCCGCGATAGAGATCAGTAAAAGACTTTTGGAGGGTTGGTGGCGGTACAGTGGAAAGTAGGGCGAAAGGACCAAAACAAGATAGCATGAAAAACCACCGTTACTATACCGAATGAAGAAAGTTAAGATATGAATTATAGGTTTTTCTTTTTTTCTTCGGGAAAAAATATTTAATTGAGGTTGTCATGGCATTAGGGCACATTAAATATTGAGCTTGGTGGCTCGCGGATAACGGCCCTTATCCATGGGTTCTGCCTGGTTCTTGCTTCGCGGCTGCCTCTAAATGTGCATCTCGTACCCATTCGAGCGGGTGCGGTATGTTGCTGCCGCTTTTTTCGTGAGTTCTGCCGTTTGCGACAGCGTAGCTCGCCTCGAGTGGCACGTTGCGCGCGTTTTTGCCGCTAGTATAGGCCTCGTGCGCTGCTGTTTCAAATCAGATATGCAGCGCCACTGCGGCGGCTGCTGGCAAAATGTCCCTGTTCCCTCCGTACCGCCGCGCTTGGCCGCAGCAGGTTGGCAATGACCCCTAGCAGCGCAAGCGTGTGTACGCGGCGAAAAAAGTCGACTTCTATCTGCTCTTGCGAGTTCGCATGTCATAAGAGCTACAAGAACACGGCCGGGAAACTACCGAATGTGCAATTTTATCATTTTCCATGGAATTCGTACGAGGCTGATCGGCGAAAACGTTGGATCGCAGCCGTTCGGCGCGCCCGATAAGCAAACTGGTCCTGTCTTCGCACAGTTTCTTTCGATTTCTATCCAAGTCACTGGCTATTGACACCCTTCCTCGCCCTTACTCCCGAATTTTTTTTTTAATTTTGCATGTGTATGTATCATAGGTCGGCAAACTCACTCATGAGTCGACTGACTCAGATCGGGTCGTGAGTCTGAGTCTGGGTGAGTAATATTTTGGTGAGTTTGAGTCCGAGTGAGTCCGGTTTGAAGAAAATTTTAGCGAGTCTGAGTCCGACTGAGTCCAGTTGAGGGAAATATTGGTGAGTCTGAGTTCGAGTGAGCTCTAAGCGCAATATAAATTCATTGAGTGAGCCCGGGTGAGCTCCACTTTTTGCTGCCGACTTGTGGTCCTATCTACTCATCTTCAGCATTACTATCAGCCTTATATCGGCTTAAGCTCATACTCAAGTCTATTCACACATATCTCAACACACTAGGATTCACGTGCCACCTTAATATTTATTGATCAGAGGTATGAGTTAGAGGAAGGGGTGCTATGACCTCCCCCAGCAAACTCTTTAATGGGAAGCTCTTGATAAAAATATCTCTTGTGAGTTGCATATTTCATAAAAATGTCCTTTACTGGATTGATATACGATAATGATGATATATGATAACTCGTATTTGAAGGTGCTAGATCGAAAGGCGTATCGTAGAGCACCGATTATGTGAGATATTGGCGTTGAAAAGGATTGACACTATGATCCAAAAAGCTAATTTTACGGCAACGGACTAATGAGTCAACTCACCCAGGCTCACTCAGACTAAGGTGAAACCATGAGTGAGTCCGGCTGAGTAATGTATAGGTGAGTTTGAGTCTGAGTGAGCCCGGTTGAGAAAAAGTTGAGTGAGTCTGAGTCCGAGTGAGCCCTCAGAGCAAAATATATTTCTTGAGTGAGTCTGAGTGAGCTCCATTTTTTTGCCGACCTATGATATGTATACACACACACATTGAAACGCGCACGGACGAAGATACATAAAGTATGATTTAACCCCCACCGAAAAAAAAAGTTCTGGCTGCGCTACTACCCCAAGTAATATTGACACATTGTTGGTTCCCTTGATCCTCTTATTTACTGTTCGCCCGAACGGAGATTTGTGGCAACGATTGCGGCGCAAGACACTCCTCTGCAGTGCCCAATTGGTCGGCTGTGCACGACTGTAGGACTGAGGGGCCTCAGGATCGGCTTCATGATCGCACGACCTAGACAAAAAACACAGTTGCACATGTTCAAAAATATAATTTAGCAAAGTGTTTGACGTACTAACAACGCTAGAAAACTAAAAGACGAGAACTTCATGCGGTCTCTATCTTTTTATCGCTGCTAATATGTCATTTCAACTATCCCCGCTTTCTGCTAATGCGCGCCGGTCACAGGACAAGCGACGCGCGAGGCTGCCGATAAAAAGTATTCTCTATCGTACGCCAAGAAAAAAGTTTACTCGCTTCTAAACGCTCGTCGTACTCCACGCTTTTTATTTGTGCGACGCATTTTCCGAATATTTTCGACGGACCGACGGCACTTGGAGTTCTTACCTCACGCAGTAAACGTGATTAGCGGCGTACAAGTCGCCACGCCGAAGCGAACTACTTCGTTTCAAGTATTCCCGAACGTTTGCTATCCGTCCGTAGCCGCAAAAAAGCAAGCAGGGCTTGTTTTGCGTCCACATTTTCACGCATCGACGTTCGCCACGCACAACTTCGAGGTACGCGCCGGGAGGAGAACAGGGACAAAATGCGCGAAGTGGCCGCATTGGCGCTGCGCACTCGGGAGAGCGGTGGCGCCATCAACTGAGCGCACGAGGACTATAGGGGCATGCTTTTAGCGGAATTGCAATCTTATACTGCGTGCGTGCAAATAAATGTGATTGTATGAGTATAATTTGTAAAACTTACGCCCGCCTTCGTTGTGCTATTCCTGCATCGTGCAGAAAAACAATCCTTATTTTGCAGAGGGTTTTTATTACTAAGCACCGGAATATTTATTACTGCCCGCTGTTGTCGTTGCCTAGGCTACTTTATTCAGTTTCGCGTAAGCTGGTTTGGCCGGTACATAAATACAGCCTAAACCCTCCGAAACGTAAGAAACCGAAGAGGTTGGCTTCTCTGAACGATCTTAGTTATAGCGGAGAAGCCAACTACGAAGGCACTTGCCCCATACGTGCGGACTCATTGCTACCAAAATGTGCCCGCAGATGCGATTACCCGTAAAATATGAATAAGGATTCATAGAGCTCCACCGGTACATCATCTTGCACCAATGGGAAATTCAAGTCACCTTCTTCTCTTTGTAATTCGATCTCGTAAGTCGATAACAACGCCTGGGAAACTATCTACTTGTTGGACCGTGCATAGAAGGGACAACCTGAGCGAACTCTTAGAATAAAATAATAAAGCAAAAAGACATCGCAGCGGAAACTTTAAAAAGTGTGCTTATGAAATGATGCTTCATACGCCCAACACAAATTCCACTAATAAATACACGTGGGATAGTTTTGAACTTCTCTGTTTACTTTTAAGGCGAAAGCGTTAGATGCCTCATCAAACGCGAAGGTTGACCGACGTCCCGCGGTGTCGGCACCAACACGAGTGATGCAAAATATCATCATCACGTGATGACGTCACAGATCGCTAAAATTTGTGACGTCATTATGATGTCACTATGGCGTCATGATGACGTCCTCACAAGACATCGTCGTTTGGCCAAAGGTGCGCCGATCACGGAGGCAGTGCAAAACCAGGTGACGTGCAGAAAGCTTGCAACGCCTCTGATCCGGGAGACAGTACAAATAAAAAAAAGGAAAAATGACGTGAGGTGCGGAAAGATTTTCAGTGGATGGCGGGTCAGGATCAATACATCGACTGAGAAAAAAAAAAAAGATGGTTTTCGCCTTCGAGTCGTCTTAGACGAATGCATAAAGGATCCTGTGATTTTCTTTTTTTATTTTGTTAACACGAGCGCACAATAACCACTGCCGCCACGTAGGGAAAAAGCAATAAAATTGCGTATTGCAGTGAAAATAAATATATCCTGCAGCTGCAGTCACTAATCACGAAGGCACGTCGGGGATATTTCAACGGTATCCGCGATGCGCAGCGCCTATAGGGGCGCCACTGAAAGCCGCGTAGCGGCGGCCGTTGGAACCGCTCGCGGGTCGCGTAGCAGACGCCTCATTTTCGTGCGTGCGATTCGCCGGTTGTGCACGTCCCAGATAATTACTTTTGCGGCAACAGTGTGCGCAAAGGAGCCGCACTTTATAATAGTGGACATGTGTCCGATGTCACAGCTGTGTGGGACGACAATGTCCCCATACGCGACAAGTGTTTGTCACAGACAATCGACAACAAGCTTCTCCTACGAAGTGGAGCTCATCGTAAGTACACCGCTTTCTTTATAACGTCCCGATCACTAACGCCTGCATGCGTTGACGCGTGAACCAATGTTTTTTCTCGACACAGTAGCTTCGTTTACGTGCCAGGTGCTGATATAGTAGATTTTGAGGGAGCGCTGTCGCACCGGCGTATAGATTTAACAGGGTCGGCCACGTGAAGGGTCAGCGTTGGTAAAACTTTGAAACCAGCACGATAAACTTGTGAAAAAATAAACGATAAGCTTGTCATCATCGGTGCAGAAGCGCACAGTGAACATTCTGCTCCGATGATCGCATTCCAGTGCCATCAATAGGTAGAATGCAGCCGATTTCGTACAGCACACGTGTGATTCCACGGCGCTTTTTTAAAGGAGCCGTCATCTGCCTTACATTCTCTCGCATAGCGCTTCGCGCCATTCGTTTTTCAAGTGAGCCAAGGTATCGCGTCTTATCAGTAATAACAACCTCGTGTGAATTGTGGTGTCTACAATGCACGCGAGGCGACCAAGTGTAAACGTAGTAGCGTTCGCTGAAAACGTAGCGACAAAAAAGAAGAAATAAAAACACGGTAATCGCTCTAACACTGCCGTAAACAAAGCGCGATTGCTTAGCTTCTACGTCGTACAGCCGCAATCCACCGCCGCCGTCGCGTTCGCTCATGAAATAGCACCGGAAACCTGTAGATGTGCGTTCCTGGCGATTTTTTGTGTGTGTTTGAGCAGCCGACAACGCAGCAGGTATTTTTCGACATCGCTGAGGTCCGCCAGAATCATTAAATCACGATGAAAAACACATCCATCCGTGCACTCGCTATAGACGCTCGCGGGAACACTGCTCGCCGGGCCCCGCGAGCGCTTCCGAGCCATGGCGGCAGATGGCGTCGTCGGCGCTTTGCGCATCGCCTATAGTCGGTCAAAACGAAGCACGAAGATGTATTGTTCATTTTTTTTATTTAAGGCATGCATGCAAACAGACAACAATGTTAATTATAACCGCAAGGATACAATGCATTCAGGTAGGTGAAATGCAGTATGCGCAATCTGTGGCAATAATAATAACAACTTCTGTGGTTTTAAAAGCCAAAACCACGGTATGATTATGAGGCACGCCGTAGCGGCGCACTCCGGATTAATTTTGACCAGCCGGGGTTATTTAAAGTACATCTAAAACTAAGTAAACGGGTCCCTCTAGCCCTCATATAATTGCGGCCGCAAGGACCTGGACTCCAACTGCCTGACCTCGAGCTTTGCTGCGCAACAGCTCCGCCTGCTAAGCTACTACGGCCGGTCTACCTATACGCGTCATGAATTGGTGTTATAAGTGATACATGACGTTCAAAATTGAAACAGAATAGAAGACCGTTCTTTTGGCCACGCTATTTGCCAGACCGGATCAGACCATCTCATTAGACTCGGAGCACGTGCGAGAAATTGTATACCGCAGTTTAAACTGTGGTATTCAGTTTTTCTGCATTACGCACTGACTTCTAAATTTTGGGCTTCCTGCCGGAAAGCGCAGCGGTCCCAGTAAGCCCCTATCTTAGATCAGCAGTCATGGTTCTACGTTAGAACTCGCAGCAGAAGTGGCGAGCGTAAGGCTTTTTTTTTTCTTTTTTGTATCTTCCCCGACCATCTGCTTCAGCGGAGGGAAATCCGTCCGACCTGTAAGGTGAATGAGGATATACAGCAAGAGCAGTACGGCAGGCGGAAACCAATACTAAACACGGCGTATGCTGCCCTTTTCATTCCGCCTTTCACGTGAAGGTGAGGTATTCCTCTCTTCCTGGATCTCCGTTCCTTCCTTTCTGTTAATATTTCTGTAGTTTTCCTTCTTTCTGTAATTGTTTTTTGTCTATTTCGAATAGTAGTCAGATCGACTACGGTCACTCATTGATGTTCTTGCCCTGTGTGTGTGTGTGTGTGTGTGTGTGTGTGTGTGTGTGTGTGTGTGTGTGTGTGTGTGTGTGTGTGTGTGTGTGTGTGTGTGTGTGTGTGTGTGTGTGTGTGTGTGTGTGCGTGCGTGCGTGCGTGTGCGTGTGTGTGTGTGTGTGTGTGTGTGTGTGTGTGTGCGCGTGTGTGCGTGTGTGTGTGTGTGTGCGTGTGTGTGTGCGTGTGTGTGCGTGTGTGTGTGTGTGTGTGTGTGTGTGTGTGTGTGTGTGTGTGTGTGTGTGTTTCTGCTGTCTTTTTTTTTCGTCTACGATTTTGTTTATGTGTGGTATTGTAACTGTATTCGGAACCTTCTATAGGTCTTCTTTTGAATGAAACTTTGCTGTCTCCGTGCGTACTAGAAGACCGTTCTCTACGGTGCCCTTTTTCAGGCATGCAGAAGGTGCTGTTTGCTGAGAGCGTTGTTATATTATGAGAGCACTCTTTCATTTTAGCCTTATGTGAATGACTTCTACGTGTGTATTGGCAAACAGCTTAACTGCGGTAGCTATGCAAGACAGAACACGTCCACCTTTCATTCATCGAACAAGTATACGTGCTAAAGAGACCTATCACACATGTTTAAATGCCAACATTTTTAAACAACGTGGAGGACGCTTACCCATCGTCTTTAAGAATACAACACGATATCGCTATCAAGCCCCGCTAGCATCGCCTTCTCGTTCCCTTGACACGCTTCTCTGTAGACACCTCAAAAGGGCCTCGAGGGAAGGAACGTCTGTGCGCGTAACATTGACCGTTGTAAACTCTCCTAGGTCGCCTACTGCCATTACAATTGCAGAGTGCCCACTACGCGTCTGTAAGGCAATACACGTACCTACGTATCTGCACAATTCGTTGATGCTGTGGCTGGTGATCATGATGATGAATTATAGCTCAGCCCTTTGTAACGGTTTGGCAGCTTTCAGCTACCCAATCGTTTCGTAATTCACATGGTGTGACTCCTGGTGCAATTCTACGCTTGTGCCGCGCGATATTACATCTGTTAACGGGACACCTTGTCCGACATGACTATAGAACAGGGTATTTTTCCGAAACGGCTTCAAGTACTGGTGTGGCTCTGTGGTAGAATGCTTGACTATCACGCAGAATACCTGGACTTGATTCTGGCTCAAACTCAGAAATATATTATTTGCATCCATCGGGATTTTTTGCTCACGGACAACGCCGCCGACGCCGCATTTTCTGCGGCACGGGCTCTTTAACGCTATTGCGTCGAAATCAACAAATCACTGAACAAGTTCCACTGCTCAAGCTATAGTCTTTACGATGTGTTAACGTGGCACAAAACCGGCACTATAGTAGTGGAAAACGGCAGAATCCTTTACGCGCTGCTTACGGCACTTACGCTGTAACAATTGGTAATTTGCTTACGTGGTAGCAATCCTCGCTGTGTGCTATCGGACAAGTCCTGGATATATTCTGGAATAAATGAGAGCAAACGGATGGCTAGAGAAAATTTCGTAGACCATGTGGAAAGCCACTGTCTTCCACGTGGCCTACTGATGGACTTCTATCTTGAAGTGGACCATCTTCAGCTCCTGTCTGCCACTTAAGCCAACTAATGCAGGATGAGGCCATAACTTCTTGTATTGAGTTCAGGAATAATTCGGGACTTCAAGTGTCTATCTGCGTTACCATGTGCATAGACAGATTTTCTCGCCTCCCCTTCAGTTTCAGTTTATTAATGCAAGTTCAAGATACAAAAATTGGTTACAGATGTTATGCAGACGAGGGTCCCAAAGTCAAACGACTGCAACGGGACCCTCGATTAGAAATATATTAGTGCAATACTTTCTATTCCACCCAAACCAATAAGGCCAAAGGTCAAGAGTGGCTGGCAGAACTAACGAAACGCGCGACTGTCCCATCGCGAGTACCTCAAAGCGCGCACCACAAGTACACAGTTATACCTACATTGTGATTGTGTACGTATCACTTGATGCCACTGATCGTGTCGTTGACCCTCGAATTCGTCAATTCTTTTGTGATCTCTGGCTGAGTCGGTAACGAGCCTGAAAGAGGGAAGGGGACGAAGGCTGAAAAAGAAAACTAATTAGAAAGAAAAAGGAGAAGAAGAACCGGGCATAGAAGAGCAAGCAAACAGGCTGAAAGCTACTGAGTGGCGCCGTCGCTCTCCTCCGGTTGTTGTCGAGCTGCAGCGACTGTCTGGCAGTGTCATCCGGCGCGCCATCTCTCAGCAGATCAAACCGACGAGAGAGGCAGCCGAAGGAAAACTCCCCGCCGCGCAATCCGGCCACCTGCGTCCAGGCGAGAGTGACACAACAACGCAAGAAAAAAATAATCATTTGGCCAAAATAAAGGTAGAAGCGGAGGACAATAAAAGAAGGGGGGCACGAGAGGGAGGCGACGGGCCGCGCTAACCGACTACCCGCTGCTGCTGCTGCTGCGCGGCAGGAACAAGAACAAGGAGCCGCGTACGCGTGGCAGCCACGCGCCGTCCGTTGTCTCTGCCGCCTTCTGTCCGGCCGAAGCGGCGTAGATGGCTCTTGTCCCGCTGCGCCCAGTCTGCTGCCAGAGGGGTCAAGCGTGCCCGCCCTGCTCCTTTACTCGTCTTTTTTTCTCTCTCTTTTTTTTTTTTCCTTCTTTCGCCCAGCACCGTACGTCCGCCTGTGCAGCACGATTACGGGAACACGTGTGCCGCCCGCAACAACACTGCCCTCTGCAAAAAGCCTCTCTCTCCACGGCCTCTCCGTCTTCGTCACTCCCATTCAGGCAGCGAGCTCGAGCGAAGAAAGCGAGAACTGAGGGTCAGTCCGGCTGGGCCAGCCGCCCCTCGGCTACGCAGGTCGCTTGTCTGTGCGGCGCAAACCTGACGCATCGCGCCGGCTTTTCGTTTTCTTGTCCGTACGATTCCGTCAGCGTTGAAATGACACAGCCGCTGTCGTTGGCTTCGTCCACTGTAAACTGCGAGGGTGAACGAACCTCACTTATTGAACCCGTGGTCAGTGAACGCAAGGTGATCTCGTGGTCCGAGCTTTACGGTTTACGGTTCTGGGTCAGGCGGCACTCGACGTACGGGTTCTTTAACGTGTACACAAGTAGTTTTCGCTTCGGACCGCGGGCGTGGAAATGTGGCCACAGCTCGACCGGCGTTCGAACCCATGACCTCGTGCGTAACTGCAGAACGGCATAGCTACTGCGCGATGAAAAATAAATACCATGTTGAAGGAGTTAACAGGATGCGCTCATCGATTTGTCATTAATGTAGCCTACTGATTTCTGCGAAATGCTGACACGCTGTTCCGCGAAGCTCCTATATCGGCATATATTTAGTGGTTAAGCGAAAGGGTTAATCGGCCAGAACGGACATTTCAGTGAGAAATGACATCCAGCAAATTCTCATGTAGCGAAATTTTCCGTCGCGCTTCAAGTGAACCTGTGCTAGGAGCTTATCTTACATCACAAATTCAACTTCATTCAAATCACGTAATGCCCGAGTGGGAAACGAATAAGCATACCCATTGGCGGGGCAACGTGAATGAGTACAGATGCTGCCAGTCAGATATCATCAAGTATTGCGGTTGGTTCGGTTTCGCGCGCTGAAAAGAATGAAGTCTGGCAACCATTCAACCATCCAAGGGGAAGAAAACGTAATGAACGAAGAATACTAAGAAAGAAAAAAAATGCATACGGAGGGAAACCGTGGTGCTTGGTTAGAAGGAGAAGGTTCATTTTTACAAACAAAAGCTTATGAATGAAAATGCGTGAAAAAGTTTCACTGAGATTACTAAATTCACCAAATCGAGTTACTGAGTGCCACAGAAGAAAGCGTTATGTTAGGCCGATGATGACGACCTTGGTGAGATATTTTCTTGCGCGGTGAGCATTTTAGCTGATTATTTTACGTTTATGTTAATTGAATAATACGTACTGATGGGGTATTTGGTTGGCTATCTAAGTTTGAGAATAGCAATAAAAAACGAAAAAAGAGACATGGACGAGAAGGTCTGGACACGTCCGCTTCTTTCTGCGCTATTCTTAAAACATGAAACGTTTATTCTAATTTTTCGTCGTTGGGCGGACACGATAACGGAAGTTGTCCGACACACCCTGTCAACGGAGACATCGAAAGCCCAAAGGGACCCACACCAGTTGCCGCCGCATACGAAAAATTAAATTAGTGCTTTGGACGGCTAGCCTGAAAGTCAGTGGTGCGTGGAAATCTACCGAGTGCATAAAGTGTACGTTAAATAAACGAGAAAACTTAGTATCATCCTGAAGCTGCACGAGGTTTAGTCATATATCGTAGATGATACGACTAGGAACGCTTTGTTCGCAGGGTATACTAGCCACGTACGTGAATAACAGTGTTATCTTAACTGTTGTATCCACGAGCATTCACTCTGTGGCGAGATTCCTGCCTGGTCTGCTGTTTTTCTTTTTGTTTTTTTCGACCTGTTCCGGTTTCCGAATAGATGAGTTTTTCCGTTTTGGAAGCACTCCATCTTTCAAAACGCATGTGGGTTTTAGTGATTCAGCACTTCCTCTGCCAACGCGAACGCCACCGAATGCCCACGAAAGAAATGGTAACTAAAACATCGCGAAAGAAAAAAAAGAAGGAAGGAAAGAAAGAAAGAAAGAAAGGAAGGAAGAAAAAGATACCGACGCTTTGTTTCACCTGCCGCCTTCTAGAGAAGGTGCAAAAGCGGTTACGGGGGGGCTCCGATTCCGCGCGAGGAAGCAACTATATGAACTAAGAAAGGAGGATAAGGAAGAAGAGAGGGAGACATATGAACGAAAGTATAATTTAAAGGAAAAAAAATGCGCAATAAAGCAGGATCCTGTATAGGAAAGGAGTGTCTGCCGTATATATCTGCGCAACATCCTTGGCTCGGAAGAGGATCGCGTCTGGAGGCGAGCGCATGGAAAGCGGGGCACGCACACACGCACGCATATACACGAGCGCCGCTGGCCCGCCGAGCCAAGCGCGTTTATATCCACGCAGGTGTCTCGGAGATAAGCCCGAATGCCTGCATCGTTGCGTGTTCCAGACCAGCGGTCTGCTATGTCCGTGCAGGCACACCCCCCTCTCGCTTTACCGCTCTCCCAACGTGTCTTCCTCCTGGCTGGCCTGAACGCGGCCCGGTGCGCTTGCTCGAGGTCCCCACGCACGGACGCGGGGGGGGGTTACGTCCTTAACC